>NW_027468718.1:18117807-18402807 GCF_046254945.1 Alosa pseudoharengus | reverse complement strand
TCACTCATCACTTGTGCTTCCTCTTTCACTCATCACTTGTGCTCCCTCTTTCACTCATCACTTGTGCTCCCTCTTTCACTCATCACTTGTGCTCCCTCTTTCACTCATCACTTGTGCTTCCTCTTTCACTCATCACTTGTGCTTCCTCTTTCTCTCATCACTTGTGCTTCCTCTTTCTCTCTTTTGGTCTGTCATCGTTCTCTCTCTTTGTCTTCTTTCTGTCCTTTCTCATTTCACTCACTTTTTCCCTCCTGTGTCTGTGAATCGAAGTCTTTTGTCATTTTCACTCTCATATTTTATGGCCCTAAAACCTTCACTTCATCTCTCTCTCTCTCTCTGTCTGTCTCTCACCAACACACACACACACACACACACACACACTCACTCTCTCTCTCTCTCACACACACATACACACACACACTCACACACTCTTTCTCACTCACACACACACAAGCACGCACGCACAAACTCACACAAACTCTCTCACACACACACACACACGTACAAACTCTCTCTCACACACACACAGACACACACACACACTCTCATCAGTCTCATTCTGTTCTTCTTGTTCTCCCCCTCCTCCTCGTCCACTCTGCTGCCTGTCTTTCTCCTGCCTTGTGAACCTGCCAGTTCCAGCACTCGGGCTGTCCAGCTGATGGAAGGGCTTCCCCTCGGCGAGAGTCCGCAGGATCCCCGGCCCTTGTCATCACTCATTCAGCAAAATGACAATCCATCGGGCAGTGGAGCCCGAGAAGAAGAATGCAAAGCCACACAGTACATCACTCTCAAAAACGTGCTTAAACTCGTGGAAACTCTGGTGGGATTATGGGCAGAAACAAATGAGATACTTATGCAGACATGTCATATATCAACATCTGATGGAAAAAACAGCACGAAACCCATTAGGTATATAGCAGTCATCCCCCTCTCCTAAATGTTAAACACAGCATGCACACTGCTTTTCAACAGGGAGATCGAAAATCCATTCTGGGGCTCCAAACCTGAAATAAATAAATAAATAAATAAATAAATAACAGAGAGACAACCCATCATCATTATAATTGTGACGGCCCACAAGAAGAATTTGCCCATTTTTTTTCTTTTGGGTAAGGGGGACAGATGGGCCAGGGATCCCGTAGGCCAAGAGTTTCTGTCCGGATAGCTGACAAATCCCCATCTCCACCCCCCTGATTCTCCTCCTCCTCCTCTCCATCCCTTTCCTCCTCCTCCTCTCCCTCCTCCTTCATGTTGTCCTCCAGATTGATTGTGCGTGTTCTTCCACAGGTGCAGCATCTCTTCCTGTGCCTCATTAACTGATAGCAATGCCAGAGGAGAAGTATAGGAGAAGCTGGCAGTGTGGAATCAGAATGAGAGAGGGGGTGGGGGGCGGGGGGTCTGGGCAAGTCTAACTGGGGCTGGCAAGGCACTGCCAGGGACACATGCTTCCGCGTACTATACCCAGGATGTCAGGTGCTTCTCTTTTTCTCTAGCTGTCTGTGACTGTCTGTCTTTCACCTTTTTATGGGGCTGGAATTGATAGTGATGATCTGGAGTATTTGAGGTTAATACTGTTTGATTGGAGGGGTTAAAACTCTGGTTGAGCCTCTGCCTTCTCAGTTGAACATGCACAACCACAGAGACCAGCTGAATTAATCTCATGAACTCTACCTTTTGGTGAAAATCTCTGAAACCTGCTGTTTTTATAACAGCATTTTATGCAGCCATAAGCATTAGCTAATACCAACCAAGCTTTAATACAATCAACCAAAAAACACTTTTGTTAGTTAATAACATTTCACAGCACATATAATAAGCATTTCTGAGCATAACCAATATATTTTTTTTGATGGAAAATGTGAAGTAATTTGCAACTGTGTACTGTTTATTCAGCCACAACAGGCTACTTACAGTCAGTGCCTAACCTCTGTAAGTGAAGTGAATCCAGACAAATTCAGAACAGACTGGAAATTCTCCTGGAAACAGCCCTGGCCCCTCCCCCCAGCTACCTTTGAAGACTTCTCCCATTCCTGTGACCTGAAGTAGGTTGCGGGAAGCTGAAATCTGACCCACATAATCAACCAAAGGGGAATCACTGTCTTCGCTTTTTTTTTTTTTTTCTAATCCAGCCCTCACAAACTGTGAAAGGTCTCTTCACACCCTGCTCTGAAAAGAAAAACCCTCACATACACCATGACCAAACAGAAGGAGAAGAATGAGGAACAAAGAGCAAAAATGAACAATCGTTGATGGGTATGCTGTGCATTATAATTCATGCATTTCACCATCACCCAATGACTTAACACAAATTCCAAAATTAGAAAATGACAAACTAGACCACACTAAAGAGTCCTAGAATGATTTTTTTTGCTAAAATTCAGGAAATAATCAATCACTTTAAAGGAACATTTATTTGCTTATTAGTTAGCCTATAGCTAAAAGGGAGCAAGTGATGCTAAGCTAGGCTAACAGTGTCAGACTGGGTTATTGCACAGGCAGAGAAAAGAAGGGTATATTCTCTTATCTAACTCTGGGGTAGACAGCAAAAAAGATAATTCCCCAAAAAGTTGATTCTGTATTCCGTATTCCGTTAATGAGTGAATCCACATGCACAGGATCTAAATCCACAGAACCCCGACAAACCTATGCACAAAATGAGTAGGTCTATTCTTGGAGCACAATGCCCTACATGTCAAGGTATGACAGAAAACTGAAGCTCTGATTATGTGGACTTAATGCATCCCAGGTTTACCTCGACCAGTTCTTGATCCCCGCAGTTCATCATTACTCATAACACTCAAGCACTCTGAACGTTGCTGCAGGGAAAAAAGATCTAAATAAGTCACCACGCGAACCGTCGCATGTGTTTAGATAGATGGCTGCATCAAGCAGAGGCCAGGATTTGTGTCTCCATCTCCCATTAATGTAAATAACGACAAGCCTCGCCAAAAAAGTGTTTGCTCTCCACAGCTGTGGACGTAAAATAAAGTGTTTACATTTCTGCCAGCGACTACCTTGTTTATCCGCTAACGTGTGTGATTTCTTTATGTAATTCCACAGTTAATCAGGGTGTGCAAGGCGCGAGGTTGCCTCGAGGCCATTATCGGGGATTACAGATCGCCCCCCTTCCAGCAAAGACAGGGGTGTAATTCAATATTCAATGCATTTAAATCAAGTCATTCAACCACAGACACAACACTCAAACGATGAGATGAGAGAATATACCTTAGCTTATTTTTATTTTTTTCTTATTTGTATTTTTTACCCCCCGAAGGTGACATGTTTTTAATACTCAGAGCTCAGTGAATAGTTAAGATTGACTGACTTGTTGCTCCATCCGAGGGCAAGGGCCCCTCTGTCGAGACTCCCTCCCGTGGCTTTGCGTGGCCATTGGGGGATAGAGATAGGAGAATTTAATTAGCGCGGCTTAATGCCTCCCTTTATTAGGGCCTGGAGGCTACGGCTCCTCTCTGGCTCCTGCATATTCATGATCCTGTCCTCTTTTGTTTCGGGGGCCGACCAGAGGAAGGAAATATCAAGCCGCAGTGAGCGTGGCGCGGGCAAACACAAGCCGATCACAAGCTCCGAGGTGACTGCTAATTAACTCAAAAGAGGAGAGGACAGGTCGAGAGGATAACATCACGCAACGAGGTCAAGAAAACAAGAGCTCCACACAATCCATACATTTCGTGGAAGCATTGTGTGAAGGGACAACAGAGAGGCTTTGTATTGTATTGGCGTTGTATTGGTACAGAGAAATAATCAAACTTTGAAAAAGTGAAACTTTGTTCTAGTCGAGAATTTGTCATATACTATTCATCGTGGGAAATGGTCCAGAGTGTCTAACAAGCAACAAGGCAAATCAAAGACCTTGTCCATCAAGAACTAAGGAGTGACCGAGGAGTGCAATATAATTGTGCCGCTCGGCTCTCCGATTCCCGTAGTGGAGCGGAGACCTCTTCACAAAAGGCAGGCCATGTTCTCGGCCTCATTAAATCTCACCTGCCAATCAGGGAGCTGCGGACAAAACGATACATTTAATTGAAACATTGTTCCAGGATTTGAAGCGCTCTCCTCTGACAATCGGAAAGGGCATCAGCTAGCAGACTGACTGGCATTTACTTAGGGAGCTCCTATTTGCTGGATTTCATAATTAATGCTGGATTTGAATCAGGCTTTTACACTCATTGCTCTTCAAACTCAAGTCATTACTTGAATTCACCCCAACACACACACAAGTGGGCAATTCATCTTTTACCTAACATTTTCGTCCATGTTGGAAGCCATCTCATCAGTGCAGCATAATCGATAAATGTATGTTTACAGTTTATATACCCTAATCAAAGCCAAAGGGTATGTACTGTAGTCTTACCAATACATACCTCTGCTAAATTATGTATTTTACAGAACATGAAACAAAATAAATCATTCACTTTCTGCAAACTATGGTTTATGTTGAGCATGAGCCATTTCGGGATAAAAAATAATCTGCCTTGTCTTTAATGTCAACCCATAGTCCTTGGCATCCATTAGGATCACAGCTCTGACAAGTTATGACTGTCTGTATGAGAATCAAGAGGCGATAATGGATGGTAAATGAATAAAAACAATATAAATACATAAATAAATATACAAACAAGCAAACAAGAAACTTTTTTGTTACATCTTCATCTTGTGACAGTATTAGGTCTAATTGCAGAAAATAAGGAAAACGCTAGAATAGACATGCCAAAAACACAATTGACGCGGGCAACAAGACTACCACTTTTTCATCGTCTGGGAATGTATCATTGAATCAGAGCCCAACTACTTTTACAGAGGTTGCTGGCATTATCACTTAAAGCACAGCTGAAATGGAAATTCAGCCTGTGTAAACGTTGGAAATGTTGAAATGTAAAAAAAGAAAAAAAAGTTCATTTACACTCTGTCATTTCCAATCTCCTCCTGGAATGAAGATGTAATTCCAGCCATGATGGCCTGACAGGGGATCTAGATGTCTCTCCCGCCAGAACCTTACCCCAACAAGATTATATTAGCATAATTGAAAAAAATAATAGTGTAGTCACCCAGAGGGACAGTCCAGAGAGATGACAGGTTGGCATGATAGTAATAGATTCCAATGACGCTGTTAGGTTTGGTTTTAATCATGAAGGATGTACTGAGATCTGTGTGTGTGTGTGTGTGTGTGTGTGTGTGTGTGTGGTGTGTTTGGAGGAGGGGTAGTTAAATGGATTTTGTGATTGTTGTATTAATTGGAAATGCAGTACGTCTGAGCCAGAATGTAAGCTATGGATTAAATGGGAAAAACAGGCTACACAACAGTTGGCTTACACGTAATGAACATGATCATAGTTGAGAGAAAGAAGCCTTGTAATTTTGCTTTAACTGTCTGCAATCATTCATGTAAATGTTCACTTATTCATATTACATAGACATTGCAGTGATGTTAACACAACAAATAATTCCAGGGCATTTAATCAGTTAGTGTACAACACACTTTACTTATATTTTCACTCTTCTACTTTTTCATAGAAGCTGTTTGTCCATTTCTTGTTATCTGAGGAAGATTTGCGCCTAATATTGTGTGGCTTGCCAACAAATCGGAAAAAAAATTGAGCAATACATCGACCGTCACTTCTGTTTCAGACACTTGCACTGCTGAAAGTCACCAAGAAAAACAGACATAAAAATAAACCACCTAAAGCTAATGAGGTATCACATGGTCACTCACACTGCACGTCAATCAGGGGCTCACACACTCTCACACACACATATTCGCTCACATACATAGCCTACTACCTCCCGCACACTTCAACACTACAGTATATTTCCGAAGCTGTCTGCTCAAACTACGCAAAACAAAATCGGACGAGAATTCGACCCAGTTCTAAAGTTCCAAAATGGTGAGTGTGGCTGACTTAACTGTCCAGTACATTTGAACCTGCCTTCCCTACATTAGTGAGGCAGGACACGTGTAGTAGCAGTGCCCTAACAGCCTACCCGGCCTCTGTGGGGAGTCAGATTGGCTGGAATGATGCCTCCCCTTAATCTGAGCGCTGGCAGTCAGACTGGAGCGGTGTGGTGCGGTGCGGTGGTGTGGTGCAGTGTGGTGTGGTGTGGTGTGGTGCGGTGTGGTGTGGCCTGGACATCAGAGAGCGAAACTGGAGGACAGCTCCTCTGCTCTCCTGTCCTCTCCCACCGAGCGAGTGTCGTGGCCCACAAACTTAAAACAAAGTCAAGTGGAGTGTGTGTGTGTGTGTGTGTGTGTGTGTGTGTGTGTGTGTGTGTGTGAGTGTGTGTGTGTGCCTGTTGGGGTGGTGCCGGTGTTATGAGCCTCTCTCTCAAACACACACACACACACACACATACACACACACTGCTTTTGGTCCCTGAGGAGGTCATTATGCTGGGACCAGGCTGGTCCTCTGTGGGAAGATTTAAGAGGGGATGGGGAGGAGCGATTGATATGGAGTGACAGAGACGAACGAGTGTTAATGCGGATGAGAGGGACTCACACACACGCACACACACACGCATACTTACTCTTTCTTTCTCTCTCTCTCTCTCTTTCTCTCACACACACACACATACTCTCTCTCTCTTTCTCTCTCACACACGCATACTCTCTCTCTCTTTCTCTCTCACACACACACACATACTCTCTCTTTCTCTCTCTCACACACACACACACACATGCAAATACACTAGTACATGTGGAGATCATCACTCAGACACACATTCACTCAAATACATAGCCTGCTACCTCCCACGCTCAATTAAATGTTTTAAAAAACAAACCACGTTCTTCCTCCTCTAGGTCAAATCTGCATGGGACAAGTCATGCAAAACATTGTTGTTATATAACTGACTGATTACTACATTTTTTAGCACATATATTGCACATTATTGCATATATATTGTATAATGATAATGCAAAAGCCTCAACCATCATCAGTTGAAGTATGGCTTTATTTAGTGCAAATGGGACATGGGACGTTCATTATTGTAGGTGACATGGTACTATTCTTATTTTGTTTATAAAACAAACTTGCAATGGTTATTATTAGTATTATTGTTAGTAGTACACACACGTACACACACACACACACACACACACACACACTAGTTGAGCAATGAAAGTCCAAGCCATGTGATGGAGGTAGAGGGCTTCTTGATTTGTCTGGACTGCACTGCATCGCTGGACCTGTCTGGAGATCTCTTGTGAATTTACCTGAGGAGCACTACACTGCCCAGAGAGTCTCTCACAATGAAATAAACCTTTACGTTTTGAGGGATAGTGAGAAACGTAGCCTACTGGATGAGGGAGCGGAACAGCTCTGACAACAGCTCTTACAAGAAGAAAGCCACATTAAGCTGCAGGAAACAACAGTAGCATTTGAAATGTTGTTTATCATCACTGGAGTGTTATTGAATCCCAAACTAGCATAGCTGATATTACTTGCATATTAAAAGTGTGGTTCGTCTGAATTATATGAAAAATAATATTAATTTCTGTCACAGGTGGGTTTTGCAAGTTGTGTGTTAATGTGGACATGTTGATATATCTTTCAGGTAAATACAGAGCTTCAGACATTTTATCATAGCCCCTGTTTAAAATAAATACCTCAAATACCTAAAAGAAATATACCTTCTCACTCTGGAAGTGAATCCAACTCCAGGAAGGCTAAAGTCTCAAGCTGAATACATCTTGTTGTCACACAGTGTAGATGAGTTCAAGCCAGCACAGAACGCAATTAAGAAGACACACTGCCGAGTGTGAGCTACACATCTGTTGCTGTACTGTAATGCCCTTTCTCTCTTATTTCGCCCCCTCTCCTCTCATCCCCTATCCTCCCCTGCCTCTCCTCTCCTCCCCTCTTCTCTTCTCTCCCCTCTCCTCTCCTCATCTTTCCTTTCCTCTCCTCCCCTCTTCTCTTCTCTCCCCTCTCCTTCTCCATCATCTTCTCTCCTCTCCTCATCTTTCCTTTCCTCTCCTCTCCTCCCCTCTTCTCTTCTCTCCTCTCCTCTCCTCTCATGCCTGTGAGATTCAGCAGGTATCTCTAATGTGCCTTTGCTTTAATGTGCAGTTCCCCCATTACCTCGTAATGCCCCTGCACTGCAAACCCTGGCAGAGGATGAGATGAATGATGCTGAAGGAGAGGCACGTCGTGACGGGACGCCAGCCAGCGGATTCATGCCAGCAAAACTTCTGCCTGGTAAACCTGTCAAATCAATGTGGAATTTTTAGCCGCTGGATCATTAGGACAGGTCAGGCTGACTCCGGGCGTCCTGGGCAGCTTGGCGAAGCTATTAAAGCCCACAGCCTTGGATGAAATAATTCAATCTGACATGCTGTGGAATCAACATATTAAGGAAGACAGGTAGAATTAGAGAAGAAAGACAGGAGAGAGAAGAGGGACAGAGAGAGAAAGAGAGATATGATTGGGAGAGAGAGAGATGAGAGAGAGAGAGAGGACTTGAAATAGGTTGGATTAATAACCATAGGTAATGTGATTTCCCAGTCTGTTTTGTCAACCGTCAATGCTTTTATTCTGCCATGTAATGTATTCTACATTGTGTGGGTGTTAGAGTCATAGGGAGCATGCTGTAGTTACAGGGGGCATGAACGAATGGAAATGTATTCAGGAATTAAGTGTCCCAAGAGGCTGTATTGGTATCATATCCCCATCCTGTGATATAGCTTAACATGCTTTATTATAAAGGCTATGAAATCATTACATTGCTAAGTTTCGTATGTTGTAGTGGTAAGTGCAGCTGATTGAAGTGAAGTGCAGCACAGTGTTCGTGATCTGGAAGTATTCATTGGTGATGTAGAGACTGTTCATATTGAGTGGGGAATATGGCAAAGAGCTTCCGTGCTAACCCTGCATCTCTGGCCTCAAGGTAGGATTACCTCAAATGAAGCTGAGCTTTCTCTCTGTCTCCATCTATCTCTCTCCATTCCTCTCACTCTCTTTCTCTCTGTATCTATCTCTCTCTCTGTCTCCATCCCTCTCACTCTCTTTCTCTCTGTATCTATCTCTCTCTCTGTCTCCATCCCTCTCACTCTTTCTCTCTAGCTCTTTTTTCTGTCATATTCCTTTCCACCACAAAATCACATTTTTGTCTTCTCCTCTAATGTTCACACACACATACACACACACGCACACACACACACATGCACACACACACACACACTTACACGTACATTTTCTGGAGCAGGACCTGGCCCATAATTCAAAAGTCCTTTGCTCTGCCGTAATGACGGCCTTGGCCACTCTGACTCCGTCTCCCTCCAACATTCCCCCCTCTCTCCACAGAGACACTGAAGGCTTTGCCCTTTACTGGCAGGGAAAGAATGTCAATGCACCTCCGTACATCACCTTTCACTGACATATCTTTAACAATGCACTAATACCCTCCCCCTCCTCAAAAAAAGACATGTATAAGTCAATACCATTACTCCATCACTGAATGTCAGCATTTCTAAAAACGCCTGTAGCTTTTGTGATTTGCGTCATAAACAGCGGACAGTTAGTTGCATGTGATTGTTTTTTAAGAACATAATTACGGTGGGTTTCCACACAGCGAAACACCTCGCGATTTTCGGCCAGCGAAATTTCGCCTCGGGGGCATGACGGCGAAACCGCTAACCTTTTGACTGCAGTGTCTAGCCAGTGGTGGCAAGCGAGCTAATTAGGCTAATCAGCTAATTCAAACGTTTAAGTACTTAATGAAGATATCCAGGGGTCTTTATGCCTCGACTAAGTTGATGTGGCCTATAAACAACAATTCATGTTCATAGAAACAACAAGGTCAATAAGACATAATATATTTCATACCTGTGTTGCAGCATGTAGCCTAGCTGTCTAGCTAGGTTTACAATGCAATCCAACGTCCTAAAATACTAGCATTTCGCCTGTCAGCTAGCTAAAAAGATTGAGTGCTTAAACTAACATAGTGGTCTATTTAGTGGTGTATGTGCTCTGACTAAGTTCGTGTGGCATATAAACCACAATTCGTGTTGATACAAGTGCCAATGTTCGTGTAGAAACATTTTAATCACATACACACATTTCCTTGTTACAGCTCAGGTAGTCTCCGCCATCTTGGTCAGACTTTTTTGTAACTCCCGCCTCAAAACACAAAGACGCGGACCTGATTGGTTCTCGAATGGTCCTCATTTAAATAAAGTTAAACTTTGGCCAACTTTGTTTCGCCCACTGGCGCCTTAATGCAGGGGCTTACCTGGGCTTCAGCCCAGGGGCCTCGACCAATGAGGGGCCTCCTAATAATAATAATGATAATCAATAATAATAAACGGCGTGTCCGTATTCGTGGCGTCATTAGCCTACTCTGGAGCTAGTCTAAATAATTGAGCACATCGTACTGCTCTACAATTACATCCATGCAAAGGCCCCCTTTGTCTTCTCCAATTCTAAATTGTAACAAAATGTAACAAAACGTAATAAATCCCAACGGGTGTAGAGGAGCTAGAGGAGAGGCTGAAACTGACTGACAAGCTTATCATACAAACTCTGGAGATAACGTGGGTAGGATTGAAGCAACGATAAACGAATGACGTGGATTCCTGTAACTGTCCATGAAAACAGAAGGCATAGCAGGCAAATATCGTAGCAAATAGCCTGGAAATGAAACGGCTTTTAAAACATGTATTTCACTTGTCTCATTGGAGTGGACGCAGAACATGGGCTGTGGCGCAAATAAATGAATTAGTGATCTGCATTTCCGTTCACCAACAGTTAAGTTTGTGCTAACCCATTCGCACATATTATAGTCTATGTTATGTTTTCTCCATTGTTAACGTGAGATATGTCTCCATGTAGTGTAGTGATAATGCATAAGGTAGCCATGTTCACGTCACATGAGCCAGCTTGTTCTGTAGGCTAAAAGTATTTCTGTCCCTCCCAAACTGCGTTAAACTGGTGTGTTAAGTAGACAGAATTTTAAAAAAACTCCTGGGGAACCCCCGACACGACAAACACATGCACTTTTGAAAAGCTTTTAAACGTCCATATGTGTACCCATCTTTTAATTTAGCTTACAGCCAGTGTTCAACAAGTGTAAAAGTTCAACGCTTTTTTTCGTGCAGTAGGCTAGCCTTTTTGATAAGCGATGTCATGGGTAGGCAGACGTGATTCGAGGGCTTTCTGTTCCTGTTTATGTAAAGGTTTTACATAGGCTGAATAATGATAGGCTACACTGCATGTTATTAACCAAAAGCGCACGCTATGTGTCGGGTCAGATCGCGGGCCGGGTATCATTTAATCATAATTAATCATTAAGCTTAAAAAACATACAGCCCAGGGGCCTCGGGTGGTATTAAGGCACCCCTGGTTTCGCCTGCCTCTGCGATTCGCTTTCATTTCGCCCAACCAGGGCGAATTTTGTCTCCATTCAACCTCAATGAGAGCGACGCGAAATTTCAGTGTGTGGAAACAAATTGTGCAAGGCTGCTCCTTGAGAGAATCGTAGTCTGAAGTGATGTTGGGGCATCCTCAGTGGTGCTCATTCATGGTCATGTCCAGAAGTCAACATTGTTGATGACAGTCACCACTCATGAAAGGTTGAACCCTCGGATAGACAGAGAGAGAGAGAGAGAGAGAGAGAGAGAGAGACATGGCCATGAGTTGTTCTTCTGCTAGCCTTGAATGGATGAGTGATGTGAGCAGCTCCTTTAATAATTGTAAGTGTAAGTATAGTTGTGTAGTTTACACATAGTAATTTTGTCTGCCATTATGACAGACATATGACGTGATGACGTCAATGACGTGATGCAGATTTCTGTGTCCAAATCTATTACTTTGGTTTAAAATAATTTTAAGTGATTCATAATAAGCATAATTTTATTCTATAAAACCTGTATAATTTGAACATATTTCTTTTTTGTCATCTCAAACCCTCAAAATGTCAGGTGGCGCAACCGTCCGAGCAAATTAACACCATGTTAAAGGTGCCATGTGTAATGTCCGCCAAAAAATCAATTCATACTCCACATTCCATAAAAGATGGGGGCAGTATACCTCCAGAAAGTGAGTTGGTTTACCCTAGAGTAACAACCGAGAAACGTGTATTGCAGTTTGGCTGGCGGTTATGTTGCCCGCATACTGCCTCCCATTTGCGAAACTGGTATTATGACACCTGTCGGGCTGTGGCTAGTGATTTAGCATGCTAATTCAGGTTGATATCTCTGCAGCACTATACCTTGTCATTTTTTAATGACATCATCGCCCTTATTTCTTCTCATTCTTTTGATGCGTGTAGCTTATTTTTTGGATATTTTTATCTCAATTCTTACACATGGCACCTTTAAATATAGAATTTAAAAGTTAAGGATGTTAAAAATAGATATGGGGTCATAATTGTATTATTTTATTTATTAGTTTACTAGCTCTTAAATTGTTTGAAAAATTGAAAAAAAAAACTTCCGGAAAATTGCATATCTGAAATTTCAGGGCGGTGCAACCGCATTCATAACGGTTAATTTGAATTGAATAGGGAAAAGAGTAAACAGGATATTGCCTCATGAAGAGGACCCAAAGTGACCATTACTGATGAGTGAAACGTTTGTAAATCTCTTTCAAATATTGATAAAATAGCTACTTTCTCTTCATATCTTCAGTTGGTATAACCAATGTAAAACTAAGAAAAAGTTGTTTTAATATACAAGTCTTTATTGTATTGGAAAATTGAATGGATGAACTTGCTAGCAAAGTCAAAAGGTTATAGGTGTCCAAGAAGATGCCTGTATGTTTTGAAATTAGTAGCAAAAGTCAGGTGGCGCAACCACATTGTCAGGTGGTTCAACCAGGTAAAATACTAATTTAAGCAAAGAAAAAGTAGATTAAAGTGTAGAAATTGTTGAAAGATGTGTTGTACCTAATTATTCTATTAAACAATATACTTTTTTTAATTTCTAAAGTATTTATTTGGAAAACCAAAATATCCACCCTCTACAATAAGATATTCATAAGTTACTTTTAATTATCTATCTAAAAAAATGTATTAAAACCACTGTAAATATTGCACAGCCATTAAGACTTGTTAAAACAGTCTTCCAACTTAAAAACATTTTTGTCAATTACCCAAATATTTATTTTCTCTCCTTTTTAGTTTTTGTCTGAAGTACTGTAGTACTATGTGAGGACAAAGTGATTAATATGGAAGTTCTGGAATCAAAGATTATGTACATATTAGTGAGGTGGTCTTTGATTTGAGGTTTGCATGTGTTTTGTAGGGATAGGTCTGCATCAGTGTTAAGGTGAAAAAAAGAATAAGACAAACTTTTTGTGTGTAATCTTTTTAAATTAAATTACATGATCTTAGAACTAGTGATTTTGAAATTAATTTTTCTTCCTACAAATTGACATGCAATCACCCGGTCATACACACACAATAAAACATAGATGCATACAGTACACACACACGCACACACACACAGACACACACACACATACACATACACACACACACACACACAGACACACACATACACATACACACACACACACACACACACACATACACACCTACATACAGTATACTCACACCCCACTATCTTTGGGTGAATGTGAGTGATGTCATCCCACAGCGCTACATAGAGCAAACCCGCGGCACACATTAGCGTTAGCCTGCTAGCACTATACACATCCTCATTTGATGAGCCTCCCAGGTGGCGGGAGAGAGGAGAAGACGTGGCCAACTCTCTGGGCTGTACTTAGGCACAATAATGATCTCTCCCTCTCACTTTATCTCGTTTTGCCGAAGAGGCACCCAAGCACTCCCTGGGTGACATTTTGCGAAGCAGTCATTTTCATTTCAGGCTGACCCACTACAGATAATTTGCCATTTTCAGCACCGCGCCTTATTTTAACATGTCAGAGTGTCTTTGTTAACCTTTGTGTCTTTGTTAACAGAATTTGTCTGCAGTATATGGGAGACTTAATATTTCTAAACTTTGTGGTGAAATGTAAGGTAAAATAATTAAAAATAAAAAAATTCTGACAAGTCAGTTATACACCTTTATATACATATACTATGCTTAAGAAACAACTCTCCAGGAGTTTCCAAAAGAAAGCAGGAATAACAGGGTTAAGTTTACCCTTTCAGAGATACTTTTGTCACAATATCTCACATCTGATGGGACCCTATATGCTTGCATATTACTTTCCTCATTGAGAGAGCGCTCACCTATGAAAACAATGTGTCAGTCCCGAGATTGGCTCCTTACACTTAAACTTGAGCTGGGCGGGCGGGCGAGAGGGAGAGGAACACGGAGCCTTGGAAACAGCAGAGAAACAGCTTTTGCATAGGAAAGGACATCATCGGGGAGAAGTGACCATCTGAAGGATGATGAAGAGGAGAGGAGAGGAGTACAATTCAGATGCATCAAATGAGAGCAATCTTTTCTACCACTCTTCTCTATCCCTTTTTTTTGGCTTCTCTGCCGAAAGTCCCTCCATCTGGGAGGTAATAGGCTTTCACTCGGACTCATTTGAGGGCATGGGGGCATTTTGATGGAGTTGGAGACTCATTTGAGGGCATGGGGGCATTTTGATGGAGTTGGAGAGGGAAGAGACACAGCTGCTGATACTGGTCCTCACCAGGAGTTGACCTTAAAGCAGATCCATGCCTCTACTGCAGCAGCTGTGGTAGGAAGAATACGTATTAATGCTAAACATTTTTATTCATTCATGTGCAGTCAACAATGAAGTAACGCTGAGCAGTAGAGGCCAGATCTGCTTTATGGTCAACTCCTGGTGAGGATCGGTATCAGCAGCTGTGATAGGAAGAATACGTATTTATTCTAAACATTTTTATTCATTCATGTGCAGTCATATTGAGCTTTACTTTATGGTTTTTGAAAGGCATTTGTGTTGTGGTAAGTGTGGTTTTCAAAATTGTCCAATGGCATGTATGAGCTCATTTCACCTGATTGGGGTTTCAGCCGATAATTTCTTTCATCCAGTACATACACACTCACATTTCCAATCGCTCCCTTTAGGCGTTGGTATAAACACACACACACACACACACATGCACACACACACACACACACACACATTGATCAGAAGTCATTAATTATACAGTGCCAGTTAATGTCTTGACAGTTTTACTTCCACGGGGTCAAGTGCTCAGTGTTTCCAACATTTTACATGTGCAGAGACTGCTTTGACAGAACCCGATGATCAGTCACTGTCCATGGTGCTGAAGCTGCCACTGCTCTGTCCCTGCACTGCAGTGAGAGTTATAGCATCCTCTAGTCCCAACAGCCATTAATTTTACCATTAATGAATAAAACAGAAGGTAGTTCAACTCCTGGTCTCTAAAAGCAAAATCTGTTCCATTTCATTTCTCTATATCCTCTGAGGCAGCCTATCTACAAAACAAATCTAACTCCATATTATCCTCAATACATATTGATGACAATTTGCTTGAGCCCCCCCCCCCCCCCGCCTTCTTTTCCTGGCACACACTTTTCTCGTCTCATCTACCTCTCTGAGAAAGATGAAAAAGTGAGATTAAAAAAAGCAACTACCAGATGTTGTGGGACTGAAGCTTTACTATAATCACATTCATAATTCTGATGAGGGTAATGACTTTTCCGCGGCTTTTCCACAAGAATTTCTTTTTTGCGGTACAGTCATCGACTTCAAAAAAAAATTACATTTGCACTGAAAAATGAATGCTCAGAGTTATGCTTTCGCAATTTCCCCACAGTCTGTCGGCTCCCTGTTTTAATTACCAATGTGAAATGTGCACAGGAGGTTCCCTGGGTTACACATAAATCACAAATCAATTTTCTTACCTTGATGAGCCAATTCACACAGCAGGGATTTATATCAAACTCAACTTTAGACTCGATTAGATCACCCATGTTAATCTGAGTACACCTCTAATCACAGAGCAAAAAAAAAAAAATAACTAAATAAATAAAACAACCCTTCCCTTTGTTCCCTTTTTAAAGAATTCTCTATCTCTGCAAGGTTCACCTTCTAATGAAAGTTTCAAATCTCCACATGTGGCACATAAATCAATGAGAAGACTGAAGTCCTATGCATCAGCCCAGGCTGTAAATGGCCTCTCAGTTAATACTGCGTGTCTTGTAAAAAACATGTAGTGCTCACACCACCCAACTCGACCGAGCCAGTATTGCGCTTTATGGTTCCTTTATGCCAACGAGCGCGGATTCCTCGACTCTCCTGCCATTAGGCCTGTCGATACGTTTCCATCGGGATGTTTTACAAGGGGCAGGCCACCCTTGCTTGACCTGTGGGGGCCACTCCGAGAGACGCTACGCGTCAGACATGTCAGGTGTGACAAACAGGCTTGATTCAATCGCCTCCCTTGACCCCCCCCCCCATCTCCACGTCCACGTTCGACGACGATCCACAAGCGGGATGAAAAGATGAATCGTCGGCGCTTAGCGAGTCTTATATCACCCACTTCCTTCATTATGTTGTTAGAGGGATGGAGCCTCACAAGGGTCACTTACCGGCTAATCCATGTGGAGAAATGAGTCAGGCTTGGCCCCCGATGTGGCACAGGCGTCGCCGAGTGACAACGGCAAACAGTGAGATTTGCAGTTCATTATGGACGCAGCTAGTGCCGACACTGTTAATTGGCAAACGACGTGATGAGGCAAGGTTCTGACAGTCGAGTCAGTCATGGGAGAGCCTGACAAAGCGATCATCTGGAAGCAGTATCGCTTTTTTTCTTTGTGTGTGTGCGTGTGTGTGTCAGTAATTAATGCAAATTATGGTTATTTCTCACTCAAACGCACAGCGATCCATGTCACCCCATTAAATGAAGTTCTCACGATGACAAACAGCTTGCCACTCAGGCCCAAGCTGCACACTGAGTGGGGAAGATTGCAGAGAAGACATCCACACCCTAATGCTGGGGAATAAGAGAGAGAAAGAGAGAAAGAGAGATAGAGGAATATGGAAAGAGAAATAAAGTGAGCTACAGCGCGAAGCGTTTTATTAACACTTCTGAGATACAATGCGCTTTTGTCTGCACGCCAACTGCAAATGACACATCAAATACCCCAAGACGGTCCTGCTGGTGGGCATGTGAGAGGATGCAGAGATGCTTTGTGTGTGTGTGTGTGTGTGTGTGTTTTGTGGGTTGTGTGTGTGTCTTGTGGGTTGGGGGGGGGGTTGTTGAGTTGATGCCTGTTGTGCTGAAGAGGAATTTGGGCAGGGGTGGGTGGGTGGGGAGGGGGATATTTTGGAGGTGGGGCTGAGGGTGTGGAACTAAATCCTGTTCATAAAATCCAACTTAATTCCTCTGTATAATCAATGCCCTGTGAAGGCCACTTCCACACAAAGTCTCCACTCTGTTTTGTTAATCTCTTAATGCTTATTAAGCGTTTCACATGCAGAAACTCCTCTCTCTCGTCGCTCTCCCTTCGTGCATGCTGCATAAATAATAAACTTCCAGATTGAGAGGGGAGCCGTTAGACATTTCAGAGGACCATAAGTGTGTTTGAAATTTTTTAATTTTTTTTTAACAATCTACTCAGAGCATCTGTGCCACCCCTTCAAAACAGCACCTAATATCTAACACAGAAAAGCAATTCATTTTGGGAATCCTAAATGCAACCTCTGTTTGGAAAGGCACTGGAATAAAAAATAAATAAATTGAGTACAGATTGAGTACAGTACATTGGGCTTCTCTCCTGTAATGCAGATATGGTAGAAGTCAACAGTCTGACGTGTAGTGTAGAAATGGAAGCTTTAGTGCTAGTTCTTCCAGGAAGACTCTGATGCTATGTCACTCATTCATTACACTTGTCCAATAATCTTATGATGATTTGTCATACCGGTTCTGATGGTGATTTGGGTGATTTTGATTTGTCCCGTCAGGGACAGCTCCATTCCCAATTTTCAATCACAGCTCATCGGCCTTGTTAACTTGTCAATAGTAGGCTACTGTAAACGCACCTAGAACAAAGTGTCCACGCGCATCTCGCACTGTGTGCACGGCACCAAAGGACTAGGGACAGAAGGGGCACCACAATTTAGCCAGAGAAGCTTCACGGCAAACTGCTTTTCACTCTTCTTAGATAACGATTACAATGTGAAAATGCAGCAACATCATCTTACATAAGGATGATACTTGTTGGGTCCTCTCAGTCTCCACTGTACTCTAACTTGAACGTTATGCTACTTGTTTTAATTGGGAATGAGAGGGCGAGAGGGTGGAAGTTTCCAGCTGGCTTGTCATTGTTGGTAATTGATTTCACCTTTTTAATATAAGACACTTTTAAAAGAAAATCATGAGAACAACAAAAACAATGTGAGGAGATTGCGGAATTGTCTGGTTCACACTATGCTACTGACCATTTATAAAATGTGAGGGCACTTTGACATAAGCTGCACGCACTGTGATTTGGACTGTGATAGAATATGAAGAGTGGTCTTTGCCTTTGTGTAATGGAATTGGTGAGTCTTGAAGTCTTCAATATTCCGTTTCCCTTAAACTAAGCATTTACATGAAGCACATGATAGGCCAATTGCCAATTGAAACACTTTCCACTCAGATAGCTAGGTGGCTACCAGGTTCATAATTCACTTTTAAATGCAAACAGAAAATATCTAGCTAGCATCATTACATGCTTCTATTTCCACAGGAATGAAGGTTGTTTATACCAACTTAATATAGTTATCATTGTGCTATAGGCCTAAATGTGGCACAAAACAATGTTAGAGTTTGTGGAATAGCCATAGGCTATAATTGAATGGAGCTGGCAAAATATTATAAATACCATGTAGACAATGCTCTCAAAGTGACAGTGCACCATTTGTAAATGAGTTAAACAGCATCAAATCGGTAGTATCTTTTAAGAAATGTATAAAATAAAAACAAAATTACTTTGTCATTATTACCACTTGAATTTCATATATATAATTGGGGGGGGGGGGTCTCATTTGAAGTGAAGTGTCCCTTATTTGGGGTTAATGAAGTTGGCAACCCTATTTCTGATGCTTCAAACCGGTTTCGATGTCCCCTCCCTCGACACCACAACCAGTTGTGGCCCTGTTCATCTGTTCAGGGGGTTAGCTAATATAAGGCAGGTTCTGCTAGCTAATAAGGCAGGTTCTGCTAGTTAATAAGGCAGGTTCTGCTAGCTAATATAAGGCAGGTTCTGCATGAGTCTAGACATTCAAAGATCAGAACCAAGGACCAAGCCTATGCCAACGACTTGTGTTTTGTTTCTAGAATATTAAAATATTTTCTATTTATTAAAATATTTTCTATTTATTAAAATATTTTAATTTAATTCCTACTCCCCGAGCCCTGAGTAGGTAGAACTTCTGACTAGGCTAGAGGCATAGGTATGTCAGTAACGTCATATAAGCGCTGCTGGTATCCCTTGAATCCTCAGGTGCTCTTGGAAGGGTTAAATGTTCATCAAAAGAGAATTGGAAGAAAATCCAGGTCCAGGCACTCAGTAGGATGCAAAAGTTCAAAAGCCTTTATTATTTTTGAGGGCTAAAGTATTGAAACACCAACGTGTATCGGCCTTCATCAGGGTGTGACTGTGACACTGACTACTTTTGGAATCTGTAGCTAAACACAACACCTACAATATGACAAGAACATTTGGATATCTATGCTATGGATATCACTTAGTAACACACTGTACTGCTGGTGTTATATTGGAAATTGAAAACACGACACACGCTGAAGTGACAAGCCCAGTGAAGCTGCTCTTGACCCTGACCGTATGGAGAGCGAAGCAAAGAGCGGGGATCCTGTTATACTGCCCACTGTGACCCTTTGGGATGCTAGTAATGGTACGGCGGAAGTGACACCACGGCGAAGAAGGTGAGATTCGCAGCTTGGCCGTCCTTTCTCGGCTCTGTGGACACTTCGTTTGATGTTGACCGCAGGGAACAGGAACGGACAGGTAGCCCACAGAGCATAACAAATGAATGTGAAAGCAGGCTGGTCCGAGACTCCAGTGGATTAGATGCTGGATCTTATATGTCCATGTCTCTATAATGTACTGTACAGGGGCCAGACTGTAACATGTCTCTATAATGTACTGTACAGGGGCCAGACTGTAACATGTCTCTATAATGTACTGTACAGGGGCCAGACTGTAAGACAAAAATGCTCCAGAGCCCTGGCACTGATTGCAATTTCAAGACCCTCAACCCGTATTGGTTCTATTGGCCACAAATAAATGATCTCAATCTATATCCCCATTTTTGTAATCAACACTTACAGTAAACATAATAACTTTACTGAATTAAATAATTTAGCATATTTGTTTTGAATAGTACCAAACATGGGTTTCACACAGTGAGGAAATTATGACTATTGTAGATACAAATTAGGTATTGATCATGCTCTGCAATATGCATCTTCTCCCTGGCAGATCTCTGTAATGCGTTCTCTGGTGTGGCTAGTGTGCTTGTGCGTGCTCTTCTCCCCCATGACTCTTCTGGCTTGCTTGTGTTTCCTCCTCCTCCTCCTCCTCCTCCTCCTCCTCCGCAAACAAATTATCTGAGGAAAAGAAGAAAAAAAGAAAGAAAAAAAACCACAATTTCCCAAGAAGGGGGTCGTGTTTGCAGTGCCTCCAGGTAGGTCACAGGGACGCAGTTCCTCCTGAAACAGACACAGCGCTCGGGTCAGGCCTGCCCTGGCAGCGTGCCCGTCACCTGCATCAGCATAGTGTTAGCCACTGCTGCCCCGTGGTACTCCATCCATCCTGGGCAGTTAAAGCATAAGTACTGCGCTTACAGTGCCGCTGATGTGCTTTGCCATGTATATTTGTGATACAGTGGGATTGTCAACGGCTAAGTTATAGTCCAGCAATACTTAGCAATACTGGAGAAATATTGTTGATATTTGAAACTCAACATTATATTATTATTATTATTATTATTATTATTATATTATATTATATTATTATGTGTTTTTTATATTATATACTTTTATTACTTTTTCGGTAACACTTTACTTGACGGGTGAGTTCATAACACATTCATAGCAGCTGTCATAAACTGCACATAAAGCATTCATGACTGTTTCATAAGACATGACTCAACATTCATACCAAACCTTTCATGAATGTGGAAGACAGAACGATGACAACTTCTCAAAATAAAAGTCTAACAATTGCAAAGCAGCATTGCCGTTTTTGTTCCAAACCTCTTACCTGATCACATCACATCTGAGTCAATGGGCTACTCCAGTGCCAAAAAGACAGAACATGGTCAAGCAAATAAATCAAGCAAATACATTTTGTTTCATAAAAATGTATTTGTTTTATGATGTAACCTTTGCAGATGATTTCTCATATTTTGCTACTGGGAATGCCCAACCATTCCAGGTTACACAAATGTAGGCTAGTTTACCTCCCAGTGTTAAATGTAGTGATTATGAATACTTCACAACTTGTATAGTCAAGTGACATTCGATGTAGACTTCATAAGATATTCATGAAATATTTACAAAGGCTGGAGAGAAAAACGGCAATGCTGCTTTGCGATTGCTGGACTTTTATTTTGACAAGTTGTTGTCGTTCTGTCTTCCACATTCATGAAAGGTTTGGTATGAATGTTGAGTCATGTCTCATGAAACAGTCATGAATGCTTTATGTGCAGTTTATGACAGCTGCTATGAATGTGTTATTAACTCACCCGTCAAGTAAAGTGTTACCACTTTTTCTGCTGTTAGTGCATGTTGTGTGTGATATCTGTATGCTACTGAGACCTTGAATTTCCCTTAAGTGCACTTCACAATCAGATAGTTTAGCATTCTCTCACTCCTTCTTGCTGCCCTGTACACCATCAGTAATGCCAATGTTGTTTGGCTGGAATTAGTTACTTGTTTGTGGGTGCAATGCTGTGTTTGTTTCCCCATTCTCATTTCTCTTTTAGAGCAAAAACACAGAATGGACAGCTAGCAGATTGGGACAATGTATTTACTGAATGTGGCAAAAAGGGTATTAGCTTAGAATTGTTGAATCCCCCTTTAAATTAAATGACTTGTTACATTAGATGCCTATGTGTGTGTGTGGTACCTTTTAAAACATACCATCTTGACTTCTAACCACAGATGACTTCTGCTGTGTTTACCTGAGGCCTCTGCTGATGCTTGCAAAAGAGGGGAGACGTCTCAAAGACTTTTCATTGATTTATACACAAAGCTTTTAAAAGGTTCAGTTTAATCAACCAGGGTCTAATGTAGATAGCAAGGCCCCTGTCCCCACATGAACCATGCATGTCAAATCACAAACACCATTCTGGAAGTCTATTGGTGAGGGTATGAGTGATGGTCTCCGGGTATCAGAGCATGCTGTACCTTTACAGGGTGTAACGTATGCTGTAGTCGTTGTAAAGCCACATCACAGCAGGGTGTCCTGGCATGGTAATATATCATGATTCTAACATGAAACCACTGGGTAAGAAGAGGGAGGGGTGGGTACATCTATGTGAATACAATACATGCTAATGTGATGGGGTTTAAGAATTAAAAAAGATGTGGAATCTCACTGAGCGAGTGTGAGAGATAGGGGGGGGGGGGGGGTGAGGTCATGGGTGTTGGGGTAAGTTTTTGATTTAGGGTTTTTACATCAAAGATGGGAACTGAGAGGAGGGAAACTGAGAATTACTTTGATCTGGATGAGACCAACAAAAGTGATCCGGATCCGTCTTCAGGCTTGAACCTGACATGACTACTCAGTTAACATTTCCATGCTGAACGGAGATGTCTGTGGAGTCAGCCAAGGCTAGGTAAATGTTTAATTTTATCTAGTTCAATAAGTTGGGGGAATATAAAAGGAAATTGCTCTTATGAACAGAGCATGTGAAACCTGTCTCTAAGATCAATATCACATCAGGTGTACTAAGATCACGGCAACCCATCTCGCAAAGACAGAAAAGAGAGGTCCCGAGGTCATAATTCAAAGTATAAGGATTATCAACTGATTGAAGAAAATATCCTTCTCTACAATTTTCAAAAAGAAAAATCAGATTGTGTTAGGGAGATTCCTATCACAATTTCCTTTATTCCACAATAACACCAGTGCACATGAGCAACATGGATAACATGAATATGTGAATCTCTAACGAAATCCCTTGGGAAAGACATAGCGCATCCGTTCATTTTACATTCATGGTATCAAATAACTAAGCCAACACCTTTCCCAGCACTGGCAGTTTTCTTCTCAGATATACCATGTCACACATCAAGACAAGGCATTAATCCGTCAAACTCTCCTGCTTAAGAGGGAGACTTCCACAGATCTCGGCCTTCGCTACATCACCTTGCACTGGATAGAGAAGAGGGAGAGGGGGCAGAGGCCATGGCAGGACTGAGGTGCGATTGTCAGGGGAGCACCAGAGCAAAGAAGCCACATCGACTGAGCCGCAAGCCCTGAGCAGTACAAAAAAGAGACTAGCTCTGTGCCTTTGCCTCTCCATTTGTCGTTTTTCCTTCAGTTAAATTGTGTTCTGTGGCGTTGAGATCCCATCAGAGGTGCAGGGGTCTGCGGAGGTGAGCTGTGGTGCTCTGCAATCTAAAGACTTCTGGGTAGTCCCTGGTTAGTGGAGAGGAACAGTGTATGTTGAAGTTGATGCCGCACTGCCAAGTATTACCAACAGAGGTTAACTTTGACATGGCTAGTTGGCTAAAAACTAGTTGTTGTTTGTCTGTTTGTCTATCTGGGAATTGGGCAAACATAGGGTACATATTCTAAGAAAGACACATCTGGACTGTGCATGTTTCGCAACCTTATGTTTGTAGAAAATTACATAATTTGCATGCAAAAAAATCCTCCACAGAGATCACTTTGAATACAACTGATCTTGCTCTGATATTGTATGAATTCAGCAGATGCACTTAGGGCAGACATGCTGTATCTATTTACTTATTCGCTATTTAACTCCCAGATATAACTGTGGTGGCTTTAACCTCACAGGCTAGCAACAACATATATCATGATTAGCATACACTGCTTTCTTCTGTGTAGTCATATGTTTATTCGGGGAAATATCTCATACATTTTAATAGCGAGGCCTGCGGTTATTTGACTATGTTAATAAGATGTGTTAGACAATACACTTTAGAGGTCAACTTATATTTCTCTCCTTCTGTGCCTTTCACCAACAGTAATAAATCACAACTTAGCCGTGCTAGCTACCTCATTTTTATGACTTAAATTGGTATGCTAGCATTAGCATACTCTTTGTGAATGAGGTCATTTTATTAAATATACATGGCACTCAAAATGAATTCCAGGTTAGTGTAAACATTGCACTAAAATGCACCAAGCAGATTTGTTTTTACATAATATTTTCTTACAATGGAGAAATTAACTGAACTGAACTCTCATAAATGCACACAACACAAACAGAGGGGCTGTCACATCCCCAGATGTCTGCCTAATCTCCACCAATCCTGTATGTACAGAGCCCCTAAAGTCCCACGTGCACACAAGATCTTTTTTTTTTTAATCACCATATGGGACATGTCAATAATTACATTTTTACATTTTTTGTAAACTTCCATAATTTTAATTAACAATTCTTTTAAAATTATTTTTCCACTGTGGTCATTTTTCCACCCCTTTCTTTATCTCTGCTTGTGTTTTTCTTCACATTCCTCTGCCCCTTTCTGGACTATCTTACTGTAACACTGAGTTCTCTCTTCATATCATACCTGCCAACATTTAACTTTTAAAAAACAGGAGTTTGCACAGAATCAGTGTTTGCATATTTCATACACTCTTTGCAACACTGCATCTGCATTTCGGTCATTGCTTTTACCTTACCGAAATAGATATGCATGCCAGTTATGTTGTTGTATAAAATTATCACTATGGTTTGTAGACATTATGATGAGAGAACGAGTTTGAAACTGTAAAGCATGTATTCATATAACCTCAATCATATTCAACTAATACATTGAAGTTATTCCTAGCTAACATACTTTTATAACATTTTTAAATAACAAGTTTAACTAATCCTATTAACATACTGAAGCTATTCTACCAGAATTCCCCCTACATGCGCTCTGTATCTCTATGTCTCTTTGTCGCTTTGTGTCTCACTGTGGATGGGTGAAGCCTGTTTGAAGAAAGCATGCTTGGCCTTGCAGCTGCAGAGATAAAGACGTCATCGGAGGTGGGCTCTACTCAAAAACAGCTAGTATGAGAGAAAACGAGTGAACGATATGTAACCCATGAGCGATGTGTGACCTGTGATCACTGTATATACCCCTGAACTGTGTGTAAACCTCTGAACTTGTGCTATACGGTGAAAAGTTCATACCTTTGGCAGCAATAGTGCTGACTTGCAAAGATAAGACCAAACAACGACCTGTGGGTTCGAAGTTGCCAAATGTTGTGTCAGCATCTAAGAAGAGGTATAAATGTTGGTGTTCAACAATTGTTCGGGAGTGCGATCGTGCGATCCACTCAGGCTTTGCGCTATGTAGTAATTATGACCGCCGCGCAGCGAAGCGGCGGTCATATAGGTTTAGTCAGATTTTTTTTTTTTTTTTTTTTTTTTTTTTTTCTTTTTCGCATGTCCAAATTTCTGTTAATGATTCCCGGGACACTGAAAGACCGGGGTAGACGAAACTTGGTGGGCATGTAACCCCATATGGATAGCATGGAACCATCGTTTTTCGTTTTGATCTGTAGCCCCCCCGCTGGACTGCACCCCCCGAAAGGAGGGTAGGGCAGACACAGTTTTCTGTGAATATCTCGAGAACCGTAAGGTTTAGGAGGACCATTTTTTTTTTGTATGTTGATCTCAAGGGGCCATGTCAACCCATTCCATAACCACTCATTTCATGTATAGCGCCACCTAGTTAAACACAAAAAAGTAAAAATGAGGTGTTGTAATCGCAGGTATCTGTGACCTAACATAGTCAAAACTGCACGAAATTGGAAGTGTAGGATCATTATGACACCCTCTGAATGCACGCCAAGTTTCGTGGAATTCCGTTCATGGGGGGCCACACAATAAATACATTTATGTTACTAAACACCAACTGGCCTGTAGGTGGCCGGAGACAGTTTTCTGTGAATATCTCGAGAACCGTACGGCCTAGGAGGTCCACCTTTTTTTTGTATGTTGATCTCAAGGGGCCATGTCAACCCATCCCATTACCACTTATTTCATGTATAGCGCCACCTAGTTAAAAATTAAAAAGCAAAAAAGTAGGTGTTTTCATCACAATATCTCTGGCTGACATGGTCAAAACTGCACGAAATTGAAAGTGTAGGATCATTATGACACCCTCCGAATGCATGCCAAGTTTTGTGTACTTTCGTTCATGGGGGGCCTTACAATAAAACAATTTATGTGTACATTTAGTGACGTACACCAACAAGGATTCCCGGGACACTGAAAGACCGGGGTACACAAAACTTGGTGGGCATGTACCCCCACATGGATAGCATGGAACTGTCATTTTTCGTTTTGATCTGTAGCCCCCCCGCTGGACTGGACCCCCCGAAAGGAGGGTAGGCCAGACACAGTTCTCTGTGAATATCTTGAGAACTGTAGGGCCTAGGATGACCATTTTTTCCGTATATTTGCCTCCAGGGGTCATGTTAACCCAGTTCATGTGCACACATGTGCACAAACAGATACACACACACACACACATTCACAGTAATCATGACACATACTCACACAGTAGACATATGTACGCTTCCATGCACAGGCACATACGCAGGCACGCACACACACACACACACACACACACACACACACACACACACACACACTCACACACACACACACACCCACACACATAACATAAACATAACACAAACAATCAAGAATTTCTCATAATTATGAACAGGCAAGATGGAGGTGGGGTTGTATAAAATGAATTTTACATGTGAAATCTATGAACTAATCATGTTTTGGTACTTGTTGTCTAGCAGATACCAGTGAGAATTGAGTGTGGATAATGCAATTTAGTGAGACAGTTAGAATCATATAGGCCTTTCAGCGTGATTTCTTTTTGTGGAAAAAATGTGCTGGACTGGGCGGCGGTCATATTTTGTACCGCTCTGCGGTACATCTAGTTAAAGGAATTTTTGCACGGAACTCTGCCGGACTTTTGCGCCTTCTTTTTGGGATACGTTTTTGACTTCAGCACTTATAATGGTGTATTTTTGTTACGTTGTAGGCAAGATGTTTGGACTTAATTTCTGGCCCGAGTCTGAATATCTGCCACGACAATGTATCCACCTGCTGCCTGCAGCCTTCCTCCAAAACTCCAAAGCTGCTCCAAAGATTATGTTCCGAGGACACAATTTGCCTATTGTGTATCAACATCGCTTAATAACAGTTATAATGTGATGTGTTAATCACAACATTTCTTCTCACAATTTGACAAATAGGCTATTCAACTAGCCCGCTTGCTTAGGGAAATTGGTAACACTTTACTTGACGGGTGAGTTCTTAACACATTCATAGCAGCTGTCATAAACAGCACATAAAGCATTCATGACTGTTTCATGAGACATGACTCATCATTCATACCAAACCTTTCATGAATGTGGAAGACAGAATGACAACAACTTGTCAAAATAAAAGTCCATCAATCACAAATCAGCGGGAGAAATAACAAAACGGGAGGGTGCAGGGAGATGACCTTGAAATACGGGAGAAACCCGGGAAAAACAGCAGTGTTGGCTGCTTGATATCTGTGATGCTCTCCGGCCACTTGACAGCTTCTTGACCCTGCTGTTCTCAGGATGGGAGGAGCCTACGAGGTTAAAGCAACACCAAAGAGTTTTTTGTACCTTAAAATAATGTTTCCAAAATCGTTTCAGTGGTTCATCAACTCGTAATAGGGTGAACGGCACTTTCTGCATTTGCTTCGCGGCCCTCTATCGGCTATAACTGCACTATGTAAGTTTGCCGGATCGGGTAGCGGATCTGTAGTTTGATGGAATGAGACATGAGAAACTACAAATTTGACTTGCATCTGATGTCGCAATACATCATACTTTCATAAAATCATGCAACATATTCTACATTGTCTGTGGACATTGTTATTTGCAAAGCTGGTGCTGGATAAAAAAATAGTGCGTGTGACAGAGGAAAAGTTCTTTGGTGTTGCTTTAATAGGCCCACGGCAAAGGCAGGCAATTGTGTCTCTTATGATTCACAGGGTTGGTTTAGCTGGTGAAATTAAAGTCAGTATCAGGGGTATTACTTTGGTACTAGCCTAGTCCTTTTTGTGTTGTTTAATGCATCAAACATCATATTTTTGTAATAATGCATCAAACATCAGATTACTTTGACTTTGGGGAAACCACTTTTAATTAAGCCGTTGGAGTTTTAAATTTCCTAAGAAGTTGCTATTTAAGTACAGGAGCAAAAGGGGACAACACACCAGCCTTAGGTAATATTTGGTTAATGAAAACAGCAGGCCAAGTTGAGCAGTGCAGCTTTGAGCTGCAGTCACGAGCAATGGCCAATCAACACCATGGTTTTTCTATCATCTCACAATTACATGAAGTGAGGGAAAGAGTTTTTCATTTGTGCTTTTTCCTCAGTTAAAATGGCATTCAATTTAATTTCACTTGAAACTGTCAACAGGCTAATCACTTTGATGAACTTATAATTCTGCAAACTCTGTTATCATTATTCATGTTCCCTCGAGATTGAGTATTATCACCTTCCCGCCAGGTCTTTGTGGAACGTCAGGTGTGCATAGCAGCCACCTGCAGTATGGGCTGGGCTGTGGTGTAGTGTTTGAGGGTCAAGTTTGGTATTTGGCTAAACTGCCCTTTTCAGCAGTGTGGAAGATGTCAATGTTGTAACGCACGGTACACTCATGGGCAGGTTCTTTCCAGGTCTTTTTAACATTTTCATATTCATTTAGCAGACACTTTTTTTTGAAAAGCGACTTACATATGGCAATTATATTACAAGGGCTATTGTCCCCTGAAGCAACTCGGGGTTAAGTACAGTGGAATTGAAAACACAACTGTTCAGGCTGCTGCATGCTAGCCCAGCCACTTAGACACTATGCTACTCCCGCCCTTTAGGTCTGTGTTGATGCCATACTTGTACTTTTCCTGTTGACCATAAGAAGACTGGCATTGGTTTGTACTTACAACTGAGGGCCAGGAGTGGGCAGTATGATTGCTTTGTACACTGGGATTTTCATTCTGACCTGAAGATTGTGATTTTCAAAGACTCTTTTCCTTGAGAGGAGAGTCCTCAATAAACTATGTCTGTCTGTCACAGCTGAGACTATGTGTGTGTGTGTGTGTGTGTGTGTATCTCAGTGTTGTGAAAAAGCTGTCAATGTGTAGTCACTGATCATCCTGAATCTGGTCAACAAAGATGAGTCAGAGGGTCAGAGCAAACTTGGGTGTTTCTTTTTGACTTAGGGCAAGGCCACGTCAATTGTTGCATGTGATTTTGTTCCACTTCCAGTGATTTGGCACTCTGATGAAGGACAGAAACAATTCTGGTAGTTTTTTCAGGAAAGGGAAAGGACCTGATTCCCAAGAACCTGGCTACATATTTACCTGTGGTGGAGATACTTGCCTTGCTCTACCGTGCTGGTTTTGCCTCTTTCTCCTTTGCTGGTCATCCTGTCTTGGCCTGCAGGAGGAGCTGTGGAGGTTTTACCCAAGTGGCTAACTGATGGCCTAATTGGAGGGTGGCTAAAAACAGTGCTCTCTCTGACACTGCACTTATGCACACACTCTCAGCCGCCCTGTTGACTTCCCTTTTGCTCTACACATCCCACATGCTGACCTACATGGAAGTTTTGCTTTGCCTTACACATACTGACTTTGTAAATATCTCATTTAATAAGTATACTTTCATTTAAAATATATGGTAACACTTTACTTGACAGTATCGACATAAGAGTGACATGACACTGTCATGAACATATGACACTGTCATGACACATGGAACCTAACCCTAATACTAATCCTAACCTCTAACTCTAATCCTAACCCTAACTTGTTATGACAAAAAACGAATGTCACTTAATAACAGAAGCGTTATGACATAAACGTTTATGACTTGTTTATGACTCATTAATGACAGTGTCATGTCACTCTTATTTCAATACTGTCAAGTAAAGTGTAACCAAATATACTTTGGTGTGGTCTCCCCTTCATGTATCAGTATTTGAGGACATACATAGACTGTGTCTTCTGACCCTTCCTGGCCATCTCTTCTATCAACTTGTTTGTTCCTTACTATCCTTCATTACTTTCATTTTATTTTTGTTTTATTATAAACTCAAGGTGATCTACGGAGCCCTCCGGGTGACATGGGGGAAAAAAAAACATGGGTTAGAAAAAAAAAAAAAAAAGTAGTGGGGAAAAAAAACATGAGGAAGAAAAAAAAAACAATGCACTTTTGCGGGATCTCATTGCGGGATCTCGCAAAGTTTTGCGAGATCCCGCAAAACTTTTTGCGAGATCTGCAAAACTTTGCGAGATCTCGCAAAACTTTTTTTCTACTTTTGGAACTTGCTGGGCTTCCTACTTGACCCCAATAGGCCCACAAACCACTACCGCCAGATGGCAATCGTATCATGATACTATGATTGCTCTATCACTGTTGCGTGTTGTGGGTTTTCTGGACACATTACATAGGCCTATGACACGGGAGGGAGAGGGAGACACCTGCGTGCAGACACGCACACACGCAGGCGCGTAGCAAGCGTGGGGGATGTGGGTGTTATAATGTACACAGTTTTGCTGGAACACGATTATATCCCCCACACTTTTTGTCAGATTAAATTGAAAGTAAAATATGGAAATAAACGCTCCTGTAAAGAGTTGGAACCGTATCTATAACGAACACACAGAGACACAAATAGGTCTGTTGATTTGATTGAACGGTCATCCAGCCAATCACACCAAGTTAGGTGAAGAACCAGAGCCGCTCTGATCAAATTCAAAGTGTACGTCTTTCAAGGCTGCTGCTTGGGTCTGCATTGTAACGTCTGCAGTGAGCAGATTTCAGATAGGATAGAATTGAAATGATAATTGTTACCGCATTATGCTAATTTAGTAAATCAAAATTCACTGTCTGACTGACAGTTTTTGCCACAATGCAGGGAGTCAAAGTGAAAGCGGGGTGCGTGCACCAAGTCACCTGTTTCTGCAGGAAAACCTTTGGCTACTGTTCTCAGAGCATTATGCTTTCTCTGCCTATGATCTGCAGCTTTTCTCAAACTATGGGCCTCCTCAACAATGAACCTACTACTGCTCCACGTAGCCGCGAAATTAAGTTATGCCCGGTGCTTCACACATCTGCTCATTTGCAGCATATAGTGAATGGCTACTTGCGAACGTTGTGGATTACTTGCGAACATTGTGGATTACTTGCGAACACTGTGGATACTTGCGAACTCTGTGGATTAGGCTACTTGCGGACTCTGAATTATCTCTGGACACTTACGGTCAGTCTCATAACGCTCCAGGCTGGAGCTGCTGTACGGACTAAACCAGTACTTTCTTAAGGTCATAGGACCCTGTGATCTAGCTCAGTCTATTGATTGCCTTGTTATTGCAGTCTAGTGTGGCCTACTGTGTGTGTGTGTGTGTGTGTGCGCGCTTTGAGTTTAGCCCCCGGCCGGGGTTAATGGCCAGTCCCTTCCCCTAGTTTAACTCGGCCATAGAGAGGGCTAGTTTAAGCGGGTTGTATGAATGCGGGGTGGTTGTGTGTGGGAGGTAGTGGTGTATTAATTAATTCTTGTGAATAAACTGTGAAAAGTAAATCCCGAGTTGTGTGTGTGTGTGTAACTCCTCCTCCGACTACCAATAACATAATTACAATACTTATTCATTTGGTGCCATCAACTATATAGACATAGCCCAGTCAGCACACATACAGTATACTTGGAAAGGAACAGCTTACATCGCGTTCCATTTAGAACGTTTTATTTGATCTGATCTTACAAACGGCGGCGTCAAGACACATTTGAGTTCTACATCGGAGATAGAGGGCTTATGATCGATCATGCGATGTGTGCGTCCATGCAGCAAGTGAAACTGGAGGTAACGTGGGCTAGAAGCAACAATAGTTTAAACAAAACGTGGCTTCCTGTAACTATCAATGGAAAAATGCATAGAAACTGCTAATCATAATCTTTAAATTGACATTAATTAAGCTGGCTATATGCAACACAATTTATATATATTCCCTTTGCATATGTTTGGGTAGACTTCAAACGTTTTTGAATTTGAGCTTACAGTTCTGTGTCCTTTACATTTATTTAATAGGTATTAGTGATACCCAGGGTGCGATTTTGTGTAAAAAACAGAGGGGGGGGATTTTGAATATGTTTGTACCCCCCCCCCCCCCCCCCCCCAAAAAAAAAAAAAAATGAACGAACGAATAATTTCATAGCTAATAATAGCCTATATTAATTTTGCCAACTTTGTAACATTTACCTTTAGCTTAGTTTTAGTTTACCGTTGTGTATGACTTTAAACAGCGATTGTGCTCAGCTCCTCTAATGCAGGGTTGGACTACGTTTTGATAAACATACAAATTCACCTTGTTCTTGACCCATCTGAAATGACTCCTCTACCTTTGCTGCCTCCATCCTTTCTGTATTTGTTATGTAAAATGTTGTATATGATGACACTGAAGTCTTGAGTTAGTGAATTGGCTAACAGTGTTAGTTGATATACAAATAGCCTACACATTGCGCTACACGCTGCGTAGGCTGCGTGCATTCTCTCTCCTGCAGATTTGCGTTCAGTAGCCAAGTGCGTAATATTGTAAAAGTTGAAAAAATAAATGTGTTTATTGAAGCCTACAGAAAATAAATAGCTTACTATCATACTGTCAGTTAATTGGCTACAGTGCAGTGAAGAGTTTGGAGAGAAGTTATAGGGCAACTTGAAGTTTTATGAAAATAATTTACGAACCAGAATATATGGGCCATAAGCTTCTATTTCTTGCAGCTGTTAAAACACCCGCTAGATAGTTTAAATACCCGCCACCAACATTTGTTTTTGCTGTACAGATTATTTCTGTAAGTTATTTGTCTACTAGGCCTAGCCTACTGGCTGATTTATCAAACGAGTGCTTTCTCGTTCGTCCTCCGCAAACTACTAGGTGTTTAAAGTAAGACGATATGCTGCTCTGAGCGTGTTTCATGTTTGGTTCAGCGCTGTTTTCCCTGCGGAAGTTCCCGCACTAAAATGTTGAGAGGGACTGAAAATGTTACAATGTTTTTGTGTTCGATGACGTTCAGAAATGCCGTCTGCCCGAATGCTACTGAATAGCCTACTCTGATGTATTGACACTGAAGATCGCTAGATTTCAAGAGTTTAAGTAGGCTAGCAGTTAAGTTGCATTCATCGCTATCAAGGGGTTTAATCCTTGTCCCCACCAGAGATAAAAATAATTTAGCAGAGGTAGGGATAGGAAAACCAGAGTTGGGGAAATCCTCACCATCCCCCCCTACAAATCGCACCCTGGTGATACCTCGAAATTAGGCTGCTGTCTGTTAGGCAATTTATTGTAGCCTGCTGTGTGTGCGTGTCTGCACTCAGGTGTCTCCCTCTCCCTCCCTTGTCATAGGCCTATGTAATGTGTCCAGAAAACCCACAACACGCAACAGTGATAGAGCAATCAGAGTATCATGATACGATTGCCATCTGGCGGTAGTGGTTTGTGGGCCTATTGGGGTCAAGTAGGAAGCCCAGCAAGTTCCAAAAGTAGAAAAAAAGTTTTGCGAGATCTCGCAAAAGTTTTTGCGAGATCTCGCAAAACTTTGCGAGATCCCGCAATGAGATCAAAAGTGCATCGTTTTTTTTTTCTTCTTCATGTTTTTTTTTTCCCACTTTTTTTTTTTTTTTTTTTCTAACCCATGTTTTTTTTCCCCATGTCACCCGGAGGGCTCCGTAGTGATCCCTGATACAGAGATTAAAAATAAATAAACAGATATGTGCAGTCACCCCTTCCCTCAACAGACAAGTAACTCCCTAACTTCCACCCACACACATATTCCCCCAAGGAGCATCCCCAATGTGCAAGCACACATGCGCACACACATACACACACACACACACACACATTAGAAAGACATTAGAAAGCTTGAGAAGTATACTACTGTAATGACGTCACTCGTCAGGACCAATGAGGGAACTGGGAGTGGTCGAAGGAAATCGTGAAGCTGTCCGCGCGCTGTTGGAAATAACAATTGATTATAGAACCCCTGTTAACCTAATGATTCTGACCCCGCTAGATATGGAGAAGTTTCAGTCAAAGTAATATTACTATCCATAGTAGGCCAATGTAGGCCTAATCACGATACTGTTACAAGAATGCCTTCTAGCTATTTAATTAGACTCAACTTCCCCAAGAATAGTGTGCTAGGTCCTCCTCGGCCGACTAATTCGGGAGGCACCTTTTACTGAGTAATGATCCTAGTGTGAAAGTCGGTCAGAGGCTATAGTGCTGGCCTGGACCACTATGCTCATCTGGACAGAACATCTTACCAAAGCTACAGAGGGTTCAGGGTGTGCTAAGGTTAGCTGTCTAATTCCAGACTACTAATAAAATCAGTGACCCACCACAGTACAATACGATGGCCAGTTCTCCTGATAGCGTGCCTACTTTTACTGATTTAGCCCCACGGCCCTAGGAGCTAATCCTAGCCGTTCCCCCTGGCACATCTTAAACTTTGAGGGATATCTAAAGAAACTCTAGAAAACTATGCGGGTCAAAGCATAACAATTTATTTATCAGGTACAAGCTATTCATCCAATACATTATAGAAGGTATATCTAAATGAACTAGATGTACCGCAGAGCGGTACAAAATATGACCGCCGCCCAGTCCAAAAAATTTTTTCCACAAAAATAAATCACTCTGAAAGGCCTATATGATTCTAAATGTCTCACTAAATTGCATTATCCACACGTACTCAATTCTCACTGATATCTGCTAGACAACAAGTACCAAAACATGATTAGTTCATAGATTTCACATGTAAAATTCATTTTATACAACCACACCTCCATCTTGCCTGTTCATAATTCTGAGAAATTCTTGAATTGTGTGCATGTGTGCATGTTCATGTTTATGTTGTGTGTGTGTGTGTGTGTGTGTGTGTGCGTGCGTGCGTGTGCGTGCGCTTGTGTGTGTGCCTGCGTATGTGCCTGTGCAAGCGTACATATGTCTACTGTGTGAGTATGTGTCATACGTATGATTACTGTGAATGTATGTGTGTGTGTGTGTATCTGTTTGTGCACATGTGTGTAAATGAAATGGGTTAACATGACCCCTGGAGGCAAACATACGGAAAAAAATGGTCATCCTAGTCCCTACAGTTCTCAAGATATTCACAGAGAACTGTGTCTGCCCTACCCTCCTTTCGGGGGTCCAGTCCAGCGGGGGGGCTACAGATCAAAATGAAAAACGACGGTTCCATGCTATCCATGTGGGGTTACATGCCCACCAAGTTTTGTGTACCCCGGTCTTTCAGTGTCCCGGGAATCATTGTTGGTGTACGTCACTAAATGTACACATAAATTATTTTATTGTAAGGCCCCCCATAAACGAAAGTACACAAAACTTGGCATGCATTCGGAGGGTGTCATAATGATCCTACACTTTTAATTTCGTGCAGTTTTGACCTTGTCAGCCAGAGATATTGTGATGAAAACACCTAATTTTTTGCTTTTTAATTTTTAACTAGGTGGCGCTATACATGAAATAAGTGGTAATGGGATGGGTTGACATGCCCCGTTAAGACCAACATACATAAAAAAGGTGGACCTCCTAGGCCCTACGGTTCTCGAGATATTCACAGAAAACTGTCTCCGGCCACCTACAGGCCAGTTGGTGTATAGTAACATAAATTAATTTATTGTGTGGCCCCCCATGAACGGAATTCCACAAAATTTGGCGTGCATACAGAGGGTGTCATAATGATCATACACTTCCAATTTCGTGCAGTTTTGACTATGTTAGGTCACAGATACCTTCAATTACAACACCTCATTTTTACTTTTTTGTGTTTAACTAGGTGGCGCTATACATGAAATGAGTGGTTATGGAATGGGTTGACATGGCCCCTTGAGATCAACATACAAAAAAAAATGGTCCTCCTAAACCCTACGGTTTTCGAGATATTCACAGAAAACTGTGTCTGCCCTACCCTCCTTTCGGGTGGTCCAGTCCAGCGGGGGGGCTACAGATCAAAACGAAAAACGATGGTTCCATGCTATCCATGTGGGGTTACATGCCCACCAAGTTTCGTGTACCCCGGTCTTTCAGTGTCCCGGGACTCATTGACGGAAATTTGGGCATGCGAAAAAGAAAAAAAATAAATAAATAAATCTGACTAAACCTATATGACCGCCGCTTCGCTGCGCGGCGGTCATAATAATACCCAAGTACAGTTTTACTGAAATTTAAAAAAAAAAATAATCTTCATAGTATATTGAAACATTATGGAATTCACCTTGAATAGAGATAAAGATAGTTAAGCTACAGCATTCCAATACATTGCTGCTTTTACATTATGTCTCATAACAAAAGTGTCATTACTACAGCGCAGGAAACTAGATGTACCGCAGAGCGGTACAAAATATGACCGCCGCCCAGTCCAGCACATTTTTTCCACAAAAAGAAATCACGCTGAAAGGCCTATATGATTCTAACTGTCTCACTAAATTGCATTATCCACACTCAATTCTCACTGGTATCTGCTAGACAACAAGTACCAAAACATGATTAGTTCATAGATTTCACATTTAAAATTCATTTTATACAACCCCACCTCCATCTTGCCTGTTTATAATTCTGAGAAATTCTTGATTGTTTGTGTTATGTTTATGTTATGTGTGTGTGTGTGTGTGTGAGTGTGTGTGTGTGTGTGTGTGTGTGCGTGCGTGCTTGTGTTTGTGCCTGCGTATGTGACTGTGCATGCAAGCGTACATATGTCTACTGTGTGAGTATGTGTCATACGTATGATTACTGTGAATGTATGTGTGTGTGTGTGTGTATCTGTGCACATGTGTGCACATGAAATGGGTTAACATGACCCCTGGAGGCAAACATACAGAAAAAAATGGTCATCCTAGGCCCTACAGTTCTCAAGATATTCACAGAGAACTGTGTCTGCCCTACCCTCCTTTCGGGGGGTCCAGTCCAGCGGGGGGGCTACAGATCAAAACGAAAAATGACGGTTCCATGCTATCCATGTGGGGGTACATGCCCACCAAGTTTTGTGTACCCCGGTCTTTCAGTGTCCCGGGAATCCTTGTTGGTGTACGTCACTAAATGTACACATAAATTATTTTATTGTAAGGCCCCCCATGAACGAAAGTACACAAAACTTGGCATGCATTCGGAGGGTGTCATAATGATCCTACACTTTTAATTTTGTGCAGTTTTGACCTTGTCAGCCAGAGATATTGTGATGAAAACACCTAATTTTTTGCTTTTTCATTTTTAACTAGGTGGCGCTATACATAAAATAAGTGGTAATGGGATGGGTTGACATGCCCCCTTAAGACCAACATACATAAAAAAGGTGGACCTCCTAGGCCCTACGGTTATCGAGATATTCACAGAAAACTGTGTCTGCCCTACCCTCCTTTCGGGGGGTGCAGTCCAGCGGGGGGGCTACAGATCAAAACGAAAAACGATGGTTCCATGCTATCCATGTGGGGTTACATGCCCACCAAGTTTCGTGTACCCCGGTCTTTCAGTATCCCGGGAATCATTGACAGAAATTTGGGCATGCGAAAAAAAAAAAAAAAAAAAAAAAAAAAAATCTGACTAAACCTATATGACCTTCGCTTCGCTGCGCGGCGGTCATAATAAATAACATCCAAGTGTGCATCTGTTCTTGCACCGTCTCTTGTGTTAGTGCATTGACACCAAAGACCTTGAAATCATCTCTTTTCTGTCTACAACATCATTTAGACTGCAAAGATGTCTCACACCTCCAATCTCTTGCTTGTTTACAAAACTACTGAGTCTTGAAGGCACTGCCCTTTCATTTGTCCAATAAAAAAAAGGCTGACCATCACCTCTGAGGAGACTGGATATTAGATAAATGGCAAGTGCCTCTCACTGTGTTGCCTATTTGTGTCCACACAGCGCATAAGCAAAAACCATGGGCCTGTTGCAGTGAAAGGAAAGGCAATAGCCCCAGCTGAATGTATTGTTGTCAGAGGTCCATTAGGTCCTCATGGTGATGCAGCCGAATGATTGCACATCGCCATGGAGCCCAAGCGCGCTCCTTATTGTCTGTTTGCTCTGATGAAAAGCTGAAGCTCATTAGTCTTGAGGGGTCTCACTGGCTCTTTTGTCTGCCTCCGAGGAGGTGTTGCGACGGGGGGAAAAAGGCCCCTATAAGACCTCTACAATATACGGTCATCCTGGTCAGTGCAAACAATTGAGGGACGTCCAAAAGATCACGAATGAGGGGAGAGCTGTCAGTTATTTGGGTTTTTTATAATGTGAAAAGGTGTCCGTATCTCTTACCTACCTGCAGGGTTGGTAAACAGCCTTTTGTTTGTCAAGCTATTATAACCCATAATGGCTTTCCACTGCCTCGCTCACTCTTTTCCCAGCCTTACACTACCTTTGCTCCCCAGGAATCAATACAGAGCCTTCCTAGCTCACTTCACTGACACAGACACTGACGTCACTTCAAACAAACTATCCTCTTCTTCTACTTCCTCTACTACTACCATCACTACTACTACTACTTCTTCTTCTTCTTCTTCTTCTTCTTCTTCTTCTTCGTCTTCTTCTTCTACTGCTACTACTACTTATTTTTCTCCTTCTTCTTTTTAGCTTGCTAAGGACTATCACAAAGCGGATTTTTAATGATGGCGGTGCTACTATAATGAGCTGGTAAGTGCTCACCCCTCCTCATCACAATGTGACAGGTGTTTTACCTTGCTGCAGACAGGAGGGAGAGGAAGGGAGAGAGAAAGAATATGAGAGTGAAGTGGAGAGAAAGTGAGTGAGAGAAAGAGAGGAACTGAATGAGGTTGAGAGAATTAAAGAGAGTTAAAAAAAGAAAGACTGAGATTGAAGGAGATTGAAAGAAATAGAGATGAGAGAGAGAGTGAGAGAAGGTGTGAGCGAGGGAGAGAGAGAAAGAGAAGCCATTCCTAATCACTCTTGCAGGGCACTGGGCCATCTGTGCGTAGACAGTGATTGACCGGTAGCCTCCGGCCCCCTCCATCAAAATGCTCCGACGAGCAGCAGAGACTCGGACCTGGCACACCTCTGCTCCCACTTGGCCCTCCGATGTGGCCTCAAACTGCAGCAGGCCAGTGCTAACGAAGTCAACACGGGTGAGGGCCAGGGCAACCAGAGGCAGAGGATGGGGAAAAGGGGTGGGCAATGAACGTGAAGGCCAGTAAGAAGTCCGGCCTTTCTACATCGATGTTTCTATTTGCGATGTTCGGCCCCACTTTGGCCCTATACCAGTTGTCAGTTTTACCCCCAACCCTTATTGGAGTGGAACGAAGATGTACAGTATTTACTATGTATGGGCTTCTTTTTTCCCTAAGCTTGCCATGTTGCATATGCATTCTGGGGAAAGCTTTAGGAAAGCTTCATAACGCTTTAGGAATGCCGCTGGAGAATCTTTAAGCAATACACACGTGCATTCATGCTGCGAGCGTGTTCAGGAAATGGAGAGAAAAATCTGACGAGTGTCCGTAAGATCACTCGTAGAGATCATTGCTAAGTGCTGAGATCCATAATTATTGAGAGATGAGCCTTTAAAACAAATGTCCTGCAATATGATACTTACAGCCAAGCTGCACCAAGTGCACGATTGAAGCATTCTGTTCATATAGAATTCAAAAATAGCAAACAGAATGCTTCAGTTGTGCAGTGTGCACCTGGTGTAGCCTCGTTGGTTGAGTGATATGAGCAAAAAATATTGGTTTAGTCTTGTTTTCAGATGTCACAACCTCAAGTTGTTCCACAGCAATTGAATACAGCACAAAAGCTTGCATGAGCTGTTTAAATTTATGTCGAGACATTAGTGGTGCCCTCAAATGGCATCCCCGGCGTAGTGCACTTTATTCTCTGACAATGTCAGACTGACATAGTCACGCAGGTATGTGTGCTAGCCAGATATGGCCAAGAGCTGAAATGTCTCCCAGGCGTTCTCACTCAGGGTCTCCTATACAATTTTTGCTGCATTCTGTGACTGAAAAATGTGGTACATAAATAAAAGACTTGCTGACTTCCTTACTTACTTACAATCTAAATGATCAGAACTGAGGTGCGTTCAAATTCGCAAACATAGGCGAACGTTTGTGAACGTTGGTGAACAGTTTTCTATTTGCCTTGAGTTTTCGGCAAATGTTTGCGAACAATCGTAAACAGTCTGTGGAGGAAGTTCTCGATTAACATAGAGTGGGACTGGACGTGAGCTTGATGAATGTAACAATGTAATTAGCATTACAATGGAATGTCTCACCAAATCGTTCAAATTTAACTTTTTAACCGCTTTGTCCTCAATACCAATTTCCAAGATACCAACGTTTTTGCCTGAAATTGCACAGTGCCTGATTCAGAGGTGACATTTAAGTATATAATAACATTTAAGTAATTCAAGATTCAAACTTTTAAACTACAGAGTTAGAGCTACAGCATTAAAATACGTTTAAACTACACAACAGCCACAGGTATCAAGTCGGACTTATCCTGCAGTCCTAAGCTTTTGTCACAACAGTATTCACTGCAATAACACATTTCAGAGCAGATAGAAGCCACTTCTATACACACACACACACACACACACACACACACACACACACACACACACACACACACACATGCACCACTGAATCATATGTAAGGAATGAGACTTGCTCACACTCTCTTGAGAGCTCTTCTGGATAAATCCACCTCAGCTCGCCCGGGAGTCAGTGTCTCCTCATCGACACCTCCTTTGGCTTCATCTGTGCTACATGAAAAATGCATACATCAAACATAGGGGGATTTGGGGAAGGAAAGATGGTGTGTGTCTGTGTGTCTTTGTGTGTGTGTCTATGTGTGTGTGTGTGGTGTGTGTGTGTGTGAGGTTGCGGGATGCTCATTTAACCTTGGCCGGTGAGGAGCGTAACTTGACATAAGCCTTGCTAATCCTCCGTCTCAGTGGCTGTTTACAAAGAGGTGCCGAAACCCGTCGGTCACCGTCTGACAAGGCCCCATCACCCTCTCACTGGCAGCGAGAGACTTCGACCCCACTAATTAACTCAGACGGACGTCCACCTCTCCTTCGGCTTGCTGATACAAGAACGTACAAGCGAATGCTAAAAAGAACAGCTTTACCATTAGCCGTGGCGAGCCAGCCGCTTTCTTATTGTCGTCACGCATAGTCTCAGGGTTATAAGCTATAGAAGAAACTCGCCTCACCTCGGAGTTGGGTTTTAATGACACACATGGTATTGACATTTCCTTTTTCATTTTTATCCGTATTGGAAAGCCTTGAGGAGGGACGGACGGGGGATGGGACTCATTGGTAGTAAATCCACACAGGCAGCGCTCAACAAAGGGTCACATGTATACAATCACACACGGACATACACACACACACACACACACACACACACACATAAGCATAATGCAACATCTAAAGTGTCTAAAGTCAGCTGAATATCAGTAGCTCATAAGCCACAAAACTCTTGCAGACTTTGTGCTCCGAACACGTTCGCTCTCCCTAAAATTGTCTCTGAGGAGTCATAAGGACAGGGTGATGAGCAGTGTTGGGTGTAACGCGTTACAAAAGTAATGTAATTACTGTAATATATTGCTGTTTGCGGTAACGTGGTAATGTAAGGCATTACAAAAAAAATTTGAGTAATATTTTACTCGGTACAAACTTCAGTAACGCGCGTTACAATGCATTTAACCCGAAATTAAGTGGTGTTTTGTTTTGATACATATTCGCAAACACCACGCGAGAACAACAGAGGAGAAAAAATCAGTGCAAAATAGTAGAACGTTATCTCCTGATACTGGTTGAATATGACTGCTGCAGCAGACTCGCAGGCGGACTCTATTTGCGGGATGGACATAAGCCTACGCTCATTATTTTCAGCTTGTCAGATACAAGGCTATGAAGAACATAATAGTTAGTGCACTTTGTGTGCGAAACCGAAAGATCTCTCTATGCCTCGCGAAATAGCACAAGTAAATTAATGAAACATCTAAAGTAGTGCCACGCTAATCTTTTTGATTCTTGATAAAACACAAACTATGCTGTTGTGCATGTCAGCTTTGTGCTGTGAACTTGAATTGAAGAGAATAACGGGATAGAAATGCAGAAAAAGATTGTGTAGCCTGGCAGTGCCACCGCTCCCACCACGCGCATCACGCACTTTGCGTTGGGCACCAAAGGACAGAGGGGGCACCCAAATGTAACCAATGAATAGTAGCTTTATTGCAAACTGCGTTTCACTCTTCATCAATAACGTTTACAATGTCAAAATGCACTAACACGATGTTACATGCAAGTTTGATACCTTTTGGGTTCTCTCAATCACCACGTAGTACTAGAATTGGTGGGTCTTCAATCATTCGTTTTCCAAGCATTTAGGCTACATGAAGCACATGATATGCTGAGTCGACTGAAACGCATTCCATTCAGATAGCTAGGTGGATACCAGGCTCATAATTCACTTGTATTCGCAAAACGAAATGTGAAGCAACATGTCATTGCATACTTCCATTTCCAAAGCAATGAAGGTTGCTTCAAACAACTTAACATTGTGCATATTATTGTTAATATTGTGCTATCAATGTAACTCAAACAAATAAGGCTTGTAAACAAGAGCTGGCAAAAGGGCATTATGACAATGTAAAGATCGATCAATGCTCTTAAAGTGACAGTGCACCATTTATAGGTAAAACATAATTTCTTCAGAAATTAATGTTTAAAAACACACAGGTGTTTGAGTGTTTGAGTTATCATTTAAATGTCACTCACTCAAAGCCACTCACTTAGGGCAACGAAATGGCCAGCAGGCCACCATCTTGACATGTCTTTATTAAAGGAACCGTATGTAAAAAATTTATTTCAGTTAATCATAAAATTGCCCTGATATGTCACTAGACATTAAGATATCATGTTCATTTCAAATACTTATATCACTGACAACAGTAGTCTGGCCAGGATATTGTCATTTAAAAAGTGAAGTTGCAGCCCTCAACTGATGTTGATGTTGTCATGTTGTGTTTTGGCCTAATGCGCCACCCTCCACCTATCTACTAATCACAAAGTCAGTAGTGTTTCGTCATCCGGTTGCCAACTCTGCCAGTCAGAGGGGAGGGGAAGGGGATACACCGCTCTACAGTAATTTGAAAGTGATTGTAGTACCAGTTTTGGCCACAATCTTACATACGGTTCCTTTAAGCTTTGATTTACAATATAGTAGGCTCTCTATTGATTTTAATGAGTAGGCCTAGGCCTTAAAGTTACAGTATTTCTATCACAATTTAGCAGACTTTGACCTTTTGTCGGTTTTTAACAAAATTCTGACTATGATTGTTCCTTGTATTGCATCATGAGCACTGCGCCTATTGCATTCTACTGTTGTTAGCCTTAAGCCTAGCTCACTCATTATGCTAAACCACATCTCCCTCCATTGGAAGAGCAAGCTGCATTGAGCGTAATAAACTGCATTTAGAATGGCAAATTCATATTTCTAGATATTTTGGTGAAAGTAACTTAAAAGTAATGCAATAGTAGTGTAATGCCTTACAATTCAGAGACAGTAATATTATAATGTAACAAATTACTTTTAAAAGACAGTAATAAGTAATACATAATACATTATGATTTTGAAGTAACTTGCCCGACACTGGTGATGAGGCTGATTTATAAGATCCATTTGATTGCAGCGGAATGTGACTACAAGCATTTAAAGGAGCCGTGTGGTATTCTGTATGCTATCGCAGCCACACAGCACTCTTCCATTGACTTGTGTTGTGTTTAAAGGGGCAATTTGTAGGATTGTTACCGAACGTTCTGTAGGCCAAAATCAAAACACTGGTGAACGTTCTCAAGACTACCAGACGCGAGCCTCTTCTGGGTTGCCAGATGTAATTAAGACTTAGCTAACGTTAGTTGATCTGCAGCTGCTTTAACGTTTCTCCAACCATGACCCAGCTACACATTACGGAAACAGTGAAAACAAAAAATATCTCTCTAACCAACGTAACATATTTAGCATCTAGCTGAAGTTAGCAATGCAGATGAAGTTTAGCCTAGGCTACCTGTCGTGGAGAAATATGGCCAGCTCTGCGTCAGACTTGATATTCTTCGTTTGACGAAGACGTCGCCATATCAGGAAGCTCCTCCGATGTCCACTTAATTTGTTTCTTGTTTTAATTTTGGAAATTTGCCTGCCTCTCATAGGCGTTCATGACTACAACTGACAGCAAGTTGACAGTTGACAGTTGACAGACAGGCCTTTACTAATTTGGCAACACAAATAGGAGGACACGCCAGCCCATTATTAATATGCTATTCTAGAATTAATCGCTCAAAACATAAACAAAAATTCCAAGAGATTCCACCCCATAACTCATTTTTTTCATGGGTTTTACAGGGTTTTACAGGTTATAGTAATGTTGTCAAATAAGCCATTACTTCAATTCATCGTGTTTCCTTACTCTCTGACAACATATGGTGATTTACCATTTATTTTCCATTATTTCCTACATACTGGTCCTTTAATACAGCGGCCACAAGTGGTGGAACGTGGTATTACAAGAGAGCCTTTTCACCACTAGCTTGGTTGCATGCTAACTTCAGGGGATATCAGGACAACACAGACAATATGGAATGATTACATTATCTATATAATATTTTTGGATGTTGTAAGCTTAAAAAAAACGAAAACTGGTATCGCCCTCTCAAAGCTCAAAGATGTGGACAAATGTGCATTTCTGGCAGGGTCACTGTGTGACCTGTGACACATCACTCTGTCCAGCTCTCTAGGTTTTCACGAGGGCTTCCCCACTCAACATGCCTTGATCAACTCAGCAATGGGTTCTGATTGGTTCTGTTACTGGCATAAACTAGATGCTGAAGTGGCAAAACAATGAAGTGAGATCGCTGTGAAATGTCCCAAAGGCTGTCCAGCCTATGAGGTCCCTAGGCCTTAACATACCCGGATCTGTAAATCAGTCTGTTTGATGAAGATTGCATATAACATTGCTTTCAAAAGCTTGATGCACGAAAAGTTCACTGCGATTACCAGAAAAAGAACCAAGACATTTGCTTTGCATGCTCGCTGTGCGTATAGCCTGTACAGATATGGATTTTAACTAGTCCTTCACAAGGGCAGGCCTTTCACTGAGCGACATACGCAGCAGGGCTTTGAGGTATTGACACGAATCTTTCAATGTGCTCATTCACTCCCTTTCATGCCGTTGCTCTTACTTTTCCTCACCTCTGCCTTGGCCAGGCAACCGCTGCTCTGCAGGTGAACGTGAAGCCATTTTCTCCATCTTCTTTCTTTCTCTCTTTGACTCTCTTCATTCCCTCTTCCATTCCATTCCATTCTTTTTTTTCTTTTCTTTTAAACTAAATGCATGGCCCTGCCCTGGCTGTCCACCACAGACTCCCTGCCAGATCAATAATGCTGGCTGTCTGTCTTGGAGGTGATGATGGACTGTCCAGTAGTGCGGGGGAGTGATTTGCAAACACGGGGAAGAGAAAAAGAGCACTCCACAACTTCACTCTGCGCCGTTTACTTCTAATGTCATTTGTGTCCGTCTGTAATATGTTAAAGTGACAGCAGTAGTATGAATAATGCACACATCCTCTTCTTCCTCCTCTGTCTCTGTCTCTCCTGCTACTACTTGACAAACGCATGTGTAATCGCATGACCTAGAATATTACAAATTTCACTCCCCATGGTCATCACGGTGAGGTTTGGCATTGCTACTCATGGGTAGTCTTTCAGGTCTATCCGTCTTCTAGTCCAACAATATGAAGGTATATTGGGTGCAAAAGTGGCGAGCACATTTAACTGCAGATTTTGCATGTGCACACTAAAGTCGTAAATGTGTAACAGTAAAGTTGAAGTTGTACATATTTTTTTTATATCTTGTTAACACAAAATAGGGGCTACGGGTTCACAAATCCTTTTTTTACAGGTACACAAATCCTATCCTGTGAGTCACAACTTTCAAGAGTCATGCACTCGACACTTTTGCTCCAAACGTTGCAGCGCAGTTGGTGCGAAACACATTTGCACATCCGTGTTTCATAATCTGAGAACATGCACAACATTCGTGCATTTGTAAACCCAAATGTGAACTAATGCATCCGAAGTTGTGCATCTGTGAAATAATTTCTCATTAATAAAATTCTACAGATCGCTTTGATTTTCTTGCACGACTACAAGTCAATTGATACAAGTGCTCGAATCTGGTTCTACGAGTGACGAGTGACTTTTGCTCCTGGCTAGGTGATATAATAGGAGCAAAAAGATTTGTGTGTGTGCACGTCGAGCGAATCGATCGAGAAAACAAGGCGGCCGGATCTGGATCCAGGATCGCGCTCAGACTACCATTTGTCCTACAACGCAACAATTAGTTTTATTATGTGACACTAAGAATATCTGTATATGCTCCCAAGTTAAAGTTTATTTACCGTGACGTTTCGGGCCAACTCAAGCCCTTCATCAGACGTGAGTCAACAATCCAAAGACACCCATATATGTACAATTAAGTGATCACATGATCACACAGTGGTGTTACACAGGCAAGTAATTATCCAATCACTTGCACAATTTTGCACAGACTGTCTGTATGACATCTAGCTGGTGATTTGTGATATGTGGTTTGTGTATACTTGCTTATTCTATGGACAGCTACTATAAGTGAACATGAGTTTAATGCCGACATGCTAATTTGCACATTTTGACAATGGATGCCAATTTGCACATTTTGCACTATTTTGCACAAGTTTGCACAATTTTGCACAGTCTGTTTTGACATCTGACCGTTGTGTATCCGGGGGACAGAGAATGAGGTCATGTTTTTTGTAGTTGTTGGATTCCTGTAATTTTTTGTAAAATGTTTTGTATATAGTGTATGTAGGTGTTTCTGGAAAATGTAGATATGTGTATGGATGTATGTATGCACTGCATTACTGAACATGTATTGGCTATTGCTGTGATTGGATAATTACTTGCCTGTGTAACACCACTGTGTGATCATGTGATCACTTAATTGTACATATATGGGTGTCTTTGGATTGTTGACTCACGTCTGATGAAGGGCTTGAGTTGGCCCGAAACGTCACGGTAAATAAACTTTAACTTGGGAGCATATACTGGTGTTGCGGACTTTTTTCCCCTCTCTCATCGTAAGTGTTTTGTCCAGCACCCAGGATTAGATCGGGATGTGCGTGCATTTTTTCCTTTTTACACTAAGAATATCTAAAATCTAATTAGTATCAGTGTTATTACACACCTTTATTTCAGCCTTGCGCCTGTCTTGGAGGTCCTGTAACCTCTTCTGTTCAGTTGAGTCCCGTCTTGCACCCCTCCACTTTGATGTTCTCTGCCTGGTTTTGGGCTTTGCACCCCTACCCCTTCCACCTATAGCTTGAACAGAGAACTCAGACGAAGCTGATGTTGAAGCTGATTCCTGCAATATTATCACAGAGCTGTTGTCAATAACAAGTTTAGCCTACATATAATAGCTCATAAGTCCTGAGCCTCAAATGATTTCGTGTCTAGTCATACTATGGCAAACCAGAATAGTCTGATTATCTACCATGCTATTTCAAATATTTCTGATGCATGCATAATGTTGTTTAGACCAATTTCAATTATTTGAAATGTACCATTTCAGTGCTCGAGGTGCAAGCTACAGACATCAAAACCCCTCCCCCCAACGACGGTCGGATTTTTGTATGGGAAACTTCAACTTGGCTAACTCAGCTCTTCTATTTCTAACTTGGCTAACTACTATCTTTGTTATTTAGACACATACATAACGAATAATGTATGAAAACACACTGCAGTTACAAACGTGTTGAAAATTGGAACAAAATAGTTTAGCCTACATAGCATAATAGCTCATAAGTCCTGAGCCTCAAACGATTTCGTGTCTAGTCATACTATGGCAGACTAGAATAGTCTGATTATCTACCATACTATTTCAAATATTTCTGATGCATGCATAAGGTTGTTTAGACCATTTTCAATTCTTTGAAATGTACTAATTCAGTGCTCGAGGTGCAAAACCACAGAAATCAGAACCCCCCTTCCCCCAACGACAGTCGGATAAATGTATGGGAAACTCCAACTTGGCTAACTACAATCTTTGTTATTTAGACACATGCATAACAAATATTGTATGAAAACATGCTACATTTTCAAACTTGAAAATTGGAACAAAACCGCAGTAGACATGGTGATTCGTTGCGTTCGCCTGTCTGCTAAGCTCAAAACAACCGCGCCTGGCTTGACGGAGAAACCAGGAGAACAGCTGAGCATCTTTACGACAGTGCACTTTTATTTTCGGCCTCTGGGGGGAGCCTCACTGGAAAATCAACCCCGGTTGCATAGTATACCTTTAATCTCACCACTGCATATCCAACTATTAGGAATGGCAAAGAGATGACCTTAATAAACCCAACAATTCCTTATTGTTTCTATTAAAACAACTACTGACAGACATTAGAGAGCAGACAGAGGTACATTGTGCTGCAGTAGAGTAGAGCACCTCCAGAAACAACCACCCTGCATACTGAATTAAATAACTACCTGTCTGTTTTTAAAGGGCTTAGGGCGCCATCTAGTGGCTTAAACTAAACTAAACCGTGTAGTTGGGTTGGCATTTGTTCATATCAGTGTTTCCCCTTATCCACCCTGACCTTGTCTCCCACTGGTAGACAGAGGGGCTGATCTTCCATGAACAGGTAGCCCGGGGGCAGGGTTAGAGGCCATGCTGCTCAAAGCCGTGTCTGAAGCCAGCATGATAGCTGCAGCGCCAACGTGCAAAAGCCATCTGTTATGCAGGGGGTTGCCCAGCTGAAGGCAGTGCAGTTAATGTACAAAATGGAAAGTGTAGTTGTGCGTGTGTGTGTGTGTGCGTGTGTGTGTGCGTGCATGTGTGTGTGTGAGAGAGAGAGAGATGAACAGAGATTGGGGAGAGAGGAAGGGGGGAAGGGAATGCATTAGGGGGTCTGTCATTTTCTATTCAGAAGAAGAACAAGCATTTGGATATATGCTGTGTTGCCCTATTGAAGGTAGAAATATACTGTATCCTTTCACATAATTATGCTTTCAGTGAAAATCACACTTTGATCTGAGCAAAAGCTTAAGAAGTGCAATATATCATGTCCCCAAATGCTTAGTTGTGATGTTGGCCTTTTCCATCCCTAGGTGCAGGTAAAACATCTGGCCTCTGCCTGAGCTGCCGTTCCCAGCTCCCGGGAAATGCCAGCGCAGCGCTATCGCCGACACTGGGGAGAGGGGGGCACCGAGCGCCAGGGCACGGTTGTGTCTGCAGACTGGCATCGATCCAGCTCTCATCACACTGTGCCGCTTAAGTGCCCTGCCCGCTCCCCGGCGATGCCCCAATAACGCAGCGCTTTCACACAGCACGCAGGTAGCAGCAAAAATTGTAAAAATTACTTTCTGGGGGCCGCAACAACATTTAAGCCCTTCAAATACACGCAGTCTTCATCCTATTGGTCTGAATTAGCTTATCAACATCACCTGAATCAAGGGTTGGCAAATACGTTTAAAAATAACTAATCAAACAGTTGAGTGGTTCAAAATAGACTGCTGCGTCTTTAAGTTGATTCTAAACTGTTCTTATCCCATTTTCCCTGTTGCTCCACATTATAAAATAGTATCAATCGTAATAATTATCATAATACAATACAATTAGGCATATTATAAGGATATTGCTGCTGGCTATGTAGGCATTTTTGCTTAGTGTCCAAATACAATGTTCCACAGCGATTTCATTTTTTCCCTGAGGATCACACAAAACTACTCGAATCGCCGGGCTGCCCGGCCCTGGCAACTTTAATTTCCACAATGTTGCATGGCATGGTAGGCTATTTTCCTAGCCTAGAAATCTAGACGCGCCCTAGCGGCAGCAAATTACATTTTCTGCCAGGGCTAGTCTAGCAACTCTCCGTTGACTTGTGAGCTCTAGAAATCGAAACTAAATCTGGCATTGAAAGGCAAAGGCAAACATTCGTCCAAGCATTTAATTGATTATTTAATTGATCTGTTTTACTCCACAACTTTTTTAGGGAGTTTGACACCATCGCTTGCTTGTCCACTCAAGCCAAAGTTAAAAGTTAGAGTTAAAGGGACCCAAGGATGTGACATAGCCTATGACGCGTTCAAATAAACATATGTTTTTTACACATTTTACATGGCGTAGGCTACAGGCTAAATATTTCACAAGTTTATGATGTAAGAATGTATTAAACCTTAAAACTGATAAAAAATATTTTTATCTATAACGTTCGTTTTTAAGAAATTGTAAAAAATATTTTATTAACTTAAATATTTAAACAAAGCCAGGGAGCCAACAGAGAGTGGCTAAAGGGCCGCGGATTGCCGACCCCTGAGTTACAGTAAAGTGCACAAATCAGTCAGCAAAAGAGACTGGGGACACCAACCAAGTCACAAACACAGGCAAGGAAAGCCAAGTCCAAAACTGGGGGGTCTCTCTCTCGCTCTCTCTCTCTCTATCTCATTTTTATTCCGTGAAATCACTAGCCAGTTTTTAAAGGTGCTCTACACTGTAAAAATTGGATAGTTCCTTGAAGAACCTCAATGTTACTCCAAGAACCCAGGGGCTCTTCTGAGAGCTCAAACGTGCCTTGATGCTCTTAGAGGTCTCTGCAAGAACCTTAACAATTTTTCAGTATGAAAGGAGGTTCCTCAAAGAACCAAATTTAATCAAGGTTCCTGGAGGATCTCCAGCTGAGAAAAAATAATTTTCTTGAATTTATCTTTTACAGGCCTATATTGCTGTGTAGCCTAGGCCTAACTGATTCAAAACATAACCTAATCAGATAATATGATGGCTAGGCCTGTGATAGGCTATGACAACAAAATAACAGTTTTGAATAGTAATCGCCTATAGTTTGACTAGTGTTTCATTGCGCAAAAGATCTGAAGCATTCAGCTACTTGTGTGGTGTTTTGTTAATTGTGTGTAATTAACTATTTTGAAAAACTAGACGAGCATAGGCTAGGCCTACTGCCTATGCCAAAATAGCAGCAGAACACGGTCGGATAACTCGATGGGCGCACAGGTGTTGCTCGAGGCGATGACGCGCGTGTGGAATCTTCTTTAAAAATGGCAACAGAATTTGACAGTTGAGTCAACGTTACTACAGGAGGTGAGTGCAACATTTTGACAGCCCTATCTCAAGCTTTTTTAATGTTGACGTTTGTCAGAAACTATACCTTAAATGATACATATTCTACATATTAAATGGAAACGAGACGTTTTAACCAGCATACAACTAAAGGTAAGGTCAACGTGTCATCGTTCGTGAACGTTAACCTTAGAGCTAACTTTTTGTTTAACATAACGTTAGAGCTTAGCCTTATTTAGCCTACCGTTAGTTTGTTAAGTTATAAGATACCGTTAGCATTATGCCTTGGCTTGTATGCTATGCTTAAACTGAATGTTAGCCAAATATTCTGTCTATTTTACTCCTTCAGCACAGACTTTTCAACTTCCCGTGTTTCCAACTCTCCTGAAATGAAAGCTAACATTAATGGAGGAAGTCCTGACGTTCATACTGCTGCACACAGATTATACAGGTCCTATTTGATTCAATTTCTATGTGGTAAGTGTATAGCATGAGGTACAGCTTTACTTAGTGTTCTTCATTTGCATTCATGCAAAACAACAACCAGTCATTTAAAATATAGGCTACTCCATCTCTATGTTTAATTTCAAAGGTATCCAGTATCATGACATTTGTGCTGCTGCTGTATCTAAGCACCCTTTCCTCCGGGATCGCACAGGACCAGGATATGCATGTAAGTAGATTATTAAAGTAATAAACATACAGTTAGGCCTACTGGCTGTAGTGAGGGTCCTTTTTTAGTGCACCTAACAAGTAGGGATAATGGGATGGGATATTCCTGTCAGGGGTATTCAGGTTGTTGTAGTCTGCTCACTTACAGATGCAATTGAATCATGTATGCCTACTATGACACTCTTCAATTCTGTTGGTATGTTGCTTAACACCTGTATAAACCAGGCCATTGCATTTGAATTTTACTTTAGGCTAATTGGTTTATATAACCTTTCATATTATAGTTGGTTGGGAATGCTAAAAACAAATTCAAGAAGGAGAGAATCCCACTGAGCCTTCCTGAAATTGGATACCATCGAGCAAAGCATGGGAAAAGGCAAAATTCATCACAGGCAAGTCACCTTTTCATCACAAAGCAAAATGCATCTGTATCTCAAGCAGAAGCTTTCAGAATTACACTTCACTGTGATCCTTGTTGAGGTTTACTTTGATTCCAGGACAAAACTCAATCCAATGTGAGGGAAACCACACTTATTTTTTTTTTTCTATTCACACAGATACCTGCTACCCAGGATGCAAACACTGTAGTTCAGGTATGGTGTGTGTGTGTGTGCGTGTGTGTGCGTGCGTGTGCATATGTTCACTGATGATCTTTTTACACTGACAGGTTGTAGATGTTCTCGGTGATGAAAGCATATCCAAATCCAATGTAAGTTTTCAGATGATGATTAAACACCATATATTACTACTTATTACATTTCTTTAACCAAATTGACCTTTACTTTAAATTGAATGTAACATTTACAGGACAATGAGACAAAAATGAAGGAGGAGTGTTGAAAAGTAAACCCTGATCTAAATACGATTGAAAACAGAATAAGGAGAACAATCAGTGACAGAGTGGCATTTATTCAACGCCACTCCACACAGGAAATCCTTACTGAATACCCAGCTTTACACCACATTTGAACTGTGAGTTAACATTTGGCATTTAGTTCACTGCAAATTATTTTTCAGATGTTCTTCTGCCAAGCAAACATGTAATTTGTTCTTATCTTTTTAAAGGTTTTCTCTGAAATTCAGCACATGCATAACATTGACCTAAGTACCAATCTGCACTAAATCAGGCCTGTGAGGAGACAACCTACAAATACAAAGGTATTAAGAAGTTTGATTTACACTTCATGTCATTACTGCTATAAAACTGTATGGAATTACAAGTATGTTATTACTGCAATAAGACTTATCCAGTGTATTGTTCAAATTTAGGACTCTTTGCAGCAGAGCGGCCATATGTTTGGGGACAATCCTGACAGGCTCATACGTTGTGGATAAGGTAAGAGTACCAGTCATTTAACACTGTTAGAAACTTCCCCTGCCAATGGGCTTGAATATCACCAATCACCATTCTAAATACTGTTATTCTGTACTTTTCAGATATCCAAGACACCCACACCTACCCTGTGCATGAGAGGCAACCCCTTTGAGGAAGACACCACCATTACACTTTGCATGGACGGACAAGATGTCGTAACACCAGAAGATGTGTTGATGGGCATTGGAGCATTGCTAGCAGTTTATTTAATTTTCAATATGGAATACCCGAAGGCCGTGAACAAGACATTGTTGTTTTTACAGTCTATGTGTGATATTAAGACAAAAGAAAAAATCCCCATTGCCGTATTTCGGATGTCAAATTTCATACTCTAAATTAAATACTGTAGTTCAATCAATCATTTATTGACTATTTCATTTAGATTAGGAAGTTAAATTGTGTTCTTGTTAATAGCATTGTTTAATAGATGTTTTCATTCATGCCTTCATCTATGTAGCCTGTGTATTATTTGTTTATTTATATATTTATTTATGTATCTATCTGTCCATCCTTTCATGTACAGTATTCCTAATATTTTGCCATTGACATGCTTTGACACTTTTGATTAAATTCTTGCTTAAATACATCTGTTGTTTCATGTACATTTATCCCACATTATAATAATAAAAATAATAATAACAATAAAGGTTAATACATTCTAATAATAATAATAATAATAATAAAGGTTAATAATAATGAAGGTTCTGTAATGAACTTCAAAAGGTTCCTCAAGCAACCTTTGAAAAAGTTCTTCAAAGAACCTTTCTTTAAAGGTTCTTCGAAGAACCTTTTGAGGTTCCCCCACAGTTTCAAATTGAAGAACCCCTAAAAGTTCCTCCAGGATCTTATAATTTTTACAGTGTAAAGGGATGTTGGGTAACATCACTTCTGTTTACGTTCAAACAAAACAGAGAGCTAGCTCATCCTTCTCTCTCCCTCCCTCCCATGCAACTGAAACTCTCCTGAATGCGCAAATGTTTGTTATGTTTCATGTTCCACGCTGGGCCAGGATGCATTTGTTGCCGTTTTTGGAGCCTGGGCTGTCCAAAGAGACCACATTTTTTACAGTGTATTCAGGGGACAGGCAGCTAGCGGATGGTGAGGTGATGTTTGCTTTATGTGTCAAAAAAATATTTTAGCTTAGAAACCGCCTAACATCGCTTAGATCGCCTTTAAAATATTCATAAATGAGCAAGTGATCTTACATGCAACATAAATATGTTGGCCGATGACACAGAATAAACATTGATCATAAGTCTGAATAATTACTTAACATCTTGAACGGCCTGATCAATAAGCTGTGTTCAGTAAAACAAGCTGGTTGAAAGGAGTCACCTCTAAAAAAGTCAAAAAAGAGAGTCCATAATTCTGCATTCCACCAAAACGCTGAGGAAAGCTAACATGGGAAACATACGAAACACAGTAAGCGGATGGCATTTATTTTGCGCTTTTCATGCTTCACATTCACCCATTCATACACACTCATACACCGATGACAGAGATTGCTATGCAAAGCATCAACATCAAGGACACTTCCACAAGGTCAGGAGGAGCCAAAAAAAAACTGTTCACACATTCAAGTAATAGTATTCAACATCTGAGGTGACTTTCCCAGAGCAGTAACTTGTATTATAATGATCTGTGTTTGATATCTTGTCATTATCGTGAGCATTTTGCAATCACCTCTGGGTCTAGCCAAACATTATTAATTCATGTTACTAAATTAGGTTTCTAGTTGGTAAAAAATAAATCTTGTTCTCTTTAATCTCAAAGCAATTACTGTGCTCCATAGTGACACAATCATGACCTGGAATGTCACTAATATGCATATGTTCATAGAGAATGTCTTGCTTCTCTGCCATATTTATTCAATGTCACCGAAGTCCCCAGAACGTCCTTCGATGTTCTCATTTCATAAATGGAGAGTTTCTTTGTACATATCCAGGGCTCTAGACAGTAGACATACGATGATTTTTTCCTTTTGGACCAGTAGGCATGAATTTTAGGCTTATCAGGATCAACATGTTGTACATAACTAATCACCTCATCATGCGATTTTAATGTTCACATGAATCCAGAACAAAATTAGACAACTCCAAAACAATATCTCAACAATCAAATCTGCTTGGAAAAGCCTAAATTAAAAGACATCTTGATAAATGTCTACCTTTAAACAGACTACTGAAAAAGCCCAATCACCCACATATCCAATGCAATGGGTAACACTTCTCTACTGCTCTAGCCCGCCGGTGCTCACGATCCACGTTAGTCACTAGCACCATTAAAACTTGTTAAAAGGATTCATGTGCTCCGGTTCTTCCTTGCAAGTTTAAAGTGACCCAAGACCTGTTACTCACCCATAAGCACACTAACACTTGTAATATCGAAGAAAAAGGAAAAGTGAGGTGCATCTGCCCTGATAGCGTTGTCCTTCAGTCCACAAAAGCAGTGAGATGGTGCTCCATAAAATCTTGGTAAAAGTTAACCTTACTACAGTGAACTAAACATGTATACTTTCTTTCAGACAAGTACCATTATCATAATATGACAAGGTAGCAAGTGGGTATGTAAAGAGTGGGCTAAAAGTTGGTAAGGTATAACAGTAGTGAGGTATCAGTTGGTATAACAGTAAGGAAGCATCAGTTGGTATATCAGTAGTGAGGTATCTGTTGGTATATCAGTAGTGAGGTATCAGTTGGTATAATAGTAGTGAGTTATCAGTTGGTATAACATATTTAGATAGTTAGATGCTGCTCACTGAAATCTCAGTAAAGTCTTGATAAAAAGTTTACATTTCTACAGACCATTAGAAATGCATAACTAGCTTACCTTCCGACAAGTACCATCAGCACACCATGATATTGTGACTGAGTAACAACTGGGTATGTGAAGATGACACTAACAAGAGAGGCGCCTCTGCAGTGGGGCAGGAGAGCAGCACATGTCCTTCATGTTGTAGAGGCAGTGAGATGAGCCAGGGTAGTTCCTGCCCGAGCCTCCCTCCCTCCCTCCTAGGACGCTTGTTTTATGGTAGCTCTGCTCTGCTCCTCTCCTCAGACTCATCTGAATCCCATTAGACCAGCGGGATAAATCACTAAATCACAAGGGCAGGCCCCGGCCCAAAACCACCAGTCTGTCATTGACAAAAGTTTTAGTATGCCCTGAGACATTTCTTCAAGCACATAGGCTAACTAGTAGCCTAGAAATCTAGATTCACACTTTTTTTGCAGCCAGGGTAGCTAACTAGGCTTAGAATTCCCCAAACTCGTGTTAGAAGTGTTCCTCAACTTATAGACAACAACAACAAGCCTATAGTCAGCAAGGAATAATGTCAATGGGCTGGGAATCCACTATGGAGAGAGGAGAGCATGCCTATGTTCCCACAGCCCTATGTTCACACAGCCCTATGTTCTCTAACCCTAACCCACCCACCCACACATCAGGCCTAACACTAACCCTAACCACCCTAAACCCTATCCCTGACCTTAGAAATGTGGGAACATAGGGCTGACCCCGGAGAGAGCAGTCATCTTTAGGTTTTAATATAAATGAATGCAGCTCTTACACCACAAGAGGGAGCTGAGCCACAAGTATTTTCAGAGCCGTATATATAGATCTATAAACGGCTCTGAGTATTCTGTCATTGAAAACACAATCCATAGGTCTGTTCAATTCTGGTTTATTTTGAATCCACATATTTTCAAACCCCAAAATTATTATTATTATTATTATTATTATTATTATTATTATTATTATTATTAATAATAATAATAATAATAATAACTAATAATAATAACTACTAAGAGATCCCCTAAGGATTGTAATGGCTGAGGGGCAGGCCTTGCAGGGTCACATGCTCTTGATAGTGATGAAGTTACTGAAATTTGAAGGACATTGGCATCGACACAATGAAACATTCAAAACAATACCAAAAGCTTCAGCAACAAATAATGTTGAGGGGGGAGTTGGGGGAGTTTACAGTTGTGTCAACATCTGCATGATCCTGTGTTTTGTTCTGTTAACACTATGTTGAGTTTTCTCATAAGGCCATTCTCTGATTCCTCAACTGAAAAGCTATTCTGCCTGTTGGTGTTTTTTCGTTGTTTTGTTGTTGTTGTTGTAGTTTCATTTTCTTTAAAAAGACTCTACTAAACAGATATCTTGTCTGTTCAGTATGGTCTTCTTAAAGAAAAAAAAACAATACTTAGTGGAAAGTTGACAGACTATAATGGTATAATAGGAAGTTGATATTTGCCCCTCCTCCACTGCTATGAGAGCATGGCAATGTGAAAGTATAGACACAGAACAGAAGAGTCTGTCTTCGGGAGAACACTGAAAATGGCTACTTCAGAATGTATAATGGTTAGTCTTTTGATTTTCACCTCAGTGGCAAGTTTATCAGGTAAGTTTATCAATTATGTTTCTTTTTTGTCCTTTCTTGAGTCATGGGACAAAATTTCAGCAGATTTCTTTTCTTTTTAATGGCTTCCGCGCCATTGTGGTCCTGTGGTTTTGAGGGAGTTGTCATAACATATTTAACAGTCTTGCTATTGAATTGCTTGACGAAATCCTGTTATCCATGAAGTTTTGTCAAGTTCCAACCTAGTACTATATCCTTAAAGGTGTTTTCCCTCAGAATCATTCACTTGCAGTACAACATTATCAATGGGGAAATTAGCCATCTTTTGTCATTGAGTTCTGTTAGCCTGCAGTGCAAACAGCCTGACCTGACATGACCCTGACATGAGCAACGAGTGCTGGAGTGGTTAAAACCAGCAAGGCACCTTTCAGATCCTTGTTTAATTTGTCAACCTTAGAATAATAAACCTCATGGTAATGTAGGTTGGTTAAGGAATTGAAACAACAGAATACTTTCTGGGGGGACTTAGGGAGGCATTTATAAGAATCAACACATGCGTTTGCTTTGAACTCAGATAGATATTGACAGGGAATCCTAAACTCATCATAACCTGGGTTGTGTATGTGAACTGTGCTTTGTGACATTCTCTGTCTAATCCAACCTTTTTCTCAAGTCTCTGCAGGTGACATATTTGGCCTCAGAGGTGGGTCTATTAGCCTTTCACCAGAGCAAGTAACAAAAGACAAAACAGTAATGTCCATTATCTGGAAACACAACAAGGATAAAGTTGCTGAATGGTTGAAAGGAGATGAAGGTATAACAGTTTTTAGCATCTTCAACTGCTCGGCTACAGTGGACAACCAAACCTGGGTGTTGACCATTTCAAACCTGCAGCCACATTTCAATGGGACTTACTCAGTGGAGATAAACAACAAGGAGAACGACTTGAGAATGCAACTTACTGTTCTTGGTAAGTAAAATGTCTCCCTTTGTCTCAAAATGTGCGTGTAATACAAGACGGTCAGATAGTAGAAGACTATAGGCCCATAGTGTAAGATTATAAAGTGACATGTTTGTTTTTGTGTGTTTTGTGTGTTAAATATTTATGTAGGCCTATTTAATGTAATTGTCTGTGTATATTTTGCAAGATGTCTTTTAGAATTTAAAAAATGTCACAAGTTGATATCATTGTGGCACCATTATCCCCAATCATGAAATACATAAGGAAGTAGTGTCAAGTTTTGAACATATTTGTGTCAAATACTAGTTCTTCTTTTTGTTCCTCCTTCAGTGCATTTTGTGGTCAATTGTTTTCACAGCCTGACACATTTGACACCATCAGTATGTTGTCAAAGTACAACATAATGATGTACTCATGTACCATTTCCCAAAATATTGATTATTTACATGGTGCACCTCTTGCAAAAGCATCAAATTGAACTGCATGCTTTAAAGAAACACTTTTTGGGAGATTAACTCATTTGACATCTACACCAGAGTTAGATAAGAGGACACATACCCCTCCATTCTCTCTGCATGCAACAACCCAGTTTGATACCGCTATCTTAGCTTAGCATAATTCAATGAATGTGGATTGTTCCAGTTATCCTTTCAACCACAAACACACGTGCATTCCTTAGCCATTTCCTATGGCACAGAAAACAACATTGAGCTAATGGTAACTCGGGGGTAAACAAAAACGAGAAAAAGTTTTAAAAGTTTAAATTTTTTAGAGCACTACACTAAAGTTTTGTACATTTTCATTATAATTTATCTGCATTAATTTTGAAGCTTTAAATCTGCTCTAGGAACAGATTGAAAGGGTTTATAGCACCTTTTTAGCTATAGGTTAGCTATAGGCTAACTGGAATAACCCTCTTCTAATGAATTATGCTAAGCTAACAATGTCAGACTGGGTTATAGCACACATAGCCTAACTCGGAGTTAGCCAGCAAATAAGCCAATTTTCCAAAAATATAGCACATTTATTTCATATAAGGTACTTTTTTTCTCAAATGATGAGTTGCTACTAGCACAATACATGCATTGGGTGTCATCTTAATCAGATGATATTGTGAAATTCTTGTCCTTGAACAGATCCGGTTAAGGAGCCTGACATCACTACATACTGCAACTCTACCAGCTGCACCCTGACCTGTGAGGGAGAGGACAACAGTGAGCACACACAGTTCTCCTGGACAGATAGGAAGGGGAACAGGAATAGTGGAAACATGTGGACTGTGGAGAAGAGGTCTGAGGTCTACATCTGTAACTTCAGTAATCCAGTGAGCTGGGCGATCAGAAGCTTCTCTCTGACAGATGACCTCCCTTTAGGTGAGTGTGCTGGGTTATCTGGTTTGTCAAGCAGGATATGGCTTTTGTTTTCCTTTTTTTGTTTGTTTCTTTTTTTTATTGAAAACCAAGTAGTTTCCCGAGGAAGTCGTCTTGAGTGTGAATACACACACACACACACACACACACACATGCCCATCTCTGTGCATCTTTCTTTGTACACCTCTGTTTGTGTGTCTCTACAGTATAAACAGTATATAACTATCTTAGTATATCAGTATATAAATCATATGTCTGCAGCTTAATATTTATGCACAATAATATACTTTAGAAAATGTATTAAACTACACTTTGTGGGCTTTCCTTTGCAGGAATAATTGCTGGAATTGTACTTGCCATTGTTGGTGGAATTGCTGTTGTTATCTTAATTGTGAGAAAAATCCATCGCTGTAGGAAAAATAGAACTGGTAAGCTATACTTTTACATTTACATTTACAGTTTATTTATTAATTTATTTAGTGGACACTTTTAACAAAAGGGACTTAACAAAATGAGGATTAACATCCAAGCTACATCGCAAAGGAGACCTTAAGGTACCAATCCTACTTCACAAACACAACAAGACTGTCAGAGGCTGATAGTTCAGAAGCTTAGTAAAAGTGTACTCAAAGAAGAAAGTGGTAAAAGAAGAATGAGGTTAAAGGAAATTGTTTCTATTGCACAACCGTTCAATTCAACACCCAAGCCGCATCCGCACCCTCTTTACACACACACACACACACACACACACACACACACACACACACACACACACACACACACACACACACACATATACACACATGCACACACATACAGCACTTACACACATAAACACACACACACACACACACACACACACACACACACACACACACACATACACATACACACACACATAAACACACACATACACACACACACACACACACACATGCACACAAACACACACACACACACTCATGCACATATGCATGCCATGTACATCCACATTTTATAATTTAGATAAATTATGCAAGGAAGCCCCAGGACTTATTTTTCTTCTGTGACACCAGGAATGTACACTCCAGGAACTGCAGAGCTATCAGGGGAAGTTGCAGGTGAGCATTTTGCAAACATTTTGTAGCAGTCTGTTAGTTTCTCATTACTCATAGGGTGTTCATAGAATATGACAAAAAAAGACATAACAACCATACTGCCATAGAACTTTTTTTTGGATGTTTCCCAGCAAACAGATAGTTGCATACTCTTTTTTAGGTCTGTCATGTAACAGGACTGAAAATGAGAAACCCCCCCAGCCAGAAAGTAAGACATATGACATCTGATTATTTCATTAAGCATGCACATTTATACTGGACAAGTCCATTTGTCTGTGTAATATCAGGATTAAAGCAAACAGATCTATGTGTATCTCTGTATTCTTTGTCAGACTCATCAAGCATCATGAATGGGGATGTCGTTGTGAATGTACAGAATGGTAGTGCGCCACAGGAAACACCTAACCTGACTGAGGGTAAGATCTGCATTGTCACAATGACGCTGTGTAAATTGTGGTGATGGATTTTTTGATTATGTCAACATGTGACTCAGACATAGTCAACAGTTAGGTCTGGGCATATTCATGAAATTCTGTTTGGATAAAGAGACATTCCATGAGTCACAATAAGCAGCAATATCTCAGGACATCCCATAGGCATCTTTTAGAATGCTAAAATGCAAATAAACAGTTAACTCATAATGATCATGAAATAATGGTCTAAAATTGAACCAAACAATGTTCTTGGAGAGACGGTAAGTAAGATAGTAATAGTCCAACCACAATCAAGCACTATGGTTACCATCGTCCTTGATTCAATAAGTGGCTTATTTACTGTTTTAACTGCTGGTTTAACAGCAGATGAGTGTTTATTGACATGAATGGTGCCTGTGTGTGTGTGTCTGTGTGTGTGTCTGTGTGCAGCTAAACAGTTGTTTTTTATCATTATTTGTATGTATCAGGGCCAAAAAAGGATGTGTATTCTGAAGTAAATTACACTCCTAATGAACCAACCATTAGGACGGGCAGTAGGTTATCTAACCCGTGTTAGAACGATGTGTGTTAAATAAAATGTCCCATTCCAACTACAATTTATCTTTCAATAATATAAACTGTGTGTATATCTTTGCTTTTATTTCTTACACTCGTGAACTAATAAGGCTACTAAACCGAAACAAAGAATGTTATCTTTTAAAACATTTTGCTGAATTCAACTCTCAGTATAAATAAATGTGTAAATTTGTATCTATCTGCATGACCCTGCGTGTAAATGTGTATCTATCTGCATGATAAACCAGAAGTTTGTATCAGAAAGATCACATCAGAATTTATTTATTTTTTAATTCAGGTGGATCAGATGGTGTCCTTGAGCATGTTTCCAATGCAGAGAATGGCAATGCACCTCATGAAGTATCAATCAAACTGGATGGTATGACCTCTGCCGTGTGAGAAACCCCTCTTGCAATCTTGCTTAGTGTAACTGCTGGTACTTACTGCTGACAAGACATATCTACTGCCTTTTGTTAAGGTGGTGTGTCCCCTGACGTAACGCTGGAGTGTCCACAGACGTAACTTCTCAGCAAGAAAGTAAGACACACACCACATCATGCATCATACTCATCATAGGCTTTTAGGTGACTATTGTTATAAAGTTTGTGTGTCTACAGTATGTGCGAATGTGAGTATTTGTATGTATACTTACAGTATGTCTGTATGTGTGTGTGTGTGTGTGTGTGTGTGTGTGTGTGTGTGTGTGTGTGTGTGTGTGTGTGTGTGTGTGTGTGTGTGGATGCATTATATGGGTGTCTGTGGGTGCGTGTATGTGTATTTTGTGTAGTATGCGAGTATGCACATGTGTGGGCCTACTGTACTTGTGAGTTCACGTGTGACCGTATCTTGTTCCCCTTTGTATTTCACAAGAAAATGACTCAGCCTAATCAGAACTGCATATTATAATTACCTACTCTTGAGCGCAAGTACTTACCACATATGATTCATCACCACAACACAGAATGAGCTAACAATGTGTGAAGTATGTAGCTGTCCAAACTGTTAATGTTGTGTTCCTTTAATGGGCTGTTTTTCAGAGGTAGCGTTCAAAAGATAGAGCTGGTGACATGAAGTGGATTATCTAGTCTGATAATCATTAGTGATACCTCACGATCACAATGATCCCCTTGCATTGTTACAAAGATGAGCAGTACAATATTGAATCATAACCTAGCTAAACCAATGCCATTGTGTGTGTGTGTGTGTGTGTGTGTGTGTGTGTGTGTGTGTGTGTGTGTGTGTGTGTGTGTGTGTGTGTGTGTGTGTGTGTTTTCTCCAGCAATTATCAAAGAGCCAAAGCTTGACACCTCAAAGAGGAAGGAAGTAGAGATTGGGCAACCCCCCATCTATGACTAAAGATGTCTTCGAAGAGAACTCTATCACAAGGTCTTCTGGGTACTTTCCAAAGTCCATGTTGCTGTATTCAACACTCCTCCAACATTCAGCATGAGCAACTTGAAAATCTTAAAGGATTGTATTTATTGACCTGAGATGGCAGCTTGTTAGAATTGTCTTTATGCTACCTAATATGAAAGTGTACAGTTGACTGTATCGCAGCAGTGGAAAATCAGTATTTTTGCAGATGCCATCATCCAGAGAGTTCAAGTTATTTTTTGTGTTAACTGTCAGTCACAACATCATAATAGATGCAATTTCCCTTAACTAGTACCAACTGAAGACTGTTTAGAGACTATCTACAGCTGCTCTTCATGCTTAATCTAACATCTAATCTAATCTAACTATGATCAAATGGCTGTCAGCTTGTGAAGACCTGACAAGAGACACATGGAGTGTTCATTTGTGACTACTGGAAAAGACTTTCATCCACTTTACCTCACTGTCCAAAAACAGTCTCTGCTGTTTATTTGTTAGAGACATTGTCCATTTGATACAGACATTGTTGTTGTGTTGTTGCTGTTGAACCATCTCCTCACAGTTGAGACAGTACGGTAGTTACAGACTGTTGTTTGTCATAGAAAATAGACCCACATTAATCTCAAATACAGTACATGACATTTCACGTTCATGACCCTGACTTTACAGAGCTGCGTTTGAGGTCCCATTTCTAGTTTTTGATAAACTTTTTACTGATTTTAAAAACATAAGGTGGGTGGGGTGAAGGCAAGATGGTTACAATCAAAGTATTTTTTTGACTAAGACATTATGACGTAAGACAAATGATCAGTCCATAGAGCTGGGTATAGTAGAGCAGGGGTTCCCAAACTTTTCAACCCGCGACCCCCAAAATAACCGTGCCAGAGACTGGCGACCCCCACTATCCCTGGATGTGACTCAAAAAATAAAATAAAATGTGCGCACCGGCCATACGCACTAGGCTTATCCAAACACGGGCTTAACGACAACACAAAAGAACAGAGCAGCCTGTTATGATTTTACATAATAGAACTTTACTATATGATAAGCAGAATACCTTAGTCAAAAAATAATATCCATGAGTGCACATTATTGCTGTCATGTGCAAACTTAACTTTGAAACATTACTTTAATTTCCATTTTAAAGCAACACCAAAGCACTTTTCCTGTCGCACGCACGCTTGTTTATCCAGCACTGGCTTTGGAAATAACGATGTCTACAGACAAGGTAGAGTATGTTGCATGATTTTATGAAAGTAATGTATTGCGACATCAGAAGCATGTCAAATTTGTAGTTTCTTATGTCTCATTCCATCGAACTACAGATCCGCTACCCGATCTGGCAAACTTGCATAGTGCGGTTATAGCCGATAGAGGGTCGCGAAGAGAATGCAGAAGTGCCGTTCACCCTGTTACGAGTTGATGATTTTGGAAACAATATTTTAATGTACAAAAAATTATTTGGTGTTGCTTTAACAGAAGAATTTCTCAGTCAGGGTAATATCCACAAACTGTTGTAAACATATGTAGGCTACATTGTTGCTGCGCAAATTTACATTTTGGCAACTACGTTTCAGCGTTAATCTCATCTAATGAGATGGATGCGCGCTATGTGCGGAACACAGTCCATTCTTGGTTTAATTGTGGAGACGGCCACACGGAGATCATCCTCCACATTTAGACGCGATCTGTATTTGTTTTTAATATATGTCAGTGCAAAGAACGGCGTCAGTACGTCCATCGCGGCCTTGGATAGCTGTGGATATTCCCTCTGGACTGAAATCCAGAACTCAGCAAGCGTCTTGGAATTAAAATCTGTCTTTAAAGTGCGGTCACATGACAGCTCAACCAGTGCGTCCTCCATGCCGGCTGACAGATGACTTGCGGTGGTTACAGTGAATGGTGATCTTATCCAGTCATAATTTTTCAGAATTTTATTTTTTCCAAATTTATTTGATTTATGGAAATAATTTCGCGACCCACCCCTCGCCGTCCCGCGACCCCCACTTTGGGAACCCCTATAGTAGAGCATTGATATATCAAATACCTAGACTTAGAAGTCTAGACTGTGGGGCAAGTTAGGTCAGTAATATGTAAATGTAATGCTTTGAACAGGTGTTTGCACTTTAATGGGGGTGGCAGCGGGGGAGGCTGGGCTGTTACTGTGGGTGAACTCATGAACTGTGGCAACACTGTGGTTGAGTGTGTGGGTCAGGGTGGGTCCAGTGTTCACAGCCTTGGAGGGTGTAACAGGTTCTGTCGGAAGCTGTGACCCACCCGGTGATCCGATCCACCCCATGCCGTTTTGATGATGCTGTATAGCCTTGCTCTTTTCAGAGCCATGGAGTGATGGCTACGTGATGGATTTAGTGGGGCAACTGTCGACACCAAAGAATGCGAAGCTCTGAACCGTCTCTTATCGTTGTTTATGGGATGGTGGTTGTTGTGTTTTCATCTCCTGATTATTATTTATTTTCTTTCCATTGGGTTAAGAAAGAGTTAGTTTTTTTACTATTATAAGGCTTTTGTGCAAAAAGAGACTGAGATGACTAAATGGCCTACGTCACTTTATCCACTGGGATGCACTTGTCCATGAAAATAATAAAGTTTTTTACTCTACTTCTTCTAATGATATCTGTGTCTGAGATGTTATCTGCATGTCCATCTATCTTGTATGTCTGGTGAGCCAATTTTTTTTTATTCTATTCTATTCTATTCTATTCTATTATATTCTGATGTTTGAATGAATAACAAAAATAATAAAAAGGCTTTGCATTAAACAGTAGTGCATGGGACATTCTTATTAATTGTACAGACAATTGCTGCTACTGTATACTGCTGTTAGATGGGCCATTTGTCTTGTGTTTGTGACCATTGGTTGGTGCTTTTTTAAGTTAATTTGACACATGATCTTTGAAATCTAACCTCAGTGTTTATAACCTTGGAGTTTTTGCTAATATACTGTTTATGCTTTTTTGTATATCAACCCACTGTAAAAAAGAAGACAGACACATCACAAACGACCTTCCCATTGTCACTGGTAGGTGTCATTTGTGCCATCTAATGGTTCTATGTTGGAACTGAAGCTAAAGCAACTTAAGGAAGCAGATCTCTTCATTGAGCATGTATGGATGATCACTTGAGAGATTTTTAAGCTGTTGGCTTGTAGGCTGGGTGTCCAGTAAACAATTTCAAGCTTAGAGGGCAAATTCTCTCACCTAGGAGGGTAAACAACTTTTGTTTTTCATGAAATCTGCATTTTGAATTGATGGTCTACCAATGAGGCTGTAGAGTATTGCGACACAATATGGGCAAAAAGCACTTGCGCGATAAAACAGGCATTCGGGTGTATTATATTATATATTATTTCACACACGTAGATATTAAATGCGAGCGCGCAAATTCTCTCTGCGCGTGCGCACTCAGAGGAAACTGCTCCCCGAGCAAGGAAGAAAATGCTGCGAGCGAGGAGGAATCTGACCAGCGCTCCAAACAGCCACTCGAAAAATCACTCGGCTCTCTCAAAGTTGATTTCTGCTCATGGGAAGTGAATTTCTGCTCTCGTGGGTCTCTACTTGGGGGCGGGAACCAGGTTCACTGGTCAGATTCCTCCTCACTCACATCATTTTTTCCTCGCTCAGGTAGCAGTTTCCTCTGAGTCCGCGCGCGCACAGAGAATTTGCGCGCTCGCATTTAATATCTATGCGTTTGAAACAATATAATGCGCCCAAATGCAGGTTTTATCGCCTGAGTGCTTTGTGGCTCTATTGTGTCTCCGTGGTAGGCCTACAATGACAAAGTTACCACATCCAACTTGAAAAGATATGCTCAAGAGATCCATAACTTTCAGAATTTTTTTTTACTTTTGTTATGGATGAATATTATGTTTGTTATGGATGAATATTATGTTTTGTTTTGAGAGAAATCTGTAATTTTCATTCATGTCAATAAAATGTTTTTCTCATTAAGTGTAATTTATCATGTAACAGAATAGGTAGGAGAGTACTAATAGGACAATTTTAAACCACACTAATATTATACTTAAATTGCATGCCTTTTTAATGCTTAAAGTATCTTAAGACTAAACTTTTATTAACATAACTGCAAACTTTCAAGGCACTTATTGTAGTCAGGAAGTACTTTTGAAGTTAATTTAAAATATTACAGAAGCATGCCAAATGAATAGAAATGAGAATAATAAGAGTGTATTCAAAATACACTACTACACTTTTAGTTATACTGTAATGCCTTTTAAGTACATTTCCAGTACACTTGGGATGTTACAAAAGTGTACTGTGACTGTGTTCTGAATGCTCATGAATCTCTTTTTGTATAATGTATTTAAGAACACTTAGTTTGAAAAAAGTTGTTCCATTTTAGCATACAATTTACACTTGAAGTGTAGTCAAATAGATTTTAAGTTGAACTTAATACATAATTGAATACACTTAACTACACTTGGATTTGACGAAAAAAGTACGAACTGTACTTAGTACACTTTTAAAAAGTATATTTTTAATAGCTTTTTTTTCACCTGGGTGGGAAGCCTAGAAAGGGTATCGGCATTGCGATTAGCTGTCCCAGGACAATATTTGATGTTGTAATGAAGAGGGCAAGCTGAGAAACCTAGCACTGTTCCCAGAGGCGGACAGAGTACACAGCTTCATTACTTGAGTAAAAGTACAGATACCCTTTGCTAAATTTTACTCAAGTACAAGTAAAAGTACAACAGTCAGATGTCTACATAAGTAAAAGTACTGAAGTACTTGTTTTTAAAAGTACTTGAGTATCAAGAGTACAAGAGTAACCTACATTTTCTAAATATTGCATTACTACTGCCACAGTGCTTACATTTATGTACAGAAACGTCCTACATGGAGTTATGAAAAATGTTAATGTTAACACCTTGGAGAATGTAAAATGAATTGGAAGTAAAATCAAGTAATTTTCATATTTTTACCATGTTGCCAGGGATGGGCAGTATTTCTAATACATGTATTTAAAATATGTATTTCAAATACAAAATACTATTTTGTAATTGAAACACTTGAAGCGAAAACTATCATTAACTTGTTCAGAAAATTGAAATAGTCTGGCGAGGTGGGGCCACAGGTTGGCACATTCCCGGGATGGACCTGCTGCGTCTTCATCCATTGTTTCGTCCATGGTTTCGTCTCTTATCTAAATCTGACCATGGAGTTGACTTTGGCGGAAAGCTGAAGGTGATTGCTGATTGGCTGTCCCAATCAGTGGCGCCTGCACAATCCAATCACGTTTGAGAGGGAAACAACAAATTAAGGGTTTCCGAGATTTTTCTTTTTTCCTTTTTTTTAGAAGAAGTAACGGGTACTCACGGTTATGGATAGAAATGTAGTGGAGTAAAGAGTACAATATTTGCCTCTCAAATGTACTTGAGTAAAGTCATGAGTACTCCCCAAAAATGATACTCGAGTAAAGTACAGATCCCTCAAAATTGTACTCAAGTACTGTACTCAAGTAAATGTACTCCGTTACTGTCCGGCTCTGACTGTTCCAGAGCGCCCAGTTTCGCTGACTGCAGGTATTGGAGGGGATTGTTGCCAGTGTACAGGGTGAACTTGTTGCCCAGGAGATACTCACATTTTTTTCCGTGATTGCCCCCTTGACTGCAAGGAGTTTGAGTTTCATGGCACTATAATTTGACATGTTCCTCTCACTTGGCCGCTAGCAAAGGCTATTGGTCGCCGTAACCCATCCTTCTCCTGTGACAGAACTGCCCCCAATCCTGCATGGCTTGCATCCGTCTCTAGGATAAAGGGACGACTGAAATCAGCATAACCTAGGACTGGCGCTTGAACAAGCCATTCTTTTAATGCTCTGAATCTAGAAAAAGTTCTGAAGGCAAACCTGAACGTGACTACATTCAATGTTAACTATCCAATATTGAGATGTCTGTAATTGAAATATGCAAATTAGTGTATAATTAATTAGATATTGTTAAATTACATCCATAAACATATATTTTCAGAAAACTTGTAATGCAAAAAAAATATTGTCTCTACATAAATAATCAACTAGTAAAGTTTCATAAGAATATCAAGGAGTTACATTTTTTTACCCTATTCACCCGTTCTATGTTGCCTATGGAGGCCAGTTTTAGGCCGCAAATGCTAATTAGCAGGTTTAAAACTAAAAAATCAGCTAAGTAAATATGATATTCAGAATCAGCACCCAAACATTAGGCAAAATACCCTCTTTACCAGTGTTTTCTCACATTTGACCCCCAAGTGATAGTAGTCCCAGTCTTCATTATGCATTATATAAATGATGATGTCATCTAAGTGTGAAAATGGATCGTGAAAATTTGAAGACAAAAAAAATCTTGTTCCTTAGACTCTATACTAGCAAAATATGCAAAAAAACTATTTTTACAAGAAAATCCGGCGGGATTACACAAGACACCGTATTACTTGTGCATTCTCCTCTTTGACTCACCCCACTGTTTTCCTATGGAGTTTAGATCAGGGGACTGAGATGGAAATGTTCAAAGCTTGCTTTTGTGTTCAGCAAACAATATTTATTTTGATCTGGACATTTGTTTTGGTTCATTGACTTGATGAATGATCCAATCATGACCAACTTTTAGTAGCTTGACAGAGATTGACAGATTTCCATTGAAAATGTTCAGGTTTATCTTGGTGTTCATGATACCATGTACCTTAATTAGGTTCCCAATGCCTTTGGGAATAAAAACAGCCCCACAATAGCACAGCCCCTCCACCATAATTCTCATTAGGCATGGGGTTCTTTTCATTATAGCCATTCTTCTATGTACGCCAAACACACCTAAAGTGTTTCTAGCCAAAGAGTGCAATTTTCATTTCATCTGACAATAGACCATTGCGGGAGAAATGTTGGATTACTAAACAAATCTGATTACATAGAGGTGATTAATAATACATTTTCATATATTATGTGTATGCTTTTCTATACATTCAATACTGTGCATCAACTTTGCTTTGTCTGTCATTTGCTCTCTCCATGTCATGACCTTCTAATAACTTTTGTCACGAGTTAAGGGTATTCTGCCTGAGGCAGTAATATTGGGAGTATCCGACAGGAAATGGACTATATGGCAAGAAAATGCTGAAGGATGTATATGTATTGTATTGACCAATTGTCTTACTTACAGTACTTGGAGAAGCCACATGACTTGCGTATGGCGTATGGATCACATGCTATGAAGTGTACATGCATTGTATTTCTGCATGTATGAGGAGTTTTGGAAAAGAACATTGTACTCATGTGATTTGTATTACAACAATGTAACTAACGTGTATAAGATAGGGCCTTGCCCTAGAGAACTTTGAGTAGTGTTACTGGAGCGTGCTGTTGCCAGTGACTTTGCTTCCGGTATCATGAATAAACCTGCAGCATATTCTCACACCTGAGTGTGCCTGGAGATTTTTGACCACACCATACTTCTAGACAAAGTCACTGTACCATTCAGTAACTCCTGCTGTTTACATTGGTAATTAAATGACAGTGAGGTCATTTGCAGTGAGGTCACTTTTAAAGATTTTTTGGGGGGACTTGGTGACCCCAAGATGATACCTTGGTCTGTAACTACAGTGGTTCTTATGGAATTTTTTGCCTATCTTACCATCCTACATACTGTACGTGGGGGCAAGATAAAAAATGGGTCCTTGTCCAAGCATGTTTGCCCCATTTTCAGATAATTACAACCTTTTAATCATTGTTTTAACTGTGAATATAGGCATTTTTTACAAAGTACCTAGTTGTCATAGACATTCTCTGACTTACAAATGTCAACACACTTTCTTTTTTTTTAAATGTAGTGCATTCTCTTGTCTTTCTGATGTTGAAAAATGACTAGAGGATTTAGCCTCTGTGCAACTTTATTTTCATACCATAGTGAGAAAGAAAGTCATGAAAGTTCACAGACACTCTGATTAACTTAAATAAATTGAAATTGCTTCTGGAAAAATGCTTCTGTTAAGATTTTTCAGGGGTGCCAATAATTGTGAGCAACGTGTTTTAGTTTAAAACACTTATTTCTTTATGAGATGTTCCTTTTTCTCTAAATAAATTTGCTTCCCTTCAAGGTTGGATTTTTCCAAATTTTTTTCATTGTGAGATTACAATAAATCACCAACAGATTGTTTTTTATACCGGTTTTTAGTCAACTTTAGCAGAGGTGCCAATAATTCTGGAGGGTACTGTAGATGCACCATGTCAAATATTACTCCAATACAAGTGAAAGTTGCTAAGTCAGATTTTTACTTAGTTAAGTACAGAAGTACTTTCTTTTAAAAAAATACTTAAGTATTTTTCCTTTTTAATGTATTGAAATCTAATGTTTATTTGGTCATTAATAGGGTATCCATCCGTTTGGTCATGAGGCTTGAAGAGGTCAGTTCCTTACAACCAAAAAACTTTGCAACTGTTCAAATGGATGCAATAATATAATTTAAAATAATTACTCATTCTCTGTTCACAAATCTAAAACATTCTCACTGCCAAATACAAAACCAGATAACTCAATTATAAGTAGCCTACATTATTTATTGTTTAATAATGTAGGCTAAAGATGTATGGTGAATGTCAGGTGATTGTTTAATTTCATTCCAATTTAGCAATGATCAGAGGATAGCCTGGTTAAGACCAGACCATTTCTCAAATCTCAATTGCTAATAGGTTCGTCTGGGTTCTCCTAGGCTACATGGAGGATGTTCTGATGAAGAACCTGTTGTCACCATCATTCCCACAGCCAATTCAGCCAAGTTCAAATTGAACTATTGTAAAAATGAACTTCAAGAAGGTGTATCGCATTATTGCATGTAAAGAAGCAAATATGGTTAAAAGTAACATGTAGCCTACTTCATGCTCATATTTCAAATGTAGTGGAGTCAAAAGTAGAGTATTTGTCTTTCAAATGTAGTGGAGTCAAAACCAGGGCCGGCTCTTGCCCATTGGCTGCCCAATGCTGAGATTTGCCACATCCACAACCACATACATTCAATTTAATCATTCTAATATACATTATACATGTAGGTACTGTCACGCCCGGCTTTGCCGTGCTGGGTGTGCTCACTCCACCTTTGACAGAATATGTTTGGCGGTCTCTCTCCCCCCAATCTGAAGGGGGAGCTGTCGGTGTTCAGTCCATCTGGTCTAGACAGCAGCTGATTGGCGGGACTGTTGGCGGGACAGCACCTGCCAGTAGTTCGCTCTCTGCCATGCACTCTGCCATGCACAGCTCTGCTTGGCTCTGCTCTGCGCAGTGCGTTTTCTGTCTGACTTGATACACGTATTTATGTAAATTATGTTTTCATGGTATAAGTTAATGTTTTAATAAATTATTTTGGATTTAACTTAACAAACGGTGTGGTCTCCCCTATGTCATTGCTACTGTGAGCCAGGTAGTCATGACAGTACACTATGTTGTATGTAGCCTATTTTACTGTACATTTATATTTGATACATGAACTACAGGCAATAGAATGGTCTCAGATTTCTGTAACTACCACATTAGAACATTGTAAAAATAGTTAGACCATATGCATTTATAGCCCACTAACTACTTCTACTACTTACATTTCTGAAGTGCGGGCGGGCGCCTTGGTGGCCTATAGGTGGTCGGCCCCAGAGCCATATAAAGGTACCTTTATATGGCTCTGGTCGGCCCTAAGTAAAAGTCACAAGTTTCCATAAATATAAATAGGCTACTATAAAGTAGGGCCTACAGATAGGCCTACTCAAAAATCAATCAAGTAAATCAAATGTGCAACAGAATATCAAAAGGATCATCAATATCAATCAGAATACTAGGCCTAAATAAATTGCCATTAACATTATGCCTGTGAGGCTACTAGCAACTAATCTACCGTAGCATTGTCGACTTGGATTGATATATCGTAGTCTACATAACATTATCTAGGCTAATATTAATTTTGCTTTTGACGTTTCATCACAACTTCAGCATCTGCCCTATTTCATTACAGAGAAACTCCTGTAGATGGCGTGCTAAACCTACCGGTATGTGTGCTTTGAATAAGAGAAGCCCGCTCTGTCTGCAGCTTGCAGATACTGCAGGACTGCAAAGTTGTTATAACTTTCGGTTTCGGTTGCCCCGTCGTCGTATGTGCGGCTTAGCTTCTTCGTAGATTTTGCATCTTTTCTCGGATTCTCAGTGTCATTTTTACAAGGTACGTTGTAGCCTAGTCCTTGACCTTCTCATAATAGAACCTTTTGGAACCATCAGAATTAGAACTTTTGTCAAACGTGACGTGTTTCAGAGGCTTCTCTTCACAAAATGTTTGGGCAGCTAGCCCCACCTCGGCCTTGCTATCGAGCTAGGCTACCAAACCCCGTTTCGCCTGTGATATTTCTTTCTTTTTTGCTGCCACTTTTGTTCTAATAATTGTAAGTTAGGTCTATCTATACCCTTTTCAAAAGGGATTGAAAGTAGAAAACTATAGTCTATTTAAGGCTATTTGAGCTACAGGGTTGTTTAAAAGGGGGGAACAATGAACGACAAAATGATAACGCTAACGTTAGCCCTTAATGTTGTTGGGCTCTAATTTACAGGATAGCTTCTAGGCCTAGGCTATGGCTAATTCATGTAGCCTACAGTAGTTTGAGCCCAAGACGTTCTGGGCAATGGTCTGTTATAGCTAAATCACCTGAACAACATTATTTTGCCAGACAAGAATTTATGAAGTATTTAAACTTAATAACCTATATGTGACTTATTTTCATTACATATTAGTAATTGAATAGCTTAGTCTTAGTGGGGCTACGCCTCAACGTTTGACTAGTCACGTACACAGTGGCGTACATTATTTGAACATGGCATGAAAGTCAAACAAAGTTGAGGTGTTCTGGCTTTGAATCATTTAATGGAAAGATGTGTTACATAGCTATAGCCTTGAACGTTTGACAGCAACAGCCTATCTGGGGCACAGCCCGGTCATTGGAGAGACGCGCATGTCTTTATTGCCTAGGTCAGCCAGGGGTACGTTCACAAACTTTTCAGACCGCAACCCCCATAACAGTGATTTGGGATCCCCCACTATCCCCGGAGGTGGTAGAAGTAGCCTATAGGTTACAAACGTTGCACACGGACTATTACGCCTATCGCAACAAGCAATGTGAATATGGTTGCACTATCAAAGTTTTTTTTGCTGTTTGCTGCCCATAGGATGAGATTTACCATCTTTTGAAGCAGATCTCCGTTTTCAAGTTAGGGCCCTGTTGTTTGTGGTTACCGAGTACTATCAGTTGGAGAAAAAAAAAGGATTGGATAAAAACTCCCTCTCCCCACTTGTTATCATGCTGTCAATCAAACCGCTTAGTGGTAAATGGAAGTGGGGAGCAATAATAGAGCGGGAAAATAGAAGCAGGCAAGGTATATTGTGTGTGTGTGTGTGTGTGTGTGGGGGGGGGGGGGGGGGGGTGATTTGCCATCAGTTTGAAAATTGTTAGGTTACCTTCAGCATCACTGAATTATGGTTTCATGTCTGTGACCATACTGTATCAGCCCAATACATGCTAGCTGCCCAATCCACTCGGCACATGGACAAAAGTGCTTACTTTGACATCTTATTAGTGTCAATAAGTTTTTTTTCTGCAGGGAAAGACAGGTAGCCTAAACGGCATTGCAACTCAATGGTAGGCTAATTAACAAGCAACAAATCAGAGGAGCAGTACGGCAGTACTCTTACTCAGAATTGCAGTGTAATCAATCACACTTCATTTACACCACACATGCTGTGTACAAAGGTGTGAAGATTCAAAGATTTGATAGCGTCTAACCAACTTCTAACCAACTTCTGGCAGTTATCAAATCTTTACATCTTCACACCGGTAAATCAAGCAAGAATACACTGTGATTGTTAGTAAGCATAGAAGTCCATGAGCTGAACAGATCGGCTAAGGATATTTCCCTCCCCAGACCTTTGAAAATAAGATGAACAATCTTAAGATTAGGTATTCAGCATGTGTCTACAGGAAGCTTTAGCCTAGCCTAATCTTAGTGCTGGGCGGTATGACCAAAAATGTATATCACGGTATTTTTCAAAATTCTAACGGTTTCACGGTACTGTATATGACGGTATTTTTTTTCCATGCATAATCAGATGTTCACAGCATTTTCTACAGGTTGAGAGAGGAATTGCTGCAGTAGATTGACTAAGGATGGTCTATTTTACTGTCATGATGTAGAATAACTCCACACTAGTGGTAATGCAGGTTTGCATGGCTCCAGAAAATGATGCTGTTTACAAAGACCCACTCATGATTCTAATGAAGTGAGGAATCAAAATGCAGACAATTGCAGTCAAAATACAGAACTTTTACTGTGCAGATTTCACAAACATCTTGTATAAAACCAATACAAAAAGTAGTGCAACTTCCAATAATTATACTTTTTTGAAAATTATACAATTGAAAATAAAACCTCTCTGCTAATATGCTTACTCTGTCAAATAGGCCTATCAGAAACATGCATTATTGTTATTGTGTGGTTTACATGATGTTAGTGGTAGGCTAACGTTAACTTTATGTAGATGTCTTGTTAGTCTGCCATGAGCTTCGGTTCGGTTCGCTAGGTAAAACATTACAAAAAAGTTCGTTTTGGTGCACTGATGACAGTCAGGATAATTTCTAACTAGCCAGCTAGTATTGTTCAGTTCATGTCTATAACATGCTTTACTTGCTACCTGAATAATTTTAGCGAATATTCTTAAGGTAAGATGAATGATAAACACATAAACTTCAATGTGTTCAGTGGGTTGGTAACTAACGACATTGCCTACTAGCCAGCTAGTTACAGCTGTTGAACAATCCCACAGAATTTTCGTGATGGTAAATCCCTTTTAATGCAGTATCCCAGTAACGTTTTTCCTTAACTAAAGAAACAATTTAAGGTATTCTGTGCAACACCCTTAAATAAACCCCTTACCTAAGGAGAAATTAAGCCTTAAGGGTCATACTTCAGGGGAAAAACTTAAGGTGTTTTGTGCTTACCCTCACTACGCCTCGCAGTCGCACCATGCGTGCGTGTCAAAAAAGTCCCGTCTGAAACACTGCCGCGCGGCGTAGCGTTCCAAACGTTGTGTAATCAAATACAGCGGTATGGCGGTATATTAAAAATTCATATCATAACGAAAATATACACCGGTATACGGTGTGAACCGGTATACCGCCCAGCACTACCTAATCTCTCTTTCATATTCTTGTAAGCCCTCTTGTTATTTTTACCTGCACAGCTGAGACCCTATACCTTGTTTTCCCATCAGCACAAGACTCAAGAAGGAGGTTGGCTAAGGACAGTGCCACAACTGTCAGATATCCAGTCTGACCTACAGCATCTGTCACGGTACCTACAGTACCTGCTTCATCTGTTTTGCATAACACACAGAATGTAGCCATCACTGTTATTAATGATTGCAGTGTTACATACACCACTATGGGTAGAGACTGCATTTTGTGTCCAGCAACCAAGTTTTTTGCGCTGACAGCGCCCTTGACCTCATTTTCAGTGCGCTTCAGTTAAGTGTTTATTGTTGCTAGGTCAAAAAGTTTTGATTGGTTTATCAAGAGAGAAGTGACATTGAAGAGCCCAGCGCTGTTCTAAAAGTTGAACAGATTTCAACTTTCAGCTTCCTGAGCACTGTGGGAAAAACACTGTTAGCGCCGAGGGCTTTTTTCCACTGAGTGCGCTGCGCAGTGTGAACGCTGAACTTTAGATAGATAGGTAGATAGATAGATAGATAGATAGATACTTTATTGATCCCCAAAGGGAAATTCAAGGTCTCAGTAGCATACAGACATCACACACAACATGCACTTACAGCAGAAATTATAAATATAAGTATAAACATATAACAAAACTCCACTGTACAATACAATACAATACTGAGACAGTAGAAGATAAGTAGAAGAAAAACTAACAAAACTTAATACTAAATATACTATATAAATTAAATTAAAAAATCCACAGTGTGCTTGAGGGTGATCAAGCATGAGACACTTGCAGTGACAGGGCCGGGACTGGCCTGTAGTTCTGTGTGCATGGTAGGGTGCTCAAGAGAGTGAGTGTCATGGTGAAGGTGCAAAAAGTAGTCCAACAGTAGTCCTGTAGTTCTGTGTGCATGGTAAGGTGCTCAAGAGAGTGAGTGTAATGGTGAAGGTGCAAAAAGTAGTCCAACAGTAGTCCAACAATCCTTTATAGGATTTGTATAGAAAATAGCTGCCGTCGGCGCAAAAAAATGTGATTGGTGAACACAATACAATACAATAAAAGTGAGAGTGATCAGTAGAAAATGGGTTTTCTCTCTAAAGAATATTATATTTTTAGCAATGACGTTGTGGATCTGAGATGTGTTGAATTATATAGTGGATGGTAGACACAGATGTGTTTTTAAAACCATAAGAAACTACACTACACTTCTCCAGCCCCAAAGAAGTGGCTGCAGGGAGTGAGGCTGTGATCAATCTCTTTGCATGTGTTTCTTTTATCTTTTCACAGTATCACTGCTGGGCATGCAGGGATTTTGGCAGAATCATGCTGTGTCTAGTGTTAGCGATTAATTTGTTACTGATCTTGATCAACCCATCATCTACAGGTAATTAAATATCTTAATGTTGTTTCTTGAATCCTTGGATGCAATGCTATATAGTATGCTCTCCAACCTAGTTCAGTATGCTGACCACAAAACAGCTATGCTCTTTACTCCTAAAGGAGAACTCCAGCCGTTTTCAACATAAGACCCTGTTGTTCAAGGTTACTTTAAGATTTGCTTTAGTTTCTTAAGGCGTCTCAATATGTACCAGTGTTTCCGCTAGATTTTTTTTTAACAGTGGTGGCAGTGGTGGTACTGGGCCATCACCGCGAGTGCATACAAAATGTTTTGCAATTTACCTTCGTTACTACCAGCAGTCGTTGCTATTTTACTGCGTCGATTCGCGATTGAGTGCGCATCTAATGTAACAGCGGTGTCTTCGCGGAGACATCCTCTCTCCAGTTTAATTTTTGCTGTTGTTGCAAGCGAGCTTAGGCCTATAGACTACGATATGGGAAATACTTTATACGATCAGTTTCAGAAATGAATGGGTTTTCCTTGGCCTGTGCTACACCTTTCCACCAAGTTGTGTGAAAATTTTAGTTTTTGCGATGTTGACAAACATGCGTAGCACATGGAAGCTCTTGATAGTGCATGCCACTAACGTCTATAAAAACAATATATTTATGGAATAGAACTAGACAGGTACCTCGGATTAGCATTGCTGTTTATTCTTAAACTGCAATTTTCAGCAGCCAGTGGAGGGCATTTAGCCTACTATGCTTCCGGACAATATTTTGCGTCTCCCCTAATTCTTAAGCAGTGGCATGAAGAGGAAACACTGAGAAGAATGTTAATGTTTTAAATAGGCTACATCAATACAATATATAATATGTGAACTGAAACTGGACGGGCCATAATAACCTCTGACTAGTTTAGGCTACTTATTGTTAAATTGCATTGTGAGCGGCAGCCAGCAGGGGAGGATACGTTGCAGGATTATTTAAAAAGCAAATGTGCGTCTGCCCTGATTCTTATATGGTGGTATTAATTAAACCGTGGGGGGCCGCCATGCTGAAATAAACATAGAGGAAACATTGTGTACACCCTAATATATGTCTCCAGAGAAAAGCCTAATAATTATTCCAAAATATATTCTTACAATATACTTATATTGCGCACACACACACACACACATCCATACACACACACATACACACACACAAACACACACACACATAAACACACCATAGGACGGCTCTGAACATGACCCCTGACCGTATTATTGCCACGCTGTATAAAAATATGGGTAAACCTAAATGTGCTGATGCACTTAAATGAAAAAAGTTAGACATGTCAGTGCTACCAAAGTAAAAAGTTATTCTGGAAGCCTGTCTGTGTGTGTGTCCGCTCACATAATAAGATGTGGTGTACCATTGTTTTTAAGGCCACCATAAAGGTTACCAGCAACATTAATTAACACAGGCTATTTCAATATGGAGAAGTAAACCGGTTACGGTGGGGCAGAGAAAACTATTTAGACTTTAGACTAGTTATGTTTGTTGTATATTTGCATGGTGCAGAAACTGTTTTGGTGACACACAGTTTGTGCTTCTGAGAGACTTTGTTCAGAATTCTAGAGCAGTGGTCCCCAAACTTTTTCTTCCGAGGGCCAGCTCACTATGCCTGGCTCTAAGAGAGGGCCAGAGACTCGGAGTATATCAGTAACCATAAATAGCTTAGTGCTGTGAACAACAGCAGTCTACCTTAGTTGAATATTCCATTTAATCATAGGCTGGTGGTATTTTAGCTGTGTTTATATCGCCATCATGCCATATTAGTGTAAAATGTAGCTCAAATTAAATAATACTAATAAAAAGACTTTTGTATTCCCAAAAGTATTAGCAGGGAGTCCCAAAAGTATATTTTATTAAAAATATGTGAACTCTGAACTCTGTGTCTTTGCATACACAGCTCTCAAGTTGTAATATCCTACAAATAATTTAAAGTTCTCAAACTATGATAATTTTATGAAGTGCTGAAGTGGTCTGAAATGACCACCATTCTAACTTTCACTCACCTGATGAGAACTTTGTGAACTCTTTGTATGAACATTTGAATGAGTGAATAAAAAATAGAAATAATTATCCCAGAAAGTCCCAGAAATATGACTTTAATAGAAGTTAGTTAGTTATTAACAATTCATTGATAAACTTTTAGAATACTTTGAGCACTGATGCAGTCAGCATAGCCCTCTTACATTGTTTGCAGTAGGCCTACATTTCATTCCGTTTTCGATGGCAAGCACGAAACAGCGCCAAAACAACCACCAGTGGACAAAAAGAGTATTACATGTGTACTGTTAAGACTCGCCATAGAGAATGAATGGGGGAAATTGCGGAGGTTATATTTTGACGATGTCGTACTCCCGTGCGGGCCGGATGCTTTATAGCCTACCACGGACATGTTTTGGGGGGCCACATTTTCAACACTATGGAATGTTAGGTAAAAATGGACATTCTAGTGAAGAGTTTTGATCAGCTGTGGGTTCAAAACGTATGGTCGTCAGCAGTGGTGGAGGAAGTACTGAATCTCAGTACTTAAGTAAAAGTACAAATACACAGAGAAATATTTACTTTAGTAAAAGTAAAAGTACCACAATGACAACCCTACTTAAGTAAAAGTAAAAAGTACCTGCTTTTAAATGTACTTTAAGTATTAAAAGTAAAAGTATTTGCATAATAATTTATTCTCTTAATATCTATATTCTAAAAGAAAAATTGGTATGGACTGTGGCATTTTGATTAAGCTAGTTTTAGGTTATACTCGACTAGATAGTTTTAAGCTAATGCAATTGTGCTTATACCATCTGTGGTCCAGTTTACATTCTGACCTACAATTCTAGAGACTGTAATTCTGGTTATCTACTAGGGTGATCTGCTGAGTAAAATATCATTCAGCAAAACACGAGAGCCTGAAGTTTAACGGGGTAGACAAGGGAAACGTCAGGTGGATCGTAATGCCAATTCTGCTGATTAAACAGAAAAGTTGCTGAGAAAGGTGTCTTTATGATTAGGTTCAGTTTCACTTGCGCAGACGCACATAGACATTGAATGAGCGCTCACATTTCTACCCCCCAATTGTAGGCTATGCGTCTTTATTTGATCACTCACAATTAAGAAATATTTCCTAATCTGGAAAATGCTACGTTTTTTTCGGCCAGCGGTCCTATAATAATCTACTATTCATTTGTGCCGCAAATGATCAGACGTGTGACAGAAGCATGGGCATAGCCAAACTTCGCTGATCCGCGGATAGCAATCTCATCGGAGAGGAGGCCCTAACACTGCAGATAACAGACAGAGAAAGGCACAGACACAGTTGCATGTCCAGTGTAGCCATGGGTCTGGTGAATATAGCCTAGCGAATGCAGATGGCTAGAAGCTCACGCGTTGCCCGGTCTAGACTAGAAGCTTATGTTTCAAAGATTTAGAAGCGGGGCACGTAGCGCTCCAGAATCTTTGGTAGCAACCCCGCCCCCTGGTAAAACAAACGTGTTTGTCAGAGAGAAAAAAAAAATATCATAAAATGTATCGTAAAAAGGAACGATGGTGTTGTAGAAATGTAGCGGAGTAAAAGTACAGATAATTGCTGTTAAATGTAACGAAGTAAAAGTCAAAAGTATGCACTATAAATTCTACTTAAGTAAAGTACAAATACGTGGAAAATTTACTTAAGTACAGTAACGAAGTATTTGTACTTCGTTACATTCCACCACTGGTCGTCAGGGTAACGTTTATAGAAACAAGTAGGTAGAAATGCAACTAATAGGAATATAAATAAATTGTTTCAACTAAATTGATAAATTGATCAACTTTAATCGTGTTAAGCCTTATGCAAATGGAGTGTTAATTCACCCCTCTGTAGAGAGTGCATTTGAAGATTTAATGCACATTTAAAGTGTTCCCATCATGATTTCTTATTCAAATAGTTAAAATGCGTATTAAAAAGGTGAATGGAAACCCAGCTAGTGTATTTGATCTATTTTATTTAAACTGTGCAACCAATCCGTGGTTCACCTGCATACCGAAACAGTCGGGGTGGTCCGTACACATCACAGTAGATCGCATTAAAGGCTGATCACAGAAATTGACATTGCATACTGTACATTTTTATCACAAAGTGGAATTGGGTTGATCACGAGCTTACAAGACACAAGGAGTGCAATTGGCACAAGTATGTGGCATAACAGATTATGTAGGTCTTTCAGGCTAATTCTGAGGGTGATCGTGTGGGGAAAGAAGCTATACTGGCTTTCAATAAATGGAATAATGTGCCACCTATTTTTCAAGGATAGACTTAGTGACTGTCGTATTGAGGTTTAAGCTAAAGTCTCTTTATGTGTGAGTTAGTGTCATTGAATACAGTAAATGTAACAAAGCATGTAAGATTGTGGCCACAATGTGCAGCATCTGTGCTTTACAGAACTCTGTTAAATGTCACTTCTGTCAAATCTAACTATTTTGATGTGTGCACAAGAACATTTGGCATTTTGCCCAGCTGAGTGTTTCTAGTTCTTGGTGGAAGACTGTTGCATGTGTCAAAAATTTTTGTTGTCCCTCCCCCTCTTCCGCAGACATTTCAAACACAAATGTGTACGGCGCAAAAGGTAAGTCCATCGAATTGAAAGTGGAGAAGCAGCCCGGGGGAGCAAAAATCAGGTCCATTATCTGGAAGCATGGAAAGGATAAAGCTGCAGAATGGTTTGAGGAAGATCAGGAGCCTCCTATTAAATTTGGCATTTTCAAAACACCATCTACGTCATTGGACCAAGATGAATGGTCCCTGATCATCTCAGACCTGCAGTCAATATTCAGTGGTGTGTATTCGGCTGAGGTGAACAACAAGGACCCAACTCAAAGTGTGACCCTTACTGTAATTGGTGAGACCTACGAAACATGTTTTTTTGAATGGTTTTCTTGTTTATATCTTTAAGTTTATTGAAACTTATTATGCTGTAACAACACACTCACTACTGTGAATAATACAGAGAACACACATAAAACACAGGGAGGCCCTTTTGTGAAATAAGTATAATGTACCATACAAATATAAATCTGGACAAAAAGGGAGATTCAATGTCTAACAGGAGCCAAGGAGCAGGACCGGAGCACTCAATGCTTAACGTGTTTTTATTTGCAAATTGACTAACGTTTCGACGCCCATGGCCATGCGTCTTCAGAGTCAAACAGTCAGTGGCAATGATGTACAGTTCAGATACTAACATCTTTCAAGGCATTGGTTACTGGCCTAGGTGGGTGTGGTACATCAATTAACCAGTCCTGTGTAAGCACTCAGATGTAGACAGAAAAGGGAAAAAACAAACCACCAAAAGGAAACAAAAAAGGAATATATATATATATATATATATATATATATATATATATATATATACATATAACATTCAACACCTTCAAAGAAGAAGTACATGTAGAAGTATAGAAAATAAATAGACTCAACATTTATACAGGTACCTCAAAGTGTGGATTATAAAAAACAAGAGAGGCCAAGTTCCTCATTAAGACCATTAGGTTCTATTGTGTTCAGAGTGAAAATCCAGAATCCTCTTTGTAGTAGGGACCTCACTATGTCCCCTCCTCGTTGGGAGGGTAAATCACATGGGTGGTGTTGCAATTAATAAATTAGTTGATGTTGTATTTCTTGCCTGACTGGGGATGGGAAAATTGCTTCGTGTCATAAGAGTTCAAACAATGAGTACAATGTCCACATCTGTAAAAACCCAGAGGAGGAGCCGGCAACCACGTAGGTTTTGGTGGAGGGCTCATGGTCGTGTGAACCAACCTGTCTCTAAGTGAGCGAGGACGTTTAAAAGTAATATGTGGTGGTTCTGCGCATATGTCTTTAGGAGCTGGATCGCTCTGCAAGAAGTGCCAGTGTTTCTTAAAGCAACACCAAAGAGTTTTTTGTACCTTAAAATAATGTTTCCAAAATCGTTTCAGGGGTTCATCAACTTGTAACAGGGTGAACGGCACTTCTGCATTCGCTTTGCGGCCCTCTATCGGCTATAACCGCACTATGTAAGTTTGCCAGATCGGGCAGCGGTCTGTAGTTCGATGGAATGAGACATAAGAAACTACAAATTTGACTTGCATCTGATGTCGCAATACATTGTACTTACATAAATCGTGCAACATATTCTACCTTGTCTGTGGACATCGTTATTTGCAAAGCCGGTGCTGGATAAACAAATAGCCTGCGTGTGACAGAGGGAAAGTTCTTTGGTGTTGCTTTAATGACATGCTTTATTTCTCCACCAATATGCAACAATTCTGTGGAGAAACAGTCTTTGCTTCGAGGCGCGTTTGGTTTTAACCAGGAGGTGTGCTCGTTGTGTCGATCTGGCTCGTACATAGGCTGTGGAGATGTCGCTTTCAGCATAGCCCCTGCTGGACAAATCTGGACACTTTGACCATATTAATCTCCCCATCAGTCAGTCTGAGGTATTCATATGAGGCCATATTTCCCAATTTCATAAACCACTCCCTAAAACATTTTTTTATTCCAACAAACCAAACAATCTTTTATTTCAACGCCCTTATTCCAACGCCCTTTTTATTGGTCAAACAACAAATCCATTAATTGAGAAAATATGAAAAAATATTGTTAGTTGCAGCCTTAATGTTTATGGTTTTATCCTCCCTTGAACAGAGGCTGTTTCAAAGCCTGAAGTCACAAAAGAGTGCATCCCTGAATCTACCAACTGCACCCTAACCTGTAAAGGAACGGGTGATGGCCCCACTCTGTACTCCTGGAATGATAATAACTATGGGCCTGTTTTGACTGTGAAGAGTGAGGACCAAGACGTCCTCTACACCTGTAACTTCAGTAATCCAGTGAGTTGGGAGACCAACAGTGTCTCTGTGCCAAGGACAATTACAACTTCTGCATCAACAACAGGTCAGAGTTTCTTCTAGACAAATAATCTCAATTGAACATCAATAAGATTTCTTAATTTCAACCCCTAAGAAATAGCTTATTTTCTCAGCCCAGTTCGAGTAGTATGATTTGATTTCATTTTTAAGGAACACATCAACATTTTGGGAAATTGCTTATTGCCTCGCCTCCCCCAGAGTTGGAATAAGATTATACCCTTCTAATCTCTGTGCGTGTAGTAACTCACTCTGACGCACCCACCGTTAGCCTAGCTTAGAGTAGTTCATTGAGATGATTGGAACTAACTAGCCTATAGCTCTCCAAAAGAGCTCCAACATTTTCCTATTTACATGTTGTCAATTGTATAGTTACAACATGTAAAAATACCAATGTATAATGAGACAGCGATTTTCTTAGCATATACAAACTTGAAAGTATGTTCTCATTCAGGCAACACCTGAAAAGTTTAACATCTTAAAATACGGAATTGACATTATTTTGCTCCTAAAAGGGTTTCATGAGATCCGGTCAGAATTCAGAAAGTGACAAGACTGTTTCTTAAGGGTTTACATGTGCCAATGGCTGCAGTCTTGTTAATCAGTCCATTTTCTTGCCTTGTAGGTGGCATAATCGCTGCTGTTATTTTATTTTTTTTGTTCTTGTTGGTCTTGGCTGTGGTGTTTTTGTGCAAAAAGAACATTGGTATGTATCCATAAAACATTTGATTCATATTGATATGTATCTAATATGTTTTATTTGAAGGATTGCATGACAAGAAATTCCAGGGTCAACATACAGTAAATTACGCCCTTTTATTGTTAATTGTATTTTACAGTAATAAGTACAATATGTAAATACAGTTCCTCAATATGTGATGCTTGACAAACTAAAGTTTACTTCCTCTTGAACTTTAAAGTTGCTTTTGTAATTACATGTTCAAAAATATAAATCCGAACAGTAATACCTACTGACCAGGCGTTAATGGGAAGCAATATTTTGCAGAGAAATTGTACAGATGTCATTGTTCAATCGTTAATAATGGTGTTTTACTGTGGATGTTGTCATGCATGCATGATTACAGTACGTCCATGTTGGGGCCTACAAAGAGGATACAGAATAAACTACAAACAAGCTAATCATGATGGTAAGGGAATTTTCAAATAATTAGCTGCATTACTATATATGCGTTGCGTATATCATTTTCCATCATCTTCTTATCATCTTCTTATAGGATTTTTTTGTCCTTCTCAATATACAAGTAAGATAGATAGATAGATAGATAGATAGATAGATACTTTATTGATCCCCAAGGGGAAATTCAAGGTCCCAGTAGCTTATGACACCACACACAACAACATAAACAGGATGATGAAAAAACAAATCCACATGACTAAAATGAACAGTAAAAGACACTAAAGATACTAAAACAAGGATCCACATAAATGTACTGTGCTGTATAAGCATAAATGATCCACATGATCATAATGTAATGTATAAGCATGAGGCACTTGCAGTGACAGGGCAAGGACTGACCCTGTGATTCAATATGCCGTGGTAAGGTGCTCAGTAAGGTGTTTGTCATGGTGGTAGTGCAAATAAGTGCAACAGTGCAGGCTTAAAGTCTAGCGACCAGCAATAAATATGGACAATATAAGAGACCAGTATTAAATATGGACAATATAATACAAAATTTAAGCATAGTAATATAACAGTTATAGTATAATTATATAGACAAAATGGAGGAAAATGTAAACATAGCAGCAGTGCCAGGATAGCTTTGCAGTCATAGGGTATCAGCCATTGGTCAAGTATGATGTGATGTTAGACCACAGTCCAGACTGGGAGATGGAGGAAGGGATGTACATATGGGCTAATATAGCCAGTAAACAGTGTAAGCAGTAACACAGTGGGCTAGTGGACAGTCAGTACAGTCAGAGGTCATGGAAGTGTAAGTGTAGAGGGAGGTGTGGAGGCAGATAGACTATGCAGAGAATTCTAACTCTCCTCTTCCTTTAAGTGAAGCATTAAAGAGTTGTATGGCCCTGGGGACAAATTACTTCCTCAGTCTGTCAGTTGTGCATGGTAGTGAGCGTAGTCTTCAACTGGTCAAGCTCTTCTGCTTTATGATAGTGCTGTGGAGTGGATGACAGTCATTGTCCAAGATGTTGATAAGTTTGTTCAGGGTCCTTTTGTCTGATATTGAAGTGATGCACTCCACTTCAGCTCCCACGACAGAGCCAGCTTTCATTACCAGCCTGTCTAGTCGCCTAGCATCCCTCTACTTAGTGCTTCCTCCCCAGCATACCACAGCATAGAAGAGGACGCTGGCAACAACAGACTGGTAAAACATCCAGAGGAGCTTGCTACAGACGTTGAAGGACTGCAGCCTCCTCAGGAAGTACAGCCTGCTCTGCCCTTGTTGTAGAGCAGCGGTCCCCAACCACCGGGCCGGGCCGCGGGACATTACTAACCGGGCCGTAGCCTATGACATGAGTTTAAAAAACTCAACTCAATTTAATTTGCAATAATGTCACGTTTTTACATGGCATAGGCCTATATGCAGTTGTTTGATTCCACGCATGTTTGCATTTTGCAAGGTCTATTTTCTTACGTCTGTCTGCCCCGCCTTCAACACTTTACATATTGCCTTCAGCGCTGCGCAGCGTCAGGTCAGCTCACTTCACTTGATCAGTTCTTGGCGAACGGTAGTGTAACACGAAGTTAGCTAAACTGCTAGAATGAGCAACAAAAAACAAGCATCTTTAGAGCATTTCTTTGGAAGGGGTAGGGGGGAAAAAGACCCACTGACTATGGTAGTGAGCCAGATACCTCAAAGAAAAAGAAGGGGTCATTCAATAGGAAATATGACGAGTCATATTTAAAATATGGTTTCGCAGAGACCGGTGATTCGCATGCACCAAGTCCTTTATGTGTGGTATATGGCAATAAGTTGTCAAACGAAGCAATGAAACTATCAAAGCAAATTCGACATCTAGAGTCCAAGCATCCTACACTTAAAGACAAACACCTTGAGTTCTTTGAGTGTAAGAAACGCGAGCAAGAAGGACAAAAACTAGTGCTTAAAGCAACCACATCGGTGTACGTGGCTGCGCTAAAAGCCTCATACTTAGTGGCTAGTCGGATTGCTAAATCTAAGAATTCAAGTCGATGAGTCAACTGATGTTGAAAATAAGGCAATGCTGCTGGTGTTTGTCCGGTACATATTTGAGGAGGATGTTCAGGAGGATTTGTTGTGTGTGCTGTCACTTCCAACAAACACCACAGCTGCAGAACTATTCCGGGCTTTGGATGGTTATGTGTCTGGAAAATTAGACTGGTCTTTTTGTATTGGCGTATGCACTGATGGGGCTGCAGCCATGACCGGACGGCTGTCCGGTTTCACTGCAAGGTTTAGAGACGTTGCACCTGACTGCAAGCCCACACACTGTGTCATTCATAGGGAAATGCTGGCTAGTCGAAAACTGCCGCCCGAGTTGAATGGGGTATTAAATGTAGTTAAAATAATCAACCACATTAAAGCACACGCACTCAACTCTCGCTTATTTGAGCAGCTCTGTGAAGAAATGGATGCAGAGCACAAACGCCTTCTCTTGCACACAGAGGTCAGATGGCTGTCAAGGGACAGGTCACTGGCCAGAGTGTTTGAGTTGTGAGAGCCGCTGCAGAGATTTCTTACAGAAAAAAAGTCACCGTTAGCTGCACATTTTAGTGATGAGGACTGGGTGTCAAAACTCGCTTACCTGTGTGACATATTCGGGTTGCTTGATGACCTCAACCTGTCACTCCAGGGGAGAATGACGACAGTCTTTAAACTGGCAGATAAAGTTGCTGCATTTAAAGCCAAGCTTGATTTGTGGGGACGACGAGTGGACCGGGGTGTATTTGATATGTTTCAAACAGTAGTGGGGGTTTTGGGAGAGACTGAGGCCCTTTCTCTCGCAGCTGGTGCACGATCACCTTGTTGCGCTTTCAAATGAGTTTGAGCATTACTTCCCATCCTCCAAAGATCCACGGCAAACCAATGAGTGGGTCCGCAACCCATTGGTCAATATCCCGAATAGTCCTAACTTGTCAGCGCAGGAGGAAGAGCAGTTGATCGAAATTGCAAATGACGGTGGTCTAAAAAGAGTGTGTTTGAGGAAACCTCTCTGGCGGGTTTTTGAATCAAAACCAAAGCAGAATATCCCAAGATAGCCGTAAAAGCGCTGAAAACGTTGCTACCATTTCCCACCACGTATCTATGCGAGGCCGGGTTTTCGGCAATAACTGCAACTAAGACCAAATTGCGCAATCGACTGGACATTTCAAACACACTGAGGGTGTCACTGTCTTCCATCACCCCCAGATGGAACCTTCTTGTGGTAGGGAAACAAACACAGGGCTCCCACTGATTATTCGTAATGCACGTTTAGTGACCATGTTTCCCATATTTTGTTAAGCATGTTCACACTTGAGAATAAGCTTTGTGCAATGGTGCAAACTTAACCAACTACAACTCAACACTGCGAAGACCAAGGGGATGGTGCTGGATTTCCAGAGGTCTAAGCCCGCTCTGCTGCTAGTCACTAGTTGGGCAATCAACAAACTGGTAGAAATTAGTGAGGGTGGAATCCAGTGTTATGTAGTTGAAGTTGCCAAAGATCGCAAAAAAAGCATATGGCATCTGTGTGCTGAAATTGTAGAATGAATGACGTCACACGCTGTGTCCGGGAGGGCTCGTGGCAGAACGTAAACACAGACAACAATGGCGTGCGAGAATTCCCTCCACATTTAATATGGTCGGAGACTAATCGCAAGTAACTCCACATCCTTACAGCATACAGTCTCTTTAAAGGAACACGCCACCCAATGAAAAAACTTCGGTGCTGATGGATGGCGGATGGATGATAAGTTTTGCTATGCAGTTATGGTTGAAATAATAGCCCATCAGCACATCTCTAGTGTGTGTGTGTGCCTCTCTCACTCAGAGGGGAGGGGGAGGCTGAGGGGTCGATCAAGCATGGATTCTATTCTCTGTGGTGGATAGGATCTACAATTAGGTGTTAATTAATATTACTACGCTAGGTCGAAGTACTTCCAAGTGCTATTGTGCCAAACATTGTAGTTCTCTTGTTTATTCGCTTGGAAAATCGCCACGTTTCATGTTGTTTGACTGTAGACATTTTAATCAACTACTCGTGTAACTGTATTTAAGTCGGGAAAATGTAGATGTTTTTGATTACTTCTATGTCTGGCTACGTCTGAGTCCGTTAGCATAGAAACATGTTAACACATTCGCGCCGCGCACCAGAGCGTTTGAGTGCACATACCGACATGGGAGAGGTATGACTCAACTCGTGATAGTTAAGGTAAGAACATATATTACTACTGACATTGGGTGGCGTGTTCCTTTAACTGTAACATGACCGGGATTGCACCATCTGTTGTATGTATATCACCAGTCCACCTCCCTTCTTTTTGGCTGAAAGTTTATTGTCTCTGTTAGTTTATTGTAACGTGGGGATGCAGCTAGTTAGCCACTTCTCTGTGAGGCAAATCAGGCTACATTCCCTGTAAAGCTTCTAATTTGCCAGTTTGTCAGTTTTGAGTGAGTTCACGTTCCCCATCACTACCGATGGAATTGAGGGCTTGTATCTCCACTTCTTCTCCCGTCGCCTCGTCCTCACTTTAAGTCCCGCTAACAGCCCCGAAAGCACCACAATTCATGGGATGTTAACGTGAACACCACCGGCATGCCTTCGTAGTGCAAGCAGCTGATTCCTTGTATAAACAAGTTTGCTACCGCCAGAACATTGTGATAACTGATCCATATCCATAGGATAGAATAAAGAACACTCCTTACAGTGTGTAATCCAGAGTAAAGAAATAAAGAAAGTAAACAAAAAATAAGATGTAAGATGTAGTAAGATGTTTTTTTCATAGCATAATACAGTATGTGTAGTCTACTGGTGATTACATCTTCAAATATAGCTAGTGCTACCTGGCAGCTTCAGAGATGTGCTGCTACTTTTGTGAGAAGCACGCTCATGTGGGCTGGAAATCAGTCCGAGTGTATGTCATTGACATGTCCGTTAAATCAACGAGAACTTTTGGTCTAATAGCACCAAGCTAGAAAACGTTTTAATGGTGGACTACATTCACGCTGCTGTCACTAAAGTGCATTCGGCAGCTAGCCTGACAAGCCAGACCCACATTAAAATGTAGGGTCTGGGCACTTACCGTTCGCAGTGCTCAGTCCGAGGGGAGGGATAATCGGTTCTTTCAAATTCCCTCTGCACGTAAGATAGATAGATAGATAGATAGATACTTTATTGATCCCCAGGGGAAATTCAAGTAATAGGACAGTGCTATGAGTCCCATGCGTTTTCCCACCAGCGGAGCTAGTTGGCTAGTTCAAACTTTTGCCAACTTAAAAAAAGCTTAACTCGTGTCACACTGTTCGCCAGCAGCAACATCCATCTTCTTTGTTTTCAAGTAGCAGGGAATTCGAGCCAACCCGTTGCAACTCTGACATCAATCATTATGTTAAGCCCGCCTAACGACTCTATACACGATTTGATTGGCCTGATAGAAGTTTAATTTTTCAAGCTCACAAGCCAACGGAGAGTTGCTAGACTAGCCCTGGCAGCAAATGTAATTTGCTGCCGCTAGGGTGCGTCTAGATTTCTAGGCTATTCGGCAGCGGCAATGAAACAATATTTGCTGCTGCTATGATTAAACTTTGTACCAATCCAAGATTTATTTTGCATCTCGAAACATGCGGGGTGGTCCGTACAGATCACAGGGATGGGCAACTCATTCAACACGGCCCGCAGCCAATGTGTATCCCAATTAGCAATCAGATCAGAGATTTATAGAAGCTTCCAGAATCACAAATCAGGTCAGCAATCATTGAATATATACAACAACAACAACAATCAGAGACCAAGGATACCTGGGTTCCACAACCATAAAGGCACCCATCCAGAAACCAGAGAGTGAGGAGGAGTGCAGAGAAGTACCTGAGCACCCATTACTCTCATTTGAATTACTTGTGAACCCATGATTGCATACTGTATATATGGCAAGCATGTCAGATGAAAGAGGAGACACAGGGCTATCATTTGATACAAAGTACATTCCAGTCCTTCTGGGTTATAAAACAGACAAAGTGACATCAAAATAATAACTTCATATAGCTTGACTTACCCCACGTTTTTGTGTGTTTTTGTGGCAAAGCATGTTCATAATCCAACACTATCATGTGTTTCTCTATGGCGAAGCATGTTCATAATCCATTTTTGAGATGCTAGCAAATTCCTGAATGGCATCCTCACATTGCATCCCAATTTGTTCGACAAAGAAACAACTTTTTTGCCTTTACTTTGTTCATGGCAATGCAGTAAAAAGTTGTTGTAGAGAATCATCATGAGTGCACAAACAGGCTAACACGCAAACTCGGGTCAGGTCAGATCAGTTTGTGTCACAGATATGGAGCGTAGAAAGGTCATTTTTCATCACTAAGTATTATTTAAAATCAATGCAAGTATTATATGAAATGGTGGCAGATCTGGGTAGCCTAGACTGTGCTGAAAAACATATAGCATGTGTAAATGGTACTTACAATGACCAGGATAAATGATTATAACTAAAGGTAGTGAGAATGGCCAAAAATAGAGTAGGGCTCATAGGCATAAATAAAAAATGGCATTTATTTCTATAAGGCACACACCACATATTTTTCATATTTGCTCAGCGCCAGAGAATCCCTCCACCATGTCAATGATATTGCCAGATTCAGGACAGTCTGCCCTACACACACATGAAAGAGCTGCCAACTTGCAGTGGTGAGATACATGTCAAAATATACAAATTTCTATAATACGCTTTTTGTATTTTTATTATTTAAATAAAAATACAAAAAATAATAAAAATAAAAATTAAATAAATGCAAGTATTAATACATGAAATTGTGGTAGATCTGGGTAGCCTAGACTCTGCTGGAAAAAAAAAACAATAATGTGTGTATGGCACTTAAAATGACCAGGATAAATGATTCTAACCAAAGGTAATGAAAATGCCCTTAAAAAAAGTCTAGGACTCTAAGGGTTAAATCAGTGTCACTGTGTTTTTTTTATTAGGGGTCCGAGCAGCGTAGCTGCAGGAACCCTATTGTTTCTGTACCGTTCATTTTTTTGCCAAAATTCTGTAAAAGTCATACTGCAGCCTAAACCGTAACTCCAAAACTCTTGAAATTTTCAGGTATGGTTACCAGTACCCCCCTCTACCCATAACCCAACATTTGGGGTACTGCACCCAAAGGTGGCGCTATTGAAAAAAAAAGTTAATTATGCTTATTTCTCCTTACCAGATTCACCTAGACTCAAAATTCTTTCAGAATATTAATCTCTAAACTCAGATGCATATTTTTGGCCCTGGTCTTATGGTCTACAAATGTTTACTTTTTCCACAATTTCATGGAAAAGCCAAACATTATAAAAAGTTTCACACTCTTCAAAAATAATCAAATCTTCACCAAAATTCTCACAGACAATGTTTAGACCAAGCCTCACAAAAGTTATCGCTCAGAATTTTGATATTTTGTTCCATTTCAGAGATATAGGCCAATAAAGTTGGACCACTTAGGCCTTTTTTCCTAGATCACCTATATTCCTATAAACCGTAAGTCCTAGAAACTTGACATTTTCAAGTATTGTTACCAGTACCCCCAACTACCCATAACCCAAATTTGGGGTACTGCACCCAAAGGTGGCGCTCTTGTCAAAAACGCTTATTTCTCCTTACCAGATTCACCTAGACTCAAAATTCTTTCATCATATTAATCTCTACATTCAGATGCATCTTTTTCACCCTGGTCTTATGCTCTAAAAATGTTTAGTTTTGCCACAATTTCAGAGAAAAGCCAAACATCATAAAAAGTTTCACAGTCTTCAAAAATTATCAAATCTTCACCAAAATTCTCACAGACAATGTTTAGACCAAGCCTCACACAAGTTATCAAAAGAATTTTGATATGTTGTTCCATTTCAGAGATATAGGCCAATAAAGTTCGAGCACTCAGCCCATTTTTCCTATATCACCTATATTCCTATATGAGTATTTTTTTTTCTTGGATAACAAACATACAACCATCATTAGGTGGATACCATTAACAGTGCACATTTTCAGATCTTTACTCTTTTTTATAAAGCCCTTAATTCTATTGTCAAATGTATGCTAGGAATTTACTTGATGATGTGTGTTTGCCAACACACATTTTCACCATGTGAATGTGACTACCCATTATTTATGATTGGCAGTGGCTCAGTGGGATAATGCCTAGTGCTGATGTTTGTTAGGTTGAGAGTTCGAATCCCTGGTAGTGCTTTAGGCTCTAGCTCGAAAACTATTGGTTATTGAAGAGTCACACCATTGAACAGCACCTGAATGACATCAGGCAATCAACATACACAGTCATTAGTTGCCAAGAATCAGAATGCTAAGACACTCTGACATTGAGGGGAACTTCTTTGTTTGCGATTTTTCCTTCATCATTAAGTCTATCATATTTATATTTCATCCATTAGTGTTCTTCTTTACAAATGTAATTTCAAAAAGTTTTCAGGTGTACTTTCAAGAAAGCCCTTCATTTTATTGTCAAATGTATGCTTGAAGTTTTTCTTGTGTGTTTACCAACACACATTTTCACCATGTGAATGTGACTGCTTATTATTTAGGATTGTCAGTGGCTCAGTGGTGTAATGCCTAGTGCTGGTGTTTGTTAGGTTGAGAGTTCGAATCCCCGGTAATGCTTTAGGCTCTAGCTCGAATACTATTGGTTATTGAAGATTCACACCATTGAACAGCACCTGAATGACATCAGGCAATCAACATACACAGTCATTAGTTGCCAAGAATCAGAATGCCGAGACACTCTGACATTTAGGGGAACTTCTTTGTTTACTATTTTTCCTTCATCATTAAGTCTATCATATTTATATTTCATCCATTAGTGTTCTTCTCTACAAATGTCTAATTGCCCCAGAATTTCAAAAAGATTTCAGGTGTACTCTTTCAGGAAAGCCCTTCATTTTATTGTCAAATGTATACTTTGAGTTTTTCTTGTGTGTTTACCAGCACACATTTTCACCATTTGAATGTGACTGCTCAATGTGTATGATTGTCAGTGGCTGAGTGGGATAATGCCTAGTGCTGGTGTTTGTTAGGTTGAGAGTTCGAATCCTGCTAGAGGTTGAGGCTCAAGATGCACATGCTATTGGTTATTGAAGATTGACACCATTGAACAGCACCTGAATGACATCAGGCAATCAACATTCACACTCATTAGTTGCCAAGAATCAGAATGCCGACACACTCTATGACATATAGGGGAACTTCTTTGTTTACTATTTTTCCTTCATCATTAAGTCTATCATATTTATATTTCATCCATTACTGTTCTTCTCTACAAATGTCTAATTGCCCCAGAATTTCCAAAAGTTTTCAGGTGTACTCTTTCAGGAAAGCCCTTAATTTTATTGTCAAATGTATACTTGGAGTTTTTCTTGTGTGTTTACCAACACACATTTTCACCATTTGAATGTGACTGCTCAATGTGTATGATTGTCAGTGGCTGAGTGGGATAATGCCTAGTGCTGGTGTTTGTTAGGTTGAGAGTTCGAATCCTGCTAGAGCTTGAGGCTCAAGATGCACATGCTATTGGTTATTGAAGATTGACACCATTGAACAGCACCTGAATGACATCAGGCAATTAACATTCACACTCATTAGTTGCCAAGAATCAGAATGCCGACACACTCTATGACATATAGGGGAACTTCTTTGTTTACTATTTTTCCTTCATCATTAAGTCTATCGTATTTATATTTCATCCATTACTCTTCTTCTCTACAAATGTCTAATTGCCCCAGAATTTCCAAACGTTTTCAGGTGTTCTCTTTCAGGAAAGCCCTTCATTTTATTGTCAAATGTATACTTGGAGTTTTTCTTGTGTGTTTACCAATACACATTTTCACCATGTGACTGGCAAAGATGTAGGATTGACGGTGGCTTAGTGGGATAATGCCTTGTACTGGTCATCCTTAGGTTGAGAGTTCAAATCCCACCTGAAGCATTAGTGTTCAAATACTGTTGGGTTGTGGAGGTTCGCATACTAGAATAGAATGTTGTGGAGGTTAGCACACTATAACATTACAGCATTACAGCTACTTGTCAATATGGACTTGTAGTGCAAGGCAAGTATAACTGTATAATTATAGGCTGTTTATCTTATTGACTCCAATACAGAACCCACCACCACAAATGCAATTCAATTCTGTGGGAAACACTGCCTTCCATTATCAAACCCTTCATCTTATCCACAACAAATAAATAGTCCTGTAGAATCAAGTATTGTTAGAATACTGTTGGGTTGTGGAGGTTAGCACACTACAACGTTACAGCACAGGGTAATCCTAATTTTATGGATCAAATTTATTCCAATCTAACTCAAAAGTTTTGAACAACACAAAGGTTTTATCCAGATCAAAACCAAGAATAGATTATGTGATCTAATCCAATTTCAGGATCCTTGTTTCCTTTTGAACAACCCATTTTCAAGATTTGATCCAATCCGATAGCCAAAATCCGGTAACTGAAATCCGATAACCGAAATCCGATCACATTTCTTTTGAACAATTGTGCCCAAACAATCAAAGCATATGTAAAACTAAAAAGCTATGCTACCTCATGTTCGTTTTGCTCGGACCCCGTAAATCACCGCTTGCGGTTATATTTAGGGGTCCGAGCAGCGTAGCTGCAGGAACCCTATTGTTTCTGTACCGTTCATTTTTTGGCCAAAATTCTGTAAAAGTCATACTGCAGCCTAAACCGTAACTCCAAAACTCTTGAAATTTTCAGGTATGGTTACCAGTACCCCCCTCTACCCATAACCCAAAATTTGGGGTACTGCACCCAAAGGTGGCGCTATTGAAAAAAAAAGTTAATTATGCTTATTTCTCCTTACCAGATTCACCTAGATTCAAAATTCTTTCAGAATATTAATCTCTAAACTCAGATGCATCTTTTTGGCCCTGGTCTTATGGTCTACAAATGTTTACTTTTTCCACAATTTCATGGAAAAGCCAAACATTATAAAAAGTTTCACACTCTTCAAAAATAATCGAATGTTCACCAAAATTCTCACAGACAATGTTTAGACCAAGCCTCACAAAAGTTATCGCTCAGAATTTTGATATTTTGTTCCATTTCAGAGATATAGGCCAATAAAGTTAGACCACTTAGGCCTTTTTTCCTAGATCACCTATATTCCTATAAACCGTAAGTCCTAGAAACTTGACATTTTCAAGTATTGTTACCAGTACCCCCCACTACCCATAACCCAAATTTGGGGTACTGCACCCAAAGGTGGCGCTCTTGTCAAAAACGCTTATTTCTCCTTACCAGATTCACCTAGACTCAAAATTCTTTCATCATATTAATCTCTACATTCAGATGCATCTTTTTCACCCTGGTCTTATGCTCTAAAAATGTTTACTTTTGCCACAATTTCAGAGAAAAGCCAAACATCATAAAAAGTTTCACAGGCTTCAAAAATTATCAAATCTTCACCAAAATTCTCACAGACAATGTTTAGACAAAGCCTCACAAAAGTTATCAAAAGAATTTGGATACGTTGTTCCATTTCAGAGATATAGGCCAATAAAGTTCGACCACTCAGCCCATTTCTCCTATATCACCTATATTCCTATATGAGTAAATTTTTTTTCTTGGATAACAACCATACAACCATCATTAGGTGGATACCATTAACAGTGCACATTTTCAGATATGTACTCTTTTTTATAAAGCCCTTAATTCTATTGTCAAATGTATGCTAGGAATTTTCTTGATGTTGTGTGTTTGCCAACACACATTTTCACCATTTGAATGTGACTGCTCAATGTATATGATTGTCAGTGGCTGAGTGGGATAATGCCTAGTGCTGGTGTTTGTTAGGTTGAGAGTTCGAATCCTGCTAGAGCTTTAGGCTCAAGATGCACATGCTATTGGTTATTGAAGATTCACACTATTGAACAGCACCTGAATGACATCAGACAATTAACATTCACACTCATTAGTTGCCAAGAATCAGAATGCCGACACACTCTATGACATATAGGGGAACTTCTTTGTTTACTATTTTTCCTTCATCATTAAGTCTATCATATTTATATTTCATCCATTACTGTTCTTCTCTATAAATGTCTAATTGCCCCAGAATATCCAAAAGTTTTCAGGTGTACTCTTTCAGGAAAGCCCTTCATTTTATTGTCAAATGTATACTTGGAGTTTTTCTTGTGTGTTTACCAACACACATTTTCACCATGTGAATGTGACTGGCAAAGATGTAGGATTGACAGTGGCTTAGTGGGATAATGTCTAGTGCTGGTCATCCTTATGTTGAGTGTTCAAATCCCACCTGAAGCATTAGTGTTAAAATACTGTTGGGTTGTGGAGGTTAGCATACTAGAATAGAATGCTGTTGGGTTGTGGAGGTTAGCACACTATAACATTACAGCATTACAGCTACTTGTCAATATGGACTTGTAGTGCAAGGCAAGTATAACTGTATAATTATACGCTGTTTATCTTATTGACTCCGACACAGAACCCACCACCACAAATACAATTCAATTCTGTGGGAAACACTGCCTTCCATTATCAAACCCTTCATCTTATCCACAACAAATAAATAGTCCTGTAGAATCAAGTATTGTTAGAATACTGTTGGGTTGTGAAGGTTAGCACACTATAATGTTACAGCACAGGGTAATCCTAATTTTATGCATCAAATTTATTCCAATCCAACTCAAAAGTTTTGAACGACACAAAGTGAAGGTTTTATCCAGATCAAAACCAAGAATAGATTATGTGATCTAATCCAATTTCAGGATCCTTGTTTCCCTTTGAACAACCCATTTTCAAGATTTGATCCAATCCGACAGATGAAATCCGGTAACTGAAATCCGATAACCGAAATCCGATCACGTTTCTTTTGAACAATTGTGCCCAAACAATCAAAGCATATGTAAAACTAAAAAGCTATGCCATCATGTTCGTTTTGCTCGGACCCCGTAAATCACCGCTTGCGGTTATATTTATTATTATAATTGTAGCATCATTTTTGTAATTTATCTTACCATGTTTCTTATTAAATCTTGACACTGTATTCAAATGGATGAATGGATACATTTCACTAAAACTGCATTGAGAACTACATAATTGATTATTAAATAGTAGCAGCGGCAGTGAAAACTTATTTGCTGCCGTTATGATTAAACTTTAATCCCGGATTGGTGCAGTTATGATTAAACTGCACCAATCCGGGATTCATCTGCATCCCAAACTGTATAGATTGGTCCATACAGATCTCAGGGATGGGCAACTGGCCATACACAACCTCATTCAAGACGGCCCACAGCCTCATTCAACACGGCCCATAAGGCACATAAGATGTAACGATCGTGAAGATCGTGTAGCTGAGTCCATCTCTGGCCCAGCAAGTGCTCATTGCATTTCTGCATTTCACGACTTAAAGCAACACCAAAGAGTTTTTTGTACCTTAAAATAATGTTTCCAAAATCGTTTCAGTGGTTCATCAACTTGTAACAGGGTGAACGGCACTTCTGCATTCGCTTTGCGGCCCTCTATCGGCTATAACCGCACTAAGTTTGCCAGATCGGGTATCGGTCTGTAGTTCGATGGAATGAGACATAAGAAACTACAAATTTGACTTGCATCTGATGTCGCAATACATTGTACTTTCATAAATCGTGCAACATATTCTACCTTGTCTGTGGACATCGTTATTTGCAAAGCCGGTGCTGGATAAACAAATAGCGTGCGTGTGACAGAGGGAAAGTTCTTTGGTGTTGCTTTAATAGCAACAACCTTAAGAGAATGGAGGCGATGGTAATGCAGACCATTTGTCAAATCCTGTACAATAAATGCACTGGCATGTTCATTAATTGTAACTTTTGAACTCAAAGTCACTGTCTGAAGGCAAATTTCAAAACCAAAGGTCTAAGTCTAGAACAGTGTTTCCCAAAGTCTGGGTCGCGACCCACGGGTGGGTCGCAGGAGAATTTATTTGGGTCGCCAGCCCAGCACAATTTATGTTGTGTTATAGGTCTAACTCAGTGTTTCTCAAACATTCTCAGACCAAGGACCACTTAACCCATAGCATTTACACCCCTATTTTGAGTTTTTCCTCGAAATTGCACACCGCCTACTTAAAATGGCCCTGTTGCCACATACTTTGACTTACAATCAAGTGCCTGACCTCTTTGGAAAGCTAAGGCCTTGTAGAATTTTTTGGTACCAATAGATTGACTGTGTGATGAACTATCAGAGAGTGGCAAAGGGTAGAATGATAGTTTTTTTTATAGGCGGTTATGTACATCTCTAGAAATGACCACATTCTGCCCTCTTGGTCACTTATTTTCTCTTGAAAACACCACTGAGGCCCACTACCAGGTCTTGTGAATCTGTATGTCAAAGTAGATCCTTATAGGATGAAGTATGACTGTGTGGGACCCATATTTGTGTGGGCATACACATGCGTTTTGCTAAGTGTCCATTTGGAGACTCCAAAAGGACCTTTGGTTACCCAAAACTAAAACTCTTCCTATACAAGAACCCCTTTATGTAGAACCATGATCTTGGTGTCAAATGAAAGGTTACACTCTCTGTGTCATGTTGCTTGTACCATGAGTGCTTTGCAGTGGCTGTGCCATGAGTCCAGAGAAGCATTATCTGACCTGAAACTCTTACTTTTGCTCCTACGCCTTTGAGATTTCCATGAAAAAAGGACAAACAAGGTAATGCAGTGAACATTTGTATTATAAAATGAAACAAAGGTAAAAAATAACAATACCCTGGCAAACGAAACATCAAATGATTCACATTCAATGCAATAGAAATGTATTTATGTTGGCAACCACGGTCAACAAAATGGAACGTGTTATGAACAACTGAAATAGTCTCGGCCACCGGCTCCTCTTCCTCAGACACAGGATCCTCAGCTCTTGTTTTTTTGCTTGGCGGGGCCCAGTCTTCATCACTGTCACTGAAACAATTGTACAGGTGGAAGTTAGGCTCAGACCCACTAAAGTATATGAAAACCCTTCCCAACAACTTATACAAATGATATAAATGTGTGTACTCAGGTCACACCTCCCCCTGCTCTCTCTTTTACACACACACACACACACAAACACACACTGCATTCTCTCCCCTAACTCCCCTCCCCCCCAGGTACCAGAACACTGTTCACACTATGAAACAAAGCTAAATGAAAAACTATGCACTAAACATTACAAAAACAAACTAAACTGTATCTGTAACTGTATATGGATATAAGTAGTCTACTCACAGCTCAAAATCAGGGTCCTTCCCAGCTAAAAAGTTCTGCTCCTCCTCGGAGTCGCATTCCGAGAAATTGCTTTCTTCTCCTTCATCGATGTCCTCCAGATCTTCAATGTCCTCGGGTTCTTTGACATGTTTCGTCTTTTTTTGTCTCTTTGGCATGTTTTACGAACAAAAACCTTCAAAAACATGTCTCTTGCTTGTTTAGTAACAAACTTCCAAACCACTGCTTCGGAATCTGGTTACGCATGGGCTATGCGCCTTGAGTTTAGCCGACAGGGAAGTAGAATGTGACGATGTGTCACATGTCTAAAGAAAGCTCTCCTCATTGGCTACACGGACATCTAGGTCCCATCTCATTGGCTCACTCAGACACAGCGCTATGGCCATTCAAAGACTGGTTGTCAGATTCATCGCTTACGTGACTCATTGGCTTTGATGGCATCTATCTCGACTCTCATTGGTCCTACAGACATGTAATGGGTATCGATGGAATCAGAAGAGCCTCGTGAACACGCGGAGTACCGTGAATCCAGCGACAATAATGGAAGTAGAACCGAAATATCTGGATTTCCGCGAAAACTAAGATTTTACTTCGCTTCTTTTCGTATGTATCTGTTTTGTTTGTACTGGCGTGTACAACTACTCAATATATTGGCAATAAAACAATGTAGATATTTTACATCTATGGATTCTTACGAAAATTTCAAGACCAAGCATGCTGGGCTAACTTATTGGTACGGCCATACAGACAAGTGACAAAGTATGAACGCAGCAACTTTGGGGGGTGGTGGAGGGGGGTATTCTGATATGTTATATATCGGGATAAACTTATATTTTACACACGAAATATATGTTAATTCATGGAAAGCTTTACATATATCGATTCTTGAGTTTCTCAGCTTTAAAATGGTATATAGCATGACTATGGTAGTTCATGATAAGGTGCAAAAAAATGCATGGGGGGAGGTGGGGGGCACTGTATTTTCCCGAATACGGGTCACCCGTAGTGTACTGGTTAACCAGTAAAAAATAACCTCAGTCTGTGAGGTTATTTTTTACTGGTTAAGTGGTCCTTGGTCTGAAAATGTTTGAGAGAACATGCACTTAATTAAAAAAAAAAAACAGTAGACCCACTTCAACAGTATATTACACAATAGCCCTCACTGAACAACCTTGCTTATTGTTGGATCATAGGATTCATATGATTTAAACTGGCGTAGCTTACATAGGCAGTGTTGCAGAACTGTTTGGATTTACATACAAATTTGTTCAATATTGCAAACAACTCATCTATATTATATTTTACCATGTCTGCTTGCGGACCACTTGGGATAGCTTGCGGACCACCAGTGGTCCCCGGACCACACTTTGAGAAACACTGGTCTAACTGATACCATTTGTCATTTACCAGGAAAGTTAACAGTTTTCTATTAGGATGTAGTTTGTTAACTACCACAGTTATGGTTTTGTCATAAAAGCTCATGAAACTGGCGCATGAAACTGGGGGACGAACGCATCGCAGAGGGGGAGCCAGAGCATGGATATCTACCTCTCAAAATGAAACCGTTCTGTGGTTCGCCTGCCATGACCTGTACCTCGCAGTTGCAAACTGCAAGGGACATGAATCCGCCTATTTGCACGAACATTAACAGATACCAGTTCCTCAACTTTACCGATTAAAATCTAGTGACCGTGCTGTCAACTAAAGCAGACAACCATAGACCGGATTAGGATATTCAATTTGCATGTAGATAGTTTCGATTGTAGATGCAATCTTTAAAGTTATTAGCAACCTCCTCACATTCTTATTTCTGATTTAAAATGCACAACAGTGCAATATATTAGGCTAAAATTTAAATAGACATTTTAAACACTATTTCTCTCGTTTTCTACCTCGCGAACTCCAAAGTAAAGGCGCATTCTTTCGGCTATTGCCCAAAAGCCTCTTGTTCTGATATAGCGACTATATAATATAATAGGCCTACAACAATACAATATAACGACTTGAGTTATTTGCTGTTTACATCGGAATTGACGTCCACAGTGTTATGGACCCATTTGTCTGCAACGCAACGTAGCCTACAACATTTTTTTTAGAAATACAGAAACAGCTTTACTATGCTGACGAATGCGCAACATGCGAGAATTTCCCCAAACTGTCATTAAAACGCATCTTTTCAGTAGTCATTTCCAACTTTTTACGCTGATGGTGCTAAAAATGCAACACTACCGTGTTCAAAGCAGGATCTATCTATTTAGATCGATCCTATAGCAATGTATGGTTGGGGGAGGCATAGAAAAGTTGGAGAACCTGTGGCCTAAAACAATGTTGGTGGTTGCAGGGTAGATTTGAAGTGAAATGGGTCGCGATGGTCTGTCATTTTTAAAAAGTGGGTCGCCAGAAAAAAAGTTTGGGAAACACTGGTCTAGAAGACCAAGTACACAGGTGGTCGTGTGAAAGAAAGCCTCTCATCTAACCAATGAATTATCAAGTAAATCACAAATTGGAAAAAGGGGCATTTGCTGAAAATTGTATTGTGCATGTTTGCAGAACCAAAAGAACAGAATGAAGAAAAGTCTGCTGGGAAGCTAGATTATGGAGCTGGGCTGACTGAGGGCTCGACAACCAACGGACCAGGTATGCAGTCATTCCCCAGTGAGAATGGTAGTCATAAATTAAACATGCTGTGATAGTCAGTTGTAAATATTGTAAATTGGGAAAAGGATGTAAGGATATCATCAGGGATCACATTCAGAGTGATTTTGAGAATGATAAACTATTCACATTTTCACTTGTGCTTGTGATGGCTGAGAATTGTATTGTGTATGTTTTCAGAACCAACAGCCCAGAGTGGAGGAGACCAGTCTGTTGTGAATATGGATGAAGCTGGGTCATCTGAGGGCCTGACAACTAACGGACAAGGTATGCATCCTGAACTGTGGGTGGGTGGGAAGGGAGGTTCTGTAGAGATCACAGGGATGGAAATTGGCCGTACACAACCTCATTCAACACAGCCCACAGCATCATTCAGAACGGCCCAGAAGGCACATAAGATTTACATCTTGAATCTTTATCATGAATATTATGTAGCTGAGTCCATCCCTGGCCCAGAAAGTACTCATTTCATTTTTGCATTTTACGACTTAATAACAACAACCTGAAGAGAATGTGGAGGCGTTGGTAATGTAGACTATCAATTGTCAAATCCTGGTGAATCATGATGAGTGTTTTACAATGAATGCACTGGCATGTCCATTAATTGTAACGTTTGACCTCAAAGTCACTGTCTGGAGGCAAATTTCAAAACCAAAGGCCTAAGTCTAGAAGACCAAGTACACATGTGGTCGTGTGAAAGAAAGCCTCTCATCTAACCAATGAATTATCAAGTAAATCACAAATTGGAAAAAGGGGCATTTGCTGAAAATTGTATTGTGCATGTTTGCAGAAGAACAGAATGAAGACAAGTCTGCTGGGAAGCTAGATAATGGAGCTGGGCTGACTGAGGGCTCGACAACCAAAGGACCAGGTATGCAGTCATTCCCCAGTGAGAATGGTAGTCATAAATTAAATGTCATAATTCCCATGTGATTCATCTTACTTAATGTGCTAATGAATCTATGGGATATTATACATAGGATGTAATGCTTGTGAAGAAAACATAGTCATGTTCTAAAGTTAGCTTTGCTTTGTATATGAACCTTTCTCTAGGCCAGCAAGTACTCATCACTGTGTTGCAGGGAGTTTAATTAAGAAAATGACCACCAGTCTGGTTTTGTTTTTGGGTCTGTTAAGGCTGGGTGCATTAGTAAAGTGCATCAGTACCGTTGGTGTCTGCCAGAATCAAGTCAAAAGGTGTAGAGAAATGACTGGATATATGCTTCATATTTTTAGGAACAATCCAACAACGTGGAGAGAACATTGCCATTTCTAATGAATCCCATCCACTGTCAAATCCTAGTAAATCATAAGGAGTTTTTGTACCAAAAATGTCATGTTTATTAATTGTAACATTTGAACTCAACATGCCGTGATAGTCAGTTGTAAATATTGTAAATTGGGAAAAGGATGTAAGGATATCATCAGGGATCACATTCAGAGTGATTTTTAGAATGATAAACTATTCACATTTTCACTTGTGCTCGTGATGGCTGAGAATTGTATTGTGTATGTTTTCAGAACCAACAGCCCAGAGTGGAGGATACCAGTCTGTTGTGAATATGGATGAAGCTGGGTCATCTGAGGGCCTGACAACTAACGGACAAGGTATGCATCCTGAACTGTGTGTGTGTGTGTGTGTGGGTGGGAGGGGGGGTTCTGTAGAGATCACAGGGATGGAAATTGGCCGTACACAACCTCATTCAACACAGCCCACAGCATCATTCAGAACGGCCCAGAAGTCACATAAGATTTACATCTTGAATCTTTATCATGAATATTATGTAGCTGAGTCCATCCCTGGCCCAGAAAGTACTCATTTCATTTTTGCATTTCACGACTTAATAACAACAACCTGAAGAGAATGTGGAGGCGTTGGTAATGTAGACTATCAATTGTCAAATCCTGGTGAATCATGATGTAATATGTTTTACAATGAATGCACTGGCATGTCCATTAATTGTAACGTTTTACCTCAAAGTCACTGTCTGGAGGCAAATTTCAAAACCAAAGGCCTAAGTCTAGAAGACCAAGTACACAGGTGGTCGTGTGAAAGAAAGCCTCTCATCTAACCAATGAATTATCAAGTAAATCACAAATTGGAAAAAGAGGCATTTGCTGAAAATTGTATTGTGCATGTTTGCAGAAGAACAGAATGAAGACAAGTCTGCTGGGAAGCTAGATAATGGAGCTGGGCTGACTGAGGGCTCGACAACCAAAGGACCAGGTATGCAGTCATTCCCCAGTGAGAATGGTAGTCATAAATTAAATGTCATAATTCCCATGTGATTCATCTTACTTAATGTGCTAATGAATCTATGGGATATTATACATAGGATGTAATGCTTGTGAAGAAAACATAGTCATGTTCTAAAGTTAGCTTTGCTTTGTATATGAACCTTTCTCTAGGCCAGCAAGTACTCATCACTGTGTTGCAGGGAGTTTAATTAAGAAAATGACCACCAGTCTGGTTTTGTTTTTGGGTCTGTTAAGGCTGGGTGCATTAGTAAAGTGCATCAGTACCGTTGGTGTCTGCCAGAATCAAGTCAAAAGGTGTAGAGAAATGACTGGATATATGCTTCATATTTTTAGGAACAATCCAACAACGTGGAGAGAACATTGCCATTTCTAATGAATCCCATCCACTGTCAAATCCTAGTAAATCATAAGGAGTTTTTGTACCAAAAATGTCATGTTTATTAATTGTAACATTTGAACTCAACATGCCGTGATAGTCAGTTGTAAATATTGTAAATTGGGAAAAGGATGTAAGGATATCATCAAGGATCACATTCAGAGTGATTTTTAGAATGATAAACTATTCACATCTTCACTTGTGCTCGTGATGGCTGAGAATTGTATTGTGTATGTTTTCAGAACCAACAGCCCAGAGTGGAGGATACCAGTCTGTTGTGAATATGGATGAAGCTGGGTCATCTGAGGGCCTGACAACTAACGGACAAGGTATGAATCCTGAAGTGTGTGTGTGTGTGTGGGAAGGGAGGTTCTGTAGAGATCACAGGGATGGAAATTGGCCGTACACAAGTTCAACACAGCCCACAGCATCATTCAAAACGGCCCAGAAAGCACATAAGATTTTCTTCTTGAATCTTGATCATGAATATTGTGTAGTTGAGTCCATCCCTGGCCCAGAAAGTACTCATTTCATTTTTGCATTTCACGACTTAATAACAACAACCTGAAGAGAATGCATTGGTAATGTAGACCATCAATTGTCAAATCCTGGTGAATCATGATGAGTGTTTTACAATGAATGCACTGGCATGTCCATTAACTGTAACGTTTGACCTCAAAGTCACTGTCTGGAGGCAAATTTCAAAACCAAAGGCCTAAGTTTACAAGAGCAATACACAGGTGGTTGTGTGAAGGAAAGCCTCTCAACTAACCAAAGAAACATCAAGCAAATCACAAACTGGAAAAAGGGGCATTTGTGGAAAATTGTATTGTGCATGTTTGCAGAACCAAAAGAACAGAATGTAGAAGACGAGACTGCTGGGAAGCTAGATAATGGAGCTGGGCTGACTGAGGGCCCGACAACCAATGGACCAGGTATGCAGTCATTCCCCAGTGAGAATGGTAGTCATACATTAAATGTCATAATTCCCATGTGATTCATCTTACTTAAAGAAGCCCTATGCAGGTCTGGTTATTCCTTCGCCATTTCTGGATTTTCGCCTGATTTGGGCTTGCATTTTTCACGACATAGCTCCCCCTGCAGCTTCGGTAGCAAGTGACTGCTATGCTAAACCCCCACTAGCTAGCGAGCTACTGTACCCATCAAGAAACCAAGCTAAACACATACAGGGCTCACAATAATACGGTCGAGCAAACACATTGTTCAAGAGACTATCAAATCACATTACAAAAACGCAGTTCACCCAAAGGTAGGCTACTTACAATTTCAACAGCAACAAGTCAGAGTCCGTTTTGCAGTCTTCTTAGAAACTACAATCTGACTACATTTTTGAGACGCAATTGGATACTTCCGCTGAGTTACATCCGGAGAGATGAAGCACCCACCAAACGATCCAAAAAGTGTTGTAGAACCATCAGAACGACTCTCAACCTGCATAATTAAGGTCATTTTTCCTACAAATTGTTGCATAGGGCTTCTGTAATGTGCTAATGAATCTATGGGAAATTATAAATAGGATGTAACGATTGTGAAGAAAACATAGTTGTGTTCTAAAGTTAGTTTTGTTTTGTAGATGAATCCTTCTCTAGGCCAACAAGTATGCATTGCTGTATAGACCTCTGAAGTTCACCTACAAAAAAGCTGCCATCTTCAAGATCCGGTATCTTGAGATTTTTCCTATGGGAAAATAACATAGGGGTTTTGAATTATTGCACCTGTTAAAGTCTTGCGTTGACGAAGAAGTGTGAAATGCAGACGTTTTAGTCAGCATACTTTTGTCCTCTGCCTTCAAGTGGCTCCTGTGATCTTCGGTACGTTAAGACAGCAAACTTAGATTTTTGCTACCCCAGAGCTAACTTGCAATGCAACTTGCCATAGGTAGATAGCTTCAATTAACACCTGGATCTGCTTATATCGGCAAAGATGGCAGCTTTGGTTCCTTTTTGTAGGCGAACTTCAGAGGTCTATTACTAGGCTTGGGTATCGAATATCGAGTATTGGTTGGAACCGGGACTATATTTGCGATTTTCCCGGAATCGTTCAAAAGTTTAAATTTCGATTACTAGTTTCGATTCCCAGTCCGCCAACCGGAAGAAGAAACGGCTGAACACCAACGAAAATGCGCATAGTTCATAGAATTAAAATTCATGGAGAAGGTCAGACTCCAAAGCAGGGTTCCCGCGGATCCTTAAATAGTCTTAAATACAACTGAATTTTCGAAAGAGAGGTATTAAATGTGCGTATGGGACCGCCAGCGAGTGCAAGAGAGCGAGTGATGTCTCAATCCAGTTTCGTGTATTTAAAACGCAATTGTATAAGTGACTAGGCAATTAGGCTACTGGAGGAAGTGTAGTGGTTGCAGAGTGAAGATGTTTTTCACGGGTGTGGTTAAAGTTGTGAAAACGCTAATAATACAGTAGGCCTATGTACAAAATAATATGCCTGACGTTTTCGTGGTGTAGCTGAGGCCAGAGAGATATACAGGTAGCCTACGTGGAATGAGAAAGCCTACGGTAGAATGAGCGGGAGAAAGAACGATAGATTGGCCATACGTTCGGATTTAGGCCGGACATATGGATTTTAAAAGCCCTGTCCGCGTCCGGCACAGCCTCAAGCCGGACGCTCATTTGTTTTCCTTTTTGGAGTTGCGCTTGGCATCTAAAATCGTTGCTCGGACGCAGCATCATTTCACAAACTATGGACGCGAAGACTGCTGGTCAAATTATGTGCAGTGCTTCGCAATCAGGAAATACTGTATATGTTAAGTTGATCTGTTTGCATCTTTCCAAGTCTGTCTAACTGTCTATCTGTCTAAGTTATAATAGCCTACCTGTAATATCTGCCAGCAGCTTGCTTGCCAGCGTTTCCCAGTAGGCTAGGCCTACTTCGCAAAAGTTGTGAACTAACCGCATATTTTTTGAATGTCGGCGACTGGCTACATAAAAAAAAAAAAATGTGCGTTCATAATACGAGCGTGCTTGAGATGAAACCAGCAGTTTTCAGCAGGATCATGCGAAACAAGTCAATGGTTTTACAATGTTTCAGTCAAGCTTTGGTTGGTTTAGATACAACTGGTATGCAAAATGTAAAGTAGTGGATTAACTTTAATTTGCTGTGCTGCATATTGGACAATAGATGCACATAGTAAATTATATAAAGTAGGCTTATTAAAATATGTAAATAACTTAGTCTAACTGTGAAAAAAATATTGAAGGGAATCCAGTCCAGTGCACATGTCTTTGGCAAGTAGCCTAGGCTACAACAGACACAGCAGTAAGCAAAACCAAATATGTACAGCCAGCTTCAAAAGCAAGCAGCCCAGACCCTAAAATTGGCCATTTATAGCTTTGAAGGTAATTCACACACAATTATTTTTCTTTCGCCAAAATATATTTGGTAACTTCTGTAGACATCCAAAATGGGGTGGGGGTTAAAATTAGTAGGAAAAAAAAAACTATTGCATAAACAGTCATATATATATCTTTTTGACGTTGTTGGTCTTAAGTTTCATTTAGATGTCTTGAAAAGGTCTTAAAAGTCTTTAAATTTGCACTTGGAAAATGTGCAGATACCCTGAGAAAGACCGTTGATTAGCTAGCTCATTTAAAATATCCTAAACTTTTTTTGACCCTGCCTCTTAAAAAAAATCAGAATCGAGAATCGTTAGGAACCGGAATCAAAAGAAGAAATCGCAATTGGAATCGGAATCGTTCAAATTCAAACGATACCCAACCCTATCTATGACTGGGAGTTTAATTAAGCTATGTAAGGGATAATAAACAAAACACGCTGTTCGACTATACAAAGTTAATACATATTCTAGATGGTAGAACGACGCGAAGCAGAGGAAAGTGTATTAACTTTTTATAGTCGAACGCCGTACAGTCCATTATCCCGCTTATTCCACTGTTGCCACTTGCGTTGTGCTCATATTCTGTTATAATGTAAACTTTTTTAATCTCTAAAATTGTCTCGTTTGTAGAACTACTTCTTTCCGCCACATATCAACTAATTTCTCCACTTCCAGGACAAACTGCTGTTACTAGTTCTAAATGGATGGTTGCTATGGCCAAAGGCCAGTCATTAGTTCCATCTCTCCCGTTGTCAAGCAGGCATATCTCAGAATTCTGATGAACCTTAGCTTTGAAACATTGCTATTTTACTTAGCCTACATGTCATCCAACTAGCTAAAATCCACCTCCGTCATATGCTACAATGTTGCTATGTTCTGAACATCTGCATTTTACAGCTTGGATGCAACGTGACAGTTCATTTAAACTTAACGAGAAGTGTGATACGGTTAGCAAATTGGATCTACTTCATAGGTGTGCAAATAAAATTTGGTTAATGCACATTCTAAATTACGCAGGTCAATGGGAAATTCAACCAAGCAGTGGAATAAGGTGCGCTATAACACTGCTGTGGAATATGACCACCGGTCTGGTTTTGTTTTTGGGTCTGTTAAGGCTGGGTGCATTAGTAAAGTGCATCAGTACCGTTGGTGTCTGCCAGCAACAAGTCAAAGGGTGTAGAGAAATGACTTAATGGCCCCTATTTTGCACCCTGGCGCATGGCGTAAAACTAATTTTCCACCCAGCGCAAAGTTTATTTTCTTACTTTGCACGTCTATTTTCTAAACAATGTGCCCAGGGTTGTGGTAATTAACAGCCCAGGGAGTGACCTAGGGCATTGTCTAAAAATCGATATCTTACACTACCTAAAACGCATTACGCCACTGACCAAGAGAAACCTGGACAGAAGTCTATGGCGAGTTGTTTATATGTTATTTTAAGAGTGCATTTTCAACAGTCATATTGGCGGGTGCACAACGCACCATCCTTCTATCATCCATTAACGCAAGTCCATGCAAAACATTACAAATTACACGATTACAATAGGAAACATAATTAGAATAAAGATATTACGAAATACATCTCACGATGACTAGTTATTCACCATCATTTGCAAATTGGTAATGACGGTTAAAAGTGATTAGGGGAGAGGCGAGAGACACATATGGAGTACAGTGGAAGACACACTGTCACGAGATATAAGCAACTCCTCTGCAGGATAAATGTTGTTTTGCTCAGTCAAATTCATTTCAAATTCATTTATTTATTAGAGGATAACCCCTTGAGATGAACATCTCATTTTCGAGGGGGTCCTCAGAGTAACACAAAACACACTCACACATACTAAAGCTCTTCCTCACAACCAACCACCCCAGCCTGTCCCACCACTGTCCAAAACATATTCACATGATCAATATGGTAAGATATTAAGATATTACAGGAGAGAACTAGGGCTGCACGATATTAGGAAAACATGCGATATGCGATAACATTATTGAGTACTGCGATAACGATATAATTTGCGATATTTAAATATACTGCTCAAAAAAGTTTTTCCACACATTTTTTGAAACCTTCTTCCCTTTTCTCCATTCTCAAACTACATTCACAGAATGTCTGACAGTTCTTCCAAAATAAAACACTCGCCTCAAAAGTTTTACTTGTGCTCAGAACCAAACAGTGTCAGAGTACTGATCCAGTGTATGATTGAAGTGTTCCCTTAATTTTTTTGAGCAGTATATTTAATGTTTTTTTTTTCATTCTGCTTGCTGCAAGCATACACTGTAGGGTTGGGGGGGGGTAAATGTATAATTACAGAAATAAATGTATCATTTTCTACATAAACAATATAAAATATCATGTAGCCTAGGCTATATATGGCCTGATGAAAGTGGACAGCTAAGAGACCTACTGACTAGGCTATCGACGTTGTGTGGAAGATCTGCTCCTAATCCTCATAAAAGACGGATGGACAGCCAATCTGAACACTTGTGCACCAACCAGCAGAATATTCCACATTGCCAGCCTTCGATGGGCCTAGCAAAGAAGCTACTTAAGCTATATTGCGGTAGTCATCTCAGTCTGTAACCTCATACGCTGTGCATCCCACTTTATTAGGCTACCGGCATGCCGACTACGAGGGCAGCGGAAAGTGAAAGTAATTGGGCTTCAATCGCACAGTCCAGGATAAGAAGTAGGTTAAACAACTTTTACAAATAACGAATCCTGATTACCTCTGTGCTGCTGTTTGGGGCTTTTGCTAAATGCAAATCATGAAATACAAGCCTTACAGACAGTGAAAGACAGATATCTTCTGATATAACGATAACGAAATAAATTGTTTATTTTAACGCGGTGGAGAAGGACGCATTTGCGCTGTGTTTGTAACACGGCATCCTTCATAAAACCAAAATATTTCCATATAACAGACGCATTCCTTTTAGTCACTAATTCCTCTTCACGAAAGTGTAACCTACCTCGCTCGACTCACTATCTTCAGCCATCACGACTTAGCTCCCGCTTCAACACCTAAAACACCACACACCTAAACTGGTAGGGGACGGGCTTCTTGGGCAGCATGACAGCATCGGTTTGGTAAAATATGTTGACATTCAGAATGTGAATACACCATAAACTTTATGGAATGCGCAAGGCACAGAAAATGTATCGAAATTTATCGAAAATTAAGTAATCTTTGCGGTATGTCCATCGCAAGCGTTGATATCGCGATAACGATAGATTTTAGATATATCGTGCAGCCCTAGAGAGAACCATATTTAGAAAAGCCACCAAAACAAACAAATATCTAACTTATATAGAAAAATACATATACACACACACACACACATATGCATGCAAACATGCATCCATGCATACATACATACTGTACATACATACATACATACATACATACATACATACATACATGCACACGTACATACATATACATACATACTGTACACATACACATGTACACATAAAGGCACATATCCACTAGTGCAAACATACATACATAATCTCCTAATAAGGGCATTAATGAGAGAAGGTGCATTAATTAAAAAAGTGCAAGTCATACACCAAGTAAACATTTACATTGGTCACTGGATTGCAAGTAAGATAAGAGGGATGCCTTAAAGAGTGGAAAGGAAGAGATAGACCTTAAGGAACAAGGCAAGCTGTTCTTCTTAATCTGTTGTGTGAAGCAATTAATTGAACGGTATAACGATCTTAAGTTATAGTTTACTTTTTTCACTATAGAGTCAATATGAGGCCTGAAGGAAAGACTAGAGTCGATCCAGAGGCCCAAATATTTAAATTCCTCAACATTCTCCATAAAAGTACCATCTGAGAATTTAATTGTTATACTATTACCTTGGATATGTCGGGCAGACCTAGTGGCAAATAACATGCTGTATGACTTTGTTTTATTCAGAATGGGTCCATTATCTGAGAACCACTTTTGAATAGTATTAAAATCAAGTTGCAGTGAGGATGGAATCAAATTAATTTCATGTTTTGATGAATAAATAACTGTATCATCAGCATACAGGAGAGTTTGACTGTCCAAACACATTTGTGGGAGGTCATTAATGAAAATAGAAAACAAAAGAGGGCCTAAACAAGAACCTTGTGGAACACCCTTTTCCATTATCGTGAACTGGGAGAGAGCACCATTGAAAAGTACACACTGACATCTGTAGTGAAGATATGAATTAAACCATAAAATGGACTGTTCAGAAAGACCAATGTTATGTCATTTATCAAGGAGAATATAGTGATCAACTAGATCAAACGCTTTGGTAAGATATATAAATATTGCTCCAGTGGACATATTATTGTCCAAAGAAGATGTAACATCATTAACAAATTTAGTGAGAGCAGTAGTGGTGGAATAATTGGGCCTAAATTCTGATTGGTTTAGAGAAAGAATAGAAAACTCGTTAATATATTTAAACAGTCTCTTGAATATAATTTTTTCAAATACTTTTACTACATTACTAATAATTGAGATTGGTCTGTAATTATTAGGATCAAGTGGATCATCACTTTTGTACAAAGGTGTTACTCTAGCACACTTCCACATGACTGGAACTTTGCAAGTAGATATGGATAAATTAAATAGATCACATAATGGGTATGCTAGAACATGAGAAGCAATCTTGATAAACTTCATCTCCAGACCATCTATACCAGCACCACTTCCAGATTTAATTTTGGAGATTGCCTGCTGTACCTCAATGGGAAGTATTGTGGTAAATGAGACTACGTTTACACGAAGCAGGGTATTTTCCTAAACGAATATCTGGCCATCTACGTTTGCAAATAAAACTGCATGTACACAAGACAGTTTTTTTTAAAAATGTGTTTACACAAACCCGTGTACATACATCATGAGCACGCCAAACCACAGTGGCAGTCTAACGATAGCCTCAAGCTCACATTAACCAATCAGAACTCTGAAAAGTCGCACGTGAGAACATGTAAATGTAAACATTGGTCGCACATTTGGTGTACTTCTGTTGCATACTGTGACGTTGGCTGCCCAAAACTCCGTTTACCACAGTTTAGAACCAAACGCATAAACGGAGTTTTCAAAAAAAAACACTTTGGCCGGAGTTTTTTTGGATAACCGTTTTACGGGGCGAATTCTCCGTTTGCGTCTAAATGAAAGGCTCAAACGTAGGGAAATGTCTTCGTTTATAAAAATACACATGCTTGTGTAAACGGGGTCTGAGAAAGAACTGTTTGCAACATCACTATTTACGTGGTTGAAGTAACAGAAATCAGGTGGGCGTAATTTACAAACTGAAGAAAAATGCTGATTAAAGGCGTCAGCTATAGAGGTGGGATCATTTATAATATTATTATTTATTCTTAGTTTTGTAAAGGAATTCTTATTAGGTTTACTCAGCATGCAATTCAGTTTTTTCCAGAAATGTTTTGGATTTGTAAAATCATTTGAGAGTGAATTTTTATAATAGTCAGATTTGGCCTTTCTTGTTTTAACAGTACACTCATTTCTTAACATGTTAAGTGGTGTCTTTTCCAGGCTTTGTCCCTTTGCTTAAAGAGATGTATTAAGTCACCAGTAATCCATCGTAAATGCCTACCCTTTCACTTTGACTGATGCCCATGGTGCATGTTTATCTATAACCTTTAGTATAAAATAACCTTTCAGTATAAAAGAAATTCCAGGCATCATCAACATAAGGAATTAATTCCAACCTGTTCCAGTTAATACATAACAAATCTTGAATAAATGCATCATTATTCATATTTTTGAATTGTCTTACCTTGATTATTTAGGTGGCAGACGAGGTAGCTTTATTTTCCAAACACAGAAGATAACTGAGTGGTCACTGAAGCAATCAGATAGAACACCTTAATCAGCAATTCTGTTGGGATGCGTGACCAGGATCCAATCTAAGAGAGACCTAGAGTTCCCCACCACTCTAGTGGGCTCCCGTATTAATTGAGTAAGATTTAGGCTTTTAAACTGATTGCTCTCTTTCAAAGAGGACCTATCAAGCCAATTTCGGTTGAAATCTCCCAATACTATAATTTCGTCAGAACAATTTAAGGAATTAATAGTACTAAGAATATTATTTGTTGATTCGGATGGAGAGTTAGGGGGTCTATAAATGTTTCCTATAATCAACCGTTTGTTTTGATGAAAACATTCTAACAAAAATGCATTCAAAATGCATGGGGCTTTCTCTTGAAATAATAAGCTCAGAAGATAGACTTGAGGATACATAAGTAGCAACTCCTCCACCACGACTGCCTCTATCTGCTCTATATAAATTATAGCCATCAAGACTTATTTCAGCATCACATACATTACTATTTAGCCAGGTTTTAGATAGAGTAATAACAGCAGGTTTGTTATAAGAGAGCCATGCTCTAAGAAGATCAATTTTATGAGGTAGACTCCTAATATTTAAGTGAATAACAAATAAGCCTTTACCCATGGTCATTCAGAAGTGGATAAGAGAGAAGGACATGAGATGGGATGGAAGAGCAACACACACAGACACACACACACACACACACACACACACACACACACATCCACACTCGTTTCTCTAGGCACACACAAACAAGCTGGGCCAGGACATTGAAAATAGGAAATAAAAAAAGGAAAGACTATCTGCCAATATATACTGAATGTTGTATTTACATCATTTACTTCTTAAACTCCCATATGAACAATGCAAAAAAGAGCCCTATTGACAGTATAGAAATAAATAAGTAAATAAATAAATTGCATCATGGAGATATGCTTCAAATTTTTATCAGCAAGGGCTTATAGAACACAATTTGCTTAAAGCAAAGACGTAGTGTGGGCTTCCGCTCTTGCCCACACTACGTCCAGGTCTCCAGTCCCTCTCAGAGTGAGAGTCTGGGAGAGAGGCCTGGAAATTGGGCGGCTTCGTTTTTGGCCTTCTGGCTTCGTTTTTGCGGCCTTCTGGCCGTGGCTTGATATTGTTTTGAATGTTAATTTTTGCCTAGTTTAATTATAATAAATTATTGATTATTTTCAAATTTATCCACCGTTGTCTGCCGTGTTTTGCCCTTGCTTTATTTAGTTTTGTTATAGTTCCCTGACCCCTAGCAGGGGACATAACAGTGGGTAACTGTTTTGTCTTTGACTGACACAACAGTGAAGTTAGTTTCACTTTGCCAATGAGTTCAAATAATAGACGAGTGCAAATGCATTAAGGCTATTCTATGCTAGGTTTTAGTAAAGCATGGTTTAGTGGAATGACAGTTCCATATGGTCTCGCAAACCGCCTCTTCAAATGCGCCGCTGACTGTCAAAATACCGATGCATTCTTTGACGTTGCGCTGTTAAAGGGAATGACAGATGCTATTTTAATTGGTTTAAATGATGTTTCTCCCCAAACACACCCATGACTGATTCAGGAAACCTAGGAACGCCTTGTTGCACCATCTGCCCGACGTTTGATAATGAAAACACTCCCAATGTGGACTGGACATCCTACTAAATTTGAATAAGCTTTTGACTAGTGACCATGCGCTTTAGACTGTCATAATAGGACCCAATATATGCTTCATATTTTCAGGAACAAACCAACAACCTGGAGAGAATGTTGATATTTCTAATGAATCCCATCCACTGTCAAATCCTGGTAAATCATAAGGGGCCCTATCATGACATTCTAAAGTGCATCGTCACTCGTCAAAAGTCTATTCAAATTTAGTAGGATGTCCAGTTGTACTGTAACAAATCGCCCTTATTTAAAAAGACTGATTGCCACTACGCATAAATAAGGTTACGGGCGGATCCAATAAGCAGGAAATCATGCTGGTTCAATGCAGATGAAGGCCGTTTAACTTAACTTAAACTGGCAAAATAATAAGAGTGATAAGAGTGTATATTACAGAAAGAAACCCAACATATGAGATTGATTCACTCTGTATTGTAATGCACGAACTCGCGGCCACTCGGCGCACAACTGAAGGCCGGACACATAATTAACAACAAAGTTTCACAATGCCCCAACAAATACCCCCCAGAGTTCAGTGCCCAATAGTCCTGACATCAATCAGATGACTCAAACAGTCCAAAACACAAACGTGATCCCCGGAATAGGAAAAAGTTCTTGCGCTTACAGTCTGTTGAGAAGTCGTTCCTTATACAGTTGCGAAACGCAATCTCACCAAAACACGCGCGTTAGGAAAAGGATCCTTTGCTTGCTGTAATCCAATGACTTCGGAAAAGAATGATAATCCACAGCACTCGTGGATACAGAGGAAGAATCACGGTAAGTTCAGCATGCAAGGCCTCTAACGCGCGTTACTCCACACAGCCGGCTTCACACAGGTAACTCTCGGGGCGAGCGCTCTTCTCGCGCCTCCATTTAAACAAAGTGCAATAAAAGTCACTCCTACCCAAAACGCGCGTCCAACAGTCAGCTGACATCAAATTTACATACATGGCATATTAAACAGAGAGAAAATACTAATACATTTTCATACAAACAACCATGTAAAAAGGTGATTTTGGCAACCTTTACATTCCCCCCCCCCAGCCAGCGGCTTATCGGGACCATAGTAGGGCTTCATGTCTACCACATTTACACTATCCACCTTTACTTTGTCAGTCAACCAACGAACACGGTAATTTATGGGACCCAACTTTTTCTCTACCTTAACAGGCCCTGACCATCTGGGTGCAAGCTTGGCAGAGAACTTTGTGGAGGCTTTAGACAGTGGGTGTGTCCTAATCCAGACTAGGTCTCCGACTGCAAAGTGTACATATTTGCACCGTGCATTATAGTACCTTGCTTGTCTAGCCTTGGCTACACTGACGTGTCTTTCAACCTCTTTCATGAGCTGAGTGTGTGTGTGTAGTGTATGGTATGCAGGTGTGTCAGAAACAAGAGATTTGTGTATGAGACGCTCTAGGGCAGGGGTCCCCAACCTTTTATGTACCATGGACCGGTTTGTTTCCTATTTTTTTTTCACGGACCGGGGGGGGTGGGGGGGTCGGGGGTTCCATGTTCCATATGTGTTGTGCATGAATTACTTGAAAAGAACTAGCTCCAGTTATGTATGAACAGTGAAGGTAACGATCTCTTAAACATGTGAAAAACGTGAACTTGAAGAAGTGAAAATTGAACAATAAGAACTATGAATATTGAACAACTTGAAACTACATCTATAAGTGTGAACATGCTTAACAAAATATGGGAACAAAACATGGGAACTAAACGTGCATTACGAATATAATCAGTGGGAGCCCTGTGCTTGTTTCCCTGCAACAAGAAGGTTCCATCTGGGGGTGATGGAAGACAGTGACACCCTCAGTGTGTTTGAAATGTCCAGTCGATCTCGGGATATTCTGCTTTGGTTTTGATCCAAAAACCCGCCAGAGAGGTTTCCTTATACACACTCTTAAGACCACCGTCATTTGCAATTTCGATCAACTGCCACGCTGACAAGTTAGGACTATTCGAGATATTCACAAATCACCATTGGTTTGCCGTGGATCTTTGGAGGATGGGAAGTAACGCTCAAACTCATCTGAAAGCGCAACAAGGTGATCGCGCACCAGCTGCGAGAGAAAGGGCCCTGCCTCAGTCTCTCCCAAAACTCCCACTACTGTTTGGAACATATCAAATACACCCTGGTCCACTCGTCGTCCCCACAAATCAAGCTTGGCTTTAAATGCAGCGACTTTATCTGCCAGTTTAAAGACAGTCGTCATTCTGCCCTGGAGTGACAGGTTGAGGTCATTAAGCAACCCGAATATGTCTTACAGGTAAGCGAGTTTTGACACCCAGTCCTCATCACAAAAATGTGCAGCTAACGGTGAGTTTTTTTCTGTAAGAAATCTCTGCTGCGACTCTCGCAACTCAAACACTCTGGCCAGTGACCTGCTAAAGATGCTTGTTTTTTGTTGCTCATTCTAGTAGTTTAGCTAACTTCGTGTGACACTACTGTTCGCTAAGAAGGTGAAGTGAGCTGACTTGAGGCTACGCAGCGCTTAGGGGGTGAAGGTGCTGAAGGCAGGACAGACAGACGTAAGAAAATAGACCTTGCAAAATGCAAACATGCGTGCAATCAAACAACTGCATGTAGGCCTATGCCATGTAAAAACGTGACATTATTGCGAATTAAATTTAATTTATTTTGCATGCATTTTTTTTTAAAACTCATGTCGTAGGCTACGGCCCGGTTAGGAATGTCCCGCGGCCCGGTACCGGTCCGCGGCCCGGTGGTTGGGGACCGCTGCTCTAGGGGACCTTTGATGTTTCGCCCAAGAGCTAACACAGCAGGGGTCACGCCAGTGCCCTCGTGGACTGCGGTGTTGATGGCCAGGCGGAACTCAGGCAGCCATCGGTCCCAGTCTTGATGGTGGTCTTCAACATAGGACGCAATCATGAGCCTCAGAGTTTAGCAGTGGTGAGCTTCTGAGTCATGCCCCAGGATCCACAAAGGCTGGTCAACAGCTGGCTTGTTAATTGCGGACCGCGGTCAGAAACCAGAAAGGCTAGCACCCCCCCAGCGGGTGAAGATATCATTCTTCAGGATCTGACACACCTTTGGGGTCTTGGCATCCTTCAGAGCAAAAAGTTCCACCCACTTGCTAAAGTAGTCAACAACGACCATAAGAGTTGAATTACGGGCTTTGCTGAATGGAAGGGGTCCCATGAAGTCCACGCCGATCATCTCACCCGGTGCCTTGAACTCTGTTGACTGGAGCAGACCAGCTGGCTTGACAATCGAAGCCTTGTACTGTTGGCACTTCTGGCAAGCACGGACATGGCTCCACACGTCTCTCCTAATGTCTGGCCACCATGCCACCTCTAGGATCTTAAGGAGCGTCTTCATCATCCCCAAATGTCCACCGAATGGGCTGTCATGGAAGTATGCCAGAAATTCACTAATCATCACAGCACGAACTGGTCTGGTAGTTAAAACCACCATACTTGGAGGGTACGCCGTGGTAGAGCACACCTTGCTGGAGCTGATAGTGAATTCGGCCAGGTGTAGGCTCCGAGATGGACTGGAAGTAGGGCTGGGACAACGCGTCGACGTAATCGATGACGTCGACGCAAAAAATACGTCGACGCAAAATATGAGCGTCGATTCGTCAAGCATAACATGTGCTGCTAAATATTTTGAATTTTACACCTTCAGTGTTACTGTGGCTGGGCACCACGAAATCAAAACCGGCCACCACACATTGATGTTCTATGTTGTAGTCCTACTATTTAAATTAAAGATAAGATAATTTCATTGAGCTGCACTTTTTACTCACACAGCCTTTCCTCGCCCCGCCCGCTCTCTCTCGTAACCAGCCCGCTGCTCCTCCTCTGCATGTGATTTAACAAATTATTCACGATTGTTGAAGGATTGTTGTTGCCACATAGAAGCACTGCATAGAACACAGTGGGGTAAATTGCTATTAAATCCGCTTAGCATCGTCGTGACCATGCTGCGCAAATTTGTTCAAAACTACAGCATTAAAGTTAAGGTAAACTCTGCTAAGGTCTTATCACAACGTAGTACATTGAGGAGACTAAACTAAGTTAAGTTTCAGTATGCAATCAAGCAGTATTTCAAAGCTAACGTTAGAAGACTGTTTGGATGTCAAGTTTAGCATGCTTACTTGCAGCTGCTTGTATTCGTTACTCAGGCTCATTTTATTGAATGTTTGCAAAATCCCGATGTAAATGGAAAAGTGTTTTCCAAGACTCAAAAGTGCTTGTCCAAAGGAGAAGTACGAACCGTTATTTGAACTAACTACGTTATGAATTGCATCCACACATCAGCAGCCTTTTAACTGTGTTAATGTTAATTGCAAGGATTCCCACACGAACGTCTTAAAATGACTGAACTTTATTGAATGCTACCTCTGACTAAGAATGCATTACTTTGCACTTGTATAGTCTTTTATTTTGGAATCTTAAGAGCAATAAACATATATTACAATGTTAAAGAATTCATGTTTTTTCATTCATATATGTAAATAAACATGTATAAGTTGCTATTAGTGAATTAATTGGGAGATAATCGATAATCAAATCGAAATCGAATCGGACTGAAAAAATGAATCGTTAGATTAATCGATGCATCGAAAAAATAATCGCTAGATTAATCGTTTAAAAAATAATCGTTTATCCCAGCCCTAACTGGAAGAGCTCTTGGCACAGGGTGTCACTGCCTTCTGCCTTCTCCACCCCTGCAACCTTTGTGCCCACCACTCTTACTCCAGCAGAGGGTGACACTATTATACATGTGCACACAGCCAAGGCCAAACCGCCCATCAAAATGGAGTTTCCCCAGTTTGGGGAGTTAAGAAGCTCAAAAGATGTCACTGAGTTCATAGACCAGTGTGAGAATTTCTTTACGCTTCGACCACTGTCTGACATTGAGCTTATTGGCACCATCAATTCTGTTCTAAAGGGGCCGGCGCGGAGCTGGTGGATAGCTGCGTTTTGGGTAGGAGTGACTTTTATTGCACTTTGTTTAAATGGAGGCGCGAGAAGAGCGCTCGCCCCGAGAGTTACCTGTGTGAAGCCGGCTGTGTGAAGAATCACGGTAAGTTCAGCATGCAAGGCCTCTAACGCGCGTTACTCCACACAGCCGGCTTCACACAGGTAACTCTTTTTCATTCAATTTGTTTGTATTCAATCAACATTTTCATACAAACAACCATGTAAGAAGGTGATTTTGGCTACCTTTACACAGTTCACATTGAGAGGGGTTTCGTTATCAAACGTGGAGCGCATGGCGCAACAAGGTGTTCCTAGGTTTTTTAATCAGTCATATGGGTGTGTTTGGGGCGTAACATCATTTTAAACCAATGAGAATGACATCTGTCCTTCCCTTTATCGGCGCAACGCGCGATATGTGAAATAAATGCATCGGTATTTTGCCATTCAACGGCGCATTTGAAGGAGGCTGCTTGCGAGACAGTATGTAGTACTTTATGCCATGCGCTGGTGTGCAAAATACAGCCCAAGGAGTTTTTGTACCATAAATGTCATGTTTATTACAGTGCATGAAAATGCACTGTACTGTTCTTCCTAGGCTTCTTATTCTTCTTATTCTTATTCTTCTTCTAACGCACTTAATGCAGCTTCAACCGTTTAACGTAGAAACTTCATTCAAACTATGTTACGTAGGTCTTACTTAGGACATGGGTGCTATGTATTTTTCAGCTTTGTAACTTTTATACTTTTTAAACTATTAATTAAAAACAAATGAAAATTTCCCCATTGACTTAACATTATGATTATAACATCACAATACGGCCGTTAAGCAATTAGAATCCTATGGCAGGTGTTCGGGCCACCTGCATCAACTGCCAGTCTCAGGCTATAAGCATACAAACTGGCCCTATTAAGACTACACATCCTGTTCAACTGCTTCCTCTGCCAAAAACTGTTTCAAAATAAAAGTCCTCACTACAATATTTCACTGTTAAACAATTTAACCCTTTAAACTACTGAACTTTTTAACTGTTCAGCCATTGTAACTGTTACTTGTCATCAACTATGACTCCTACCCACTGTAGCTAGTTAGCTAAGTTAGCTAAGTAACTTGGTTAGCATAGTTAGCATGCTAGTATGTTAGCATGCTAGTTAGCATTTTTAGCAAAACTGTTAAAAATGATTAGCTAAGTTAGCTAAGCTAAGTTAGCTAAGTCACATGGTTAGCATAGTTAGCATGTTAACATGTTAGTTAGCATTTTTAACAAAACTGTTAAAAATGATTAGCTAAGTTAACTAAGCCACATGGTTAGCATAGTTAGCATGCTAACATGCTAGTTAGCATTTTTTGCAAAACTGCTAAAAATGATTAGCTAAGTTAGCTAAGTCACATGGTTAGCATATTTAGCATGCTAACATGCTAGTTAGCATTTTTAGCAAAACTGCTAAAAATGATTAGCTAAGTTAGCTAAGTAACATGGTTAGCATAGTTACCATGCTAACATGCTAGTTAGCATTTTTAGCAAAACTGCTAAAAATGATTAGCTAAGTTAGCTAAGTAACATAGTTAGTATGCTAGCATAGTTAGCATACTAGCATGTTAGCATGCTAATTAGAATTTTTAGCAAAACTGCTAAAAATAATTAGCTAAGTTAGCTAAGTAACATAGTTATCATAGTTAACATGCTAGCATGTTAGCATGCTAGTTAGCATTTTTAGCAAAACTGCTAAAAATGATTAGTTAAGTTAGCTAAGTAACATGGTTAGCATAGTTAGCATGTTAGCATGCTAGTTAGAATAGTTAGCATAACTACTAAAAATAAAAACATTAGCTAAGTTAACTAAGTTAAGTAACTTAGTTAACATTATTATCTTTGATAACATAGTTAGCATAACTTCTAGCAAACATTAGAGCCATTCCAAATGTCAGTTATCGTCAATTATCTACCTAAATAATTTAACCATTTAAATTATCCACCTATTTAACCGTTCAATCATTCCAACTATATTAAACCTTATCTACCAAGCAAATCATTTAACTATATAAACTATCCACCTATTTAACTGTTCAGTCATTCCAACTATATTAAACCTCATCTACCTAGCAACCAATATAGTTTGTTTTTACTCTGTATGATATTTTACATCATATTTTTTGCATTTTCATGCACTGTATTTCCTTCAGGAAATGCTTTTCTAGTTCTTCTTATTCTTCTTCTTCTAACGCGTTTAATGCAGCTTCAACCGTTTAACGTAGAAACTTCATTCAAACTTTGTTACGTAGGTCTTACTTAGGACAAGAGTGCTATGTATTTTTCATCTTTGTAACTTTTATACTTTTTAAACTATTAATTAAAAACTATCAAAATTTCCCCATTGACTTAACATTGCCCTTTATGACATCACAGCAATTAGAATCCTGTGGCAGGTGTTCGGGCCACCTGTTTCAACTGCCATTCTCAGGCTTTAAGCATACAAACTGGCCCTATTAAGACTACACATCCTGTTCAACTGCTTCCTCTGCCAAAAACTGTTTCAAAATAAAAGTCCTCACCACAATATTTCACTGTTAAACAATTTAACCCTTTAAACTACTGAACTTTTTAACTGTTCAGCCATTGTAACTGTTACTTGTCATCAACTATGACTCCTACCCACTGTAGCTAGTTAGCATGGTTAACATAATTAGCATGCTAGCATGTTAGCATGCTAGTTAGCATTTTTAACAAAACTGCTAAAAATGATTAGCTAAGTTAGCTAAGTAACGTGGTTAGCATAGTTAGCATGCTAGCATGTTAGCATGCTAGTTAGCATTTTTAGCAAAACTGCTAAAAATGATTAGCTAAGTTAGCTAAGTCACATGGTTAGCATAGTTAGCATGCTAACATGTTAGCATGCTAGTTAGCATAGTTAGCATAACTGCTAAAAATAATTAGCGAAGTTAGCTAAGTCACATGGTTAACATAATTAGCATATTATCATGCTAATTAGCATAGTTATCATAACTAATAAAAATTATTAGCTAGGTTAGCTAAGTCATATGGTTAGCATAGTTAACATTTTAACATTGTTAGCATGCTAGTTAGCATAGCAACTTGGTTAACATTATTATCTTTGTTAACATAGTTAGCATAACTGCTAGCAAACATTGGAGCCATTCCAACTGTTAGTTATCGTCAACTATCTGCCTAAATAAGTTAACCATTTCAATTATCAACTTATTTAACTGTTCAGTCATTCCAACTATATTAAACCTTATCTACCAAGCAAATAATTTAACCATATGAACGCATCATATTTTTGCATTTTCATGCACTGTATTTCCTTCAGGAAATGCTTTTCTAGTTAATTTTAACATTTGAACTCAACATGCAGTGATAGTCACATGTAAATATTGTAAATTGGGAAAAGGATGTAAGGATATCATCAGGGATCACATTCAGAGTGATTTTTAGAATGATAAACTATTCACATTTTCACTTGTGCTCGTGATGGCTGAGAATTGCATTGTGTATGTTTTCAGAACCAACAGCCCAGAGTGGAGGAGACCAGTCTGTTGTGAATATGGATGAAGCTGGGTCATCTGAGGGCCTGACAACTAACGGACAAGGTATGCAGTCATTCCCCAGAGAGTGGTAGTCATAATTCAAATGTCATAGTTCCCATGTGATTTAATTACTCTATATGTGCTAATTATGGCACATTCCATTTGTTTCCTAAGTGACTTAGAGCTGGTGGGTGACGTCATGTCTGTGTTAAAAACCCAAGCTGTTTGCGTTACAGTCGTCAACAAGTCGTGCTACCGTTTAACAATTGATTGTTTTTAGCTATTGCTATAAGATATACTGAAATATGTCAGTTTGTAATGAAGCTTTACACAAACAAACATCACAGCAATATAGCGACTGATAGAGGTTAGACAAATTGTTTCTACGACAAATTTAATGTCACCCAAATCAGACAGAACTGCTAATACACAGAGCATATCTACGGTTCGCGTTTACTGTTAATGGGGTCATTCCATGCCAAATCAACAGATGCCTCCCATCTGACCATCTTGGATTTGCTTCATACTTTATGTCAATAATGCTATAATACCCAAAAACTACTGTGCAAAAGTTTAGGCTTGTATCTACTTTATTTTCTGAGATATGGAGGCTTAAAAAACAGTCATTAGTCTGATAAAATGCTGTTTTTTAAAATCGCTAAGTTCCTTGGGTCATTACGTTTGAACAATTCATGCTAGATGCTTGAGGGAATATTGCACGACTGTAGATGTTTTCAAATGCAACGTTATTTGGCCCAGAGAATAATATTTGCCAAGTTATGGCATGTTGAATATGGCATTAAATTGAAAAAAATAGAAACTTTTGACCACTATATCTTCAAGCCGAACCACATCAGATCTTTTACATTTCTATATATGAAACACATATTGTAGTGCGTTTTTATTTATTGTTTAGCTAGAAATACTGTATGTCCGGAAGTATTCACAATCTATGATTTATGACACATTAAACATGATAAAAAAATAATTTCACATTTAAGTTTTATGTGTATTTCTCACATGTATGACAACGTCTTCCTTACAGACAATCATATAATTGAAAAGACTGTTATTATTGAGTTGGCAGCTTTACTCAAACTATATTAATGAAGGCATAAAAAATGGTTTACATGCCTATGGGTGTGTGTCTTTTTCCAAGGTTGGACATGTTAACTTGTACCATGTGATGTTTTGTTTATATAGCCATGTGTTTCAGTTAATAGTGTCTCTGTCCCCACCCCTCACTAATTATGACCGCCACGCAGTAGAGGTCTGCACTCCTGAGGTAGACCCGCGGGTCCCGACGCAAAAGAGTGCGGCGCAGGACAACTTTTGACAGCTCTTAGAGGGAGAGGTGCGTTCGCGTGTGCGGGACAAACCGATGATTTGCTGCACTCCCGCAAATTAAATATGTGCGTAAAATTGAATATGGAAATTATTATGACTGCCGCGCAGCGAAGCGGCGGTCATATAGGTTTAGTCAGATTTTTTTTTTTTTTCTTTTTCGCATGGCCAATTTTCCGTCAAGGATTACCGAGACACTGAAAGACCGGGGTGCACGAAACTGGGTGGGCATGTAGCCCCACAAGGATAGCATGGAACCATTGTTTTTCGTTTTGATCTGAAGCCCCCCCGCTGGACTGGACCCCCCGAAAGGAGGGTAGGGCGTTTTCTGTGAATATCTCGAGAACCGTAGGTTTTAGGAGGACCACCTTTTTTTTGTATGTTGATCTTAAGGGAACATGTCAACCCATTCCATAACCACTCATTTCATGTATAGCGCCACCTAGTTAAAAACTAAAAAGTAAAAATGAGGTGTTGTAATAGCAGGTATCTGTGACCTAACATGGTCAAAACTGCACGAAATTGGAAGTGTAGGATCATTATGACACCGTCTGAAAGCAGGCCAAGTTTCGTGGAAATCCGTTCATGGGGGGCCATACAGACCAACTGGCCTGTAGGTGGCCGGACACAGTTTTTTGTGAATATCTCGAGAACCGTAGGGCCTAGGAGGACCACCTTTTTTTGTATGTTGGTCTTAAAGCAACACCAAAACGATTTTTGTACCTTAAAATAATGTTTCCAAAATCGTTTCAGTGGTTCATCAACTCATAACAAGGTGAACGGCACTTTCTGAATTCGCTTCGTAGCCCTCTATCGGCTATGACCGCACTATGTAAGTTTGCCGGATTGGGTAGCGGATCTGTAGTTCGATGGAATGAGACATAAGAAACTAAAGTTTGACTTGCATCTGATGTCGCAATACATTATACTTTCATAAAATCATGCAACATGTTCTACCTTGTCTGTGGACATTGTTATTTGCAAAGCCGGTGCTGGATAAACAAATGGTGCGTGTGACAGAGGAAAAGTTCTTTGGTGTTGCTTTAAGGGGCCATGTCAACCCATCCCATTACCACTTATTTCATGTATAGCGCCACCTAGTTAAAAATTAAAAAGCAAAAAATTAGGTGTTTTAATCACAATATCTCTGGCTGACATGGTCAAAACTGCACGAAATTGAAAGTGTAGGATTATTATGACACCCTCCAAATGCATGCCAAGTTTCGTGGACTTTCGTTCATGGGGGGCCATACAATAAATTAATTTATCTGTACATTTTGTGACCGTACACCAACAGAGTTTTCTGTGAATATCTTGAGAACCGTAGGGCCTAGGATGACCCATTTTTTGCGTATGTTTGCCTCTAGGGGTCATGTTAACCCATTCCATATGCGCACATGTGCATACACACGTGCATAAACAGATACACACGCACACACATACATTCACAGTAATCATACATATGACATACTCACACAGTAGACATATGTACGCATGCATGCACATGCACACACACAGGCACATACACAGCAGAGTTTCCGCTAGAAAAAAATGGTGCCGGTCAAAGTGGCAGAGGTTTCGTTTTCCGGACATTTTGATGATATGCCGGTCAAATATCCTATTATCCCTTCTTAATTAGTCAAACTGAGGAAAACTGGAGACAGGCTATGTAGCTTAAAGAATTACATAATCTGTATAGAATGCAACATGTTCATTAGACTAACCTAAACATGCCTAACAAGATCTAGCCAGTATCTTTTCATGGACAGCAAGAGTCCGCTTCGTTCGTTGTTTTAAAAAGGCTACATTGTTTGTTGCTGCTACCCACGTTATCTCAGTGGTGACTGTTTAACTTGCACAGATGTGCACAAGAATGAGCGCTCACACCACTACCCCCCAATGCTATGCCTCTTTATTTTATAACAATAAATTAAGAAATGTTTCCTATTCTGGGAAATGTTTAGTTTCTTTTTCTTTCGGCAGCGGTTCAATGATAATTGTGCCAGAAATTATCCGCGGATCGCCTCATCAAGGAGGCCCTAACCCTGCAGATCATAGACAGAGAACGCATAAACCTACTGTATGCTTTGGGTAAAGAACACTTTGCATGTCCAATGTACACGGAGAATGACAGTGTCTTGGAGCGGCCGCACCCCCCGCAACTCCACTTCCAATGTCACTGATTCCGACAGATACGCCCGACACTTCTGCTTTTTATCTGGTGGTGGTGGAGTTGACCGGACATCTGAGGCTTCAGACGTTACCAATTTATCATCATCCATCGCGTCTGGCCTCTGAAAAAACGTTTAAGGCTAGTCTGCCTGGGCCTGGCCATGTTTGAACCGCCTCTCATTTGTTTGTTGTTTAACATGGACGTTTTAAGCGTGCGCTTCCTATTTAAAATGCAGCATAGGTTATGCGTGTTGTTTAATAACGTTCAAACGGTAGAGCCTGTTCATTTAAAAACATAGCCAGAGGACGTATAATATAGGTTTAGGCCTACATATTAAGGCTTATTCTCAAATTCAGATTGCGTTAGGGGACGGGATTATTAGCCAATTTCAATCGGACAATTTGACCGGAGAGATTTAATTTTGTCGGACATTTCATTTTTTTTCCGGCCAATGTCCGGTAATTACCGGACAATGGAAACCCTGATACACAGGCACACACACAAGCACATGCACGCACACACACACACACACCCACACACACATAAACATAAACATGTACACGCACACAATTCAAGGATTTCTCAGAATTATGAACAGGCAAGATGGGGGTGGGGTTGTATAAAATGTATTTTACATGTGAAATCTATGAACTAATCATCTTTTGGTACTTGTTGTCTAGCAGATACCAGTGAGAATTGAGTGTGCATAATGTAATTCAGTGAGACAGTTAGAACCATATATGCCTTTCAGCGTGACTTATTTTTGTGGAAAATATGTGCTGGACTGGTCGGCGGTCATATTTTGTACCGCTCTGCGGTACATCTAGTTAGCCTTGTCACTGCCTCACCTGTTTCTTGTTATGTTCATTAAGAGACAGTTTCTGACATGTTGTGGCCAACATGTTTCTCCAATCCAGATTTAGATTTAAGGCCAGACAAGGCACACCATAATATGTTTGGTTTTTCAACACATGTAAGAAATATTGGTTAGTGTGAAGAGCCATTTTATATTTTAGTACACATTTAAGCCTCAGAAAACGTTATCAAGATATGATATCAACATAGCAAAGTAGGTGCTTTGAAACATATAGACATGTGGGGTAGACTACAAATCTCGATCTGTGGGTTAGCGAGGTATGTTCCGCTCAAAGCCAGGGTATGCTGTGACACAAAAGTGGATCTGTTTTAGTGTCGCTATATCACCATGGTGTCTTATGCTGTCAACCAAACCTGGTCGGGAGGAGGTTATGTGCTAAGTTATAGCTCAAATCGTGTAATCTACCGCCCACTGACCAATCAATTGTCTTAAAAACTAAGTTATCTCACGTGTAGGATTCTGTCATATATCATACAGGTGCATACCATACAACAACTGATGACAATTGATTTATTTGATGTTATAGGTTAGACACAAAAAATGACCGCAGTTTAGATTAAGCTATCGCTCATGAATGCGGAAGTAATAGAGGCGGTCTTGTGCATCTCCATGTTTTACGATTGGCCAACGTCATCCCAACACCGAGAATGTGCACAGATCTGAGCTGAAAGCCTAGTTTGACAAATATATCACATAACTGCTATCGTAGTATCAAAACTATGATATAGTCATACATGGTCATAAATATAGTCATACACATGAAAATTAAGTATGAAGTTATTTTTCATGTTTGAAGCTCTATAAATTAGATATTCTCATTTATTTAAGACATGCAATCTAGTTGTTAAGGAAGTACTTAACCAGTAGGATTATATAAATAAATTCAACTCTTCGGATGGGATTCATTGTGAAGATATTGTGGTCAAAACATGCTTACATTTTTCATAAATGCAATATTCAGCAAGTCATAGCTTGAGAAATATTCAACTGTGGGGTAATTATTTCAGAAGTCAATTAACAGTGTAGAATAGTCCCTTAAAATGTCAAGAATCGAGCATGAATCGTTCAAAAGTAAGTAGCTTTTAATACAGGTTGCATGGTGACTGTGACAGATGATGAGTTTTCTTATATGACAGTGTTACGTAGGACCTCTCTGTTTCATGTTCTCACGTTAATGGACTTGAATTTGGTATCTGGTATGTTTTTTTACGATCCAGCAAAAAGTGAAGGAGAGCAACAAGACAAGACTGCTGAGCACGAGCCATCTGAGGACCAGCCGACCAGGTATGCTGTCATTCTCCAGACAGAGAGTGGTAGTCATATTTTAAGTGTCGTGTTTTCCAACCTACTGTATGCAGATTAAGCTATTGTTGAACCTATAAGCTCTGGTATATTCTAAATAGGATGTGAGGAATATGGAGAAAATTTTGTTTTTTGGAGCTTATTATGTCTTGTCTTGCAGCTGAGCCTTCTGGGAGTTCTGAACAGAAAGAGAGCTGAGGAGGAGGAAGCGGACCAAAGCATGTCCCTGTGGATTAATCTCTGGATTTTAAATTCTACTTTGATACTTATTTGGCTACTCAACCCAGTGATGACTGGACCAAAGTTTTACTGGACCAAAGTACTCTTTACACATTATGAACTGAGATATGAATGTGGTAAAGATACTGAAATGACTTTGGCATACTCCCAGAACTAATATTTTTCTGACAAATCTGTATAAATCTAAATCACCAAAGAATATATACGTTTGTCCCTTATTTGTTTGATGATTTTTGAATCATAAATGCTTTTACTAATGTTATTGAGACAGTCTACTCAGTGATAGGGAAATGCTAGCCAATGAAGACTATGAACTATGTTCCTCGAGCTCAGGAAACAATATCATCCAATAGTCAGCTCGAGAAACAATATCATCTCTTTGCTTTGCTCTGGCTGCTTCTAATGATACACATACACACACACACACACACACACACACGGAGTTCAGAAGAATGAGCGATATCGTTATGTTATGATGTTATATATGAATGCTTTGACATGCTGTAATATTGTGTAATTTTACTAATATTTTGATTCAAAATATGTATATATCTTCACCAAATCACCAAAAAGCTTAGTGTTCTTATTTCACTTTTTCATGAATCATTGTATTTGTGTAGGTTTTAATATTGTATGTGTGGTGTATGAATGAGACGACTGTATGTTGACGAAATGTTCTTTCAATGTCATTATTTATGCCAGTAGTATTTGTACATTTTTATTTGTACATTGTTGTGAGTGTGTGTGTGTGTGTGTGGGGGGGGGGGGGGGTAATCTTACAGTGTATCCAGATGCAGGTGGACTTTAGTGACTCATATACATGAAGATGAGGAACACACAATTTAATTTGGCGACAGGTTATAGCGGTTTAACATGAACAACCCTGAAATGACACTGATTTAAAGGGTTTATTACATCTGTACTACAGATCCCAGTGATTGCAGGGAGAGGAGAGTGCAAGGCAGCAATAAGGGAGAGTCAGAGAAAGAGGAGGATAGAAGGGATCCATGGACCATTACATTTATTTGGTAAAGAAGAGACAGTGGCCTCACCCAGTCAATCACAAGGCTTGTGTGCCATATGGTGTTCTTTAAAATCTCAATCTTGATAGTTTTAGTTGTGATAGTCAGAAAGATGGAAACAGTGGTTTGTTGATGCAATAAGAAGTGTTGTTAATACTGAGTGCTGATTGGCCTGACACACCAGTTAGTATTGTGATGTAGTGACAGCAATCGTGATATTTTAGCGGTCAGAACCGAGCCTCATGAGGCCACGTTTGTGATGGTGTCAAGACCTCTTTTACCTCTTCACACCCTCACCACTTAACTTATTTCTGTCAGACACATTTTCCCAGAAGGACAGAAGGTCTTGCCTGAGTCACAGGAGAGCATTTCAATTGGTTATAACCTGCTGCTTAGCGGTCTGTTTTGTACAATCAGATTGTGTTTTTAAACTGGAAAAAACCATGCATTTTTTTGTCTGCTTGCAATTCTCTCATCCCTCACCCTGTGGAGAGAAGAAGAGAAGTGGGCACACACTGTGGGCAGCCGTGGCCTACTGGTTAGCGCTTCGGACCTGTAACCGGAGGGTTGCAGGTTTGAACCCCGACCAGTAGGCATGGCTGAAGTGCCCTTGAGCAAGGCACCTAACCCCTCACTGCTCCCCGAGCGCCGCTGTTGATGCAGGCAGCTCACTGTGCCGGGATTAGTGTGTGCCTTACCTCACTGTGTGTACACTGTGTGCTGTGTGTGTTTCACTAATTCACGGATTGGGATAAATGCAGAGACCAAATTTCCCTCACGGGATCAAAAGAGTATATATACTTATACTTATACCCCTGGTCTCCCCATCCTCTGTTTAAGTCCTCCTTTCCTATTACTGCCAATTTGATGTTTAGATTGTTTTATTTTACTTTTCATGGGGCAGAGAGATGTTTCATAGTAAAGACTATCTGTATGTAATAAAAGTTTTTTTTTTCACTATATGTATTGCATGTTTTTTTGTTGTTGTGTGTTTGCAACAGACTACTGAATTATACAAATTTCCCCTAGCATCACAGAATCAAACAAAACTAATACACACACACACACACACACACACAGGGACGTGCACAGACAGACCTCCGCTGCTGCTGTAGCACCTGCCCTTTTGCTCTCTGACAAGAAGAATTCACTATTTGCAGGAATGTTTTCCAAATTATTTGTAAATTACATGTAAGTGTTTAAAATAGTAACTACAATCATAGTTTCATAACTTCTTGTCCTAACTACAACTGCATGTTGGGGTCTAATTCTGCTACAGTAGATGTCCTGAGCCGGCCAGTCTCTTGAACTACAGACAGGCCACAGATAGGTTAGCTCCTGACCCTCTCTCTTGGACTACAGACAGGCCACAGATAGGTTAGTCAAATTTAAAGGCATTTTATTTGCATTACTTTATGCAGCATTACTGTTTGGTACAGTGTTGCCAAAGCTAGTGTTACAAATAACAAAGTAGTGCCACAAGGAAAAGAAGACAGAGATACAGCATACAATGTATAAACATGTGAGCACAAAATAGACAGTACTGTAGTAGAAATAATACTAGAATGAAAGGTAGGGGTGAGTGTGTGTGTGTGTGTGCGTGCGCACATGTGTCTGTTTGACTGTAGGTTTACTTAAGTCATGTCCTTCAGGTTGTGACATTTTAAGACATATTGTGCTGCCAGGGCAGCAGAGGGCCTTTCACCAAGAAGTATGGTCATTTTATCATTGTCTTCAATGTCTATACAATTTGGTTTTCTCTAAGTTTATGAAAAAAGGTCCCTGACCCTCTCTCTTGAACTACAGACAGGCCATGGATAGGTTAGCTCCTGACCCTCTCTATTGGACTACAGACAGGCCACAGATAGGTTAGTCCCTGACCCTCTCTCTTGAAATACAGACAGGCCATGGATAGGTTAGCTCCTGACCCTCTTTCTTGAACTACAGACAGGCAATGGATAGGTTATCTCCTGACCCTCTCTCTTGAACTATAGACAGGCCATGTATAGGTTAGCTCCTGACCCTCTCTCTTGAACTAGAGACAGGCCATGGATAGGTTAGCTCCTGACCCTCTCCCTTGGATTACAGACAGTCAGGTCACACAGTAACCTGAGAGGCCTATATTCACATACCAAATGAAACTGCATTTTTAAGTAAGCATGCGTAATAAGCTGGTGGATAGTAGGCTGTTCATGTCAGTAGATCTGATCAATGCAAATCATGATACATTTGAGTCTGGATCAGCCTGGCTGAGTAGCTGTTTGTTTATTATGTTTAATGTGCGATATGGTTTCTGTAATTATGCTGATGGACAGTCTTTTTGGTTTGTTTTTTGCTGTTTATTGTGTGACAGTTATTTGTATTAGTCATTGTCTCATCCAGGACCTTGACATCTCTCCTCCCAAAATCCCAAGTCAGGCCATTGCAGCATTTGTTAGTGAAGTGTGAGCAGACACATTGCACAACATTACTCTGAAGGAGTGCTATACATGCCGAATTTGAAGTTTCTTGGTGTTTTATGCCCCCAACATTGTCTTCAAGGCAGCGCTGGGGGCATAAAACACCATCGAGCTATTTGAAAGCATGCAGGAGACTGCAAAACAAAATGTGTTCTATTCCATTTACTTCTTGCCATAATATGAATGTGTTATATTATGGCTGTAAATGAACATGTGTGTTTCAGCTTAAGGAAAGGACTGTCAGATCTGAACTAAAATAGGTACCAACCAACATTGTTTTGGGACTGCAGAGTTCCTGTCAGACTGGTTTAATTCCAACTTTTGCAAGACAAGCAAACTCCACAGGAGTGTAAAATGATGAACTGTGATATTTCAACCTTCAGGGTTGTAACAATCTTAAGTATAAACAGTGATAAGAATAATGTTTTGAAATTCTTGATTTCATTCGCAGTTAAAAATGACGCGCCATCTGCATTTCTAGAGATGGCAAGTGCACAAATACTGCTTAGCCAAGTCACTGGAGAAGGGGTGGGGGTAAGTCATTTGGGATGGTATGCTGTGTGGTGAGCTAAGCCTGGTAGGGGGAGCTGGTTTCAAATGACTGCCAAGGTTCCATTGCATTCATGTTTAGGGGTGCAACAGTCATGACCTACATCAGCGGCATCCTCCGAAACAAGAGCCAGCACACAGCCGTGGGCGTAGGCCTGCCTTATTAGCATGAAAACACCTTTGAACACAACAGACAATGAAAACATGAGAGAGTTGTGGATGGTGGGGGGGGGGGGGGGGGGGCTAAGTCTTCCTGATGAGGAGACAGTGAATGTAGAGGCCATCTTAGTTGTCTGTTTGTGATCATATAAAAGGCCAGAGTGACGGAACAAATAGCAGCTTTTGTCTTCATGTTGCCCCTAACAGCGCTGACACACAGTAATGCCAAAATCCACTCAATGAAATACATTGCTTTTGACCAATGCTATACGGCACTGCATGAAACTGGACCCACCAAATGTCTCAGTATTAAGAACTAGGATGTCATAATGTCCCCACCTCACAGATGTGAAGGTTGCAGCTCACCCCCACACATGTTGTGGATGTTGGAGAGCTGTGTGAGCCATGTGTTGGCGCCCCACCCCAGCAATACTGTACTGTTCTCTGAGCTCTGTGCTCATCGCCCCAGGCCAAGCTCTGATAAACTTAGCACAGTGTAAGGGAACTCCTAGAGCGTGCCAATAGACAAAAGGCCCATAGCAGCAGTGCTCCACCTTCTGGTCAATAAAGAGAGCTTATAGGACTAAGTAATGATTACAGTGAGAATTCATTTGGTCAAGCAATGATGCATGTTATCCAGGACTTTGACCCCACCCACCCAAAAAAATAAACTGGCCTTTGCTTTCATTAGCAGAGATATTTCCTTAAAATCCATGGTTTGCATGTACTAAATAATTTGCAAATAATAATTTTATTTTAGATTTAATATTTTCTTTGTTTGTTTTTTTTTATCCTGGCTTCAGTAGATTAAGTAGTAATGAGCTATTTTAACTTTATATAACCCATCATACTATTATACACTTTTGTTTAGAATCTGTCTCTAGGCCAGTGATCACTAAAGACTGTGGGCCCACAAACTGCACGCTGACCTGCACAGGAGGGAAAAACATCCTGTACACATGTAAAGGCATGGACCCTGTTGAGTACATGGATTACAGCTGGACAGATAGCAAGGGGACCAGACACTCGGGGCCTGTGCTGATGGTGGAGATGAGTAAAATGCTGGATGAGATCTACACCTGCAACTTCAGCAACCCAGTCAGCTGCTACAGTATACTAGGAGCATCAGGGAATCAGAGCTGTTCCCTTTAGCAGGCGCGTGTGTGTGTGTGTGTGTGTGTGTGTGTGTGCCCTATGAGTACTGGTAAGTATGCATTAACTGAAACTCTAGTTTTCACACATTTTACCCCTTGCTTGGAATGTATAATGTTGTCATGATGTATTTCACAAAACTCTTACAAAATCCCCCACACCAATCATGATTTAATTTGCCTCTGTAGTTCCCAACTGATCCTACAGTTTCCCCAGGAAACCCCTCACAAGGTCAGTGACTTGCTATTGCTTTTGAGGAGAGAAAGATGGTGTGTGTAGTTTAGTACTGGAACATGGAGAGAGTGGGGAACTCATGTGCAATAAGTGCAGTTGAGAGCAAGCTGTAAACACATTATTTCAGACCATCTTCAGTTGACCATAAAATCATATGTTAAAAGTTCAGGACATTATTTTTTAGTAATTATACAAGGACATAATACATGATATGTTTTGTAAATAAATAAGCACAATACATTTGATAAAATCTCAAAGAAAATGTGTCATTGTATTAGTCTCAGCACTGAGAGATTTGATATATGCCTAGTTTCCATGCAAACATCCAGTATCGGTGTAGCTGGTGTGGTATGTAACTAATCTAGCTAGATTGCTGTGTGAGGGACTGTGTGTGCTTCTAATGTTGTAGTTCAAGGTCAGATGAGTGGAAGACCAGGAGAAAAAAACAGAACATTGAAGCACTCTGAAACACTCTGTCCACTGGTTGATGTGAATGGTGAGTAGAAACACAACCTTTTGCTAAGGTCGGACATTGTGCAATTCATGATATGTGAAGAAATATGAATATCGGCCATTGTGCTCTATTTTTATAATCACATAAACAGTCATCCACATACTATCATTTTTATTCAGTTTTGTTATGCATATGTTATTGGCAGCATTATATCATCATATCACGTGGCATGTGTAGCATATAATCAGCTCAGGAACTGAATACTTGAAATATTTTCACTACCAAGAAGCACAACTCTAAGGTATCATTTCTTTGTTTGTCTGTTTCACAACAGGTTTTTCTGTCCATACTGTGGAGCAACAAGGATAAACAAAAGAGATGGAAACATTTATGTAAAATGTTTCAAATCAGTTACCCTGTAATTAATTTGACAACAAAGGCATGTTTATCTGTCCTTTTCATCAAGTTTCACCCCCAAAGTGCAAGTGAGTTGTTTTCCACAATATATGTCTGTTCTTCTCTCAAGCATGTGACTTACAAAGGGAATTTCTGCCTAGTTCACAAGTTTCAAATAAGTATATGTAAGTAATATACTCTTTTGATCCTGTGAGGAAAATTCGGTCTCTGCATTTATCCCAATCCGTGAATTAGTGAAACACACTCAGCACACAGTGAACACACAGTGAGGTGAAGCACACACTAATCCCGGCGCAGTGAGCTGCCTGCTAGAGGGGCACTCAGGGAGCAGTGAGGGGTTAGGTGCCTTGCTCAAGGACACTTCAGCCGCTTCCTAGTCGGGGTTCGAACCGGCAACCCTCCGGTTGCCGAAGCGCTAACCTGTAGGCCACGGCTGCCCCTAGGGATGTGCACCGTTCCTGGAGTCACTGCAATACCGGGTCGATGTGTGGAGTGGACGGAGCAAGCCCATCTTCCGTCTCCAGATTAAAGGAAAATTCCGTTTTTTAGCACTTTAAGGCCCTTTTCTGGTTTGTTTTGGATGAACTAGAGTGGTGGACACCGAAATTTTGACGATTGGTCCTGTCTCGACTTTTCTGACTCGTTTTGAATCGCCTTTGACTTCTCAGGGTGGCTGGCAATGGGCATACTGTAGTAGGCTACTCAAACATGTCCTAAAACAACCCTTAACGTTCGTTTTCAAAACTGTGCAACTCACCGAGTGGTTAGTGGTGTTCGTTGATTATTAAAAACAAATATATCGGCGCAATGTATGATTTCCAGCCGTCTTATTTGCTATTGTGGAACTATTCACAACCGGTCAATATTTGAACCTGACGCATAGACGGTGGCACAGCTATCAACGTGCAATGAGTCTTCCAACAGAAATCAATGGGATTTTACAAAATGCCAATGACAGAAACTGTATTTCGCTACACTACTTGTTTTGGAACATCAACGAACACCACTAACCACTCGGACCAATCGTCAAAATTTCGGTGTCCACCACTCGTTCATCCAAAACAAACCAGAAAAGGACCTTAAAGTGCTAAAAACCAGAATTTTCCTTTAATATATGGTCCTCGGGTAGAGGACGTATCAGATATTAAACTGATAAGAATAGATCTTAGCCAAAAGGCCAAGAAGCAAAGTATCCTATAGTGGCTAACCAGGACTTTCTGCTTTTATGCATACTGTGTATCCATATTCATTAGAATTCTCAGAGGAGAAGGGAACTATTTGGAATGTCTGTGTAATCTGCCTTGTATGAACAGGTCTGCATGAGGCATACACCCTAGAGCGATGGGCTGGGGAGCTGGATTGGCTGGAGGCCAACAGGCAGAGTTTCTGACAGACTGGTGTAGTTCATACCTACCTCATACCAAGACAAAACCAGCACACCACCCCACCCCACCCCCCAACACACACACACCCTTTTCGTCTCATAAGATGCAGGATAAGGACACAGAATGTAGAAGACACAATGCCAGTATTTTACCTATTAGATAGGCCAATTTGCACCACCAATACACACTTGCAAACACACACAGAGTCAAGGGCATTTTCAATATACTTTTTTTCTCTATCAATTCGTCTGAACAAAAAGGGTTATGCTCCTACCCGAGAGAATAACATTACATAATGCAATAGAAGGCATTCTTGGCGAGCATTGGCATTTTCAGACATGCTATTCTCCATACATTGTAGTATCAAAATGATCTTGATTGAGTGTCTTTTTTAATCAATGTATTTAATTTTTTAGTTTTTTATTTTGAAGTAATCCAAAAGTATTAAAATTACGTTACATTATTTTGTAATCCAATGGATTACGTTACTGATTACAAAAATTGGTGTGTAGTCTGTACTCTGTAATGGATTACATTTCAAAGTAATCTGACCCAACACTAACAACATACTTTTGTTTCCATATCTCATTGCCTTGTTTGTGAAAATGTGGCGCCAGACGCCATTTTTTAAGATGATAGTAGCCACCTGGGATGCTAACTGGCTAAAGCTAATTTGAACCCTTAACCCCTAGTTCTATCAGCCTTGATGATATGGTCAGCCTGATTGCTAAATGCTGATTGGCTATTAGGTGACTGCCTATTGTATAGGGGTCATATTTTCTTTCGTGCACGTCATGTGCGTTCATGTCCATCACTGGAGTGTGTGTTACTCCACCACCGGGTTTTGCTTTGTTTGTGTTCTGTTTGTGTGTCTTCTTTATTTTCTTTCTAGTTTGACTGTATTTTGTTATTATTACCTGTTTTTGTACACTGTTTTGCACCAGGATTGTTTGGGAATTGTGGTTTAAATAAAATCCATCGTTTTTACAACCTGATTTGCTTTGTCTCTGCTGTGTCTATTCCTCCTGTACCATGACTACCCGTATGACACGTAGTGTCTTCAGAATACGGGGAAGAGTGACAGGCTGTAGTGCAAATGGACACATGACACATATTATGGGTCCACATGCCTGTGGGGAGTTTGAATCTAACCAGTGGTTATTTCACCAACCCCCTTCCCCCGTCCTGTGTCTCTCTCTCCCACTTCTGACTCCTGTCACTGTCCTATAAAGGCAAAAATACCAAGAAATATAAAAAAAGAAAAAAGAGGAAGTGAGTCGTTTGCATTTGCTCAATCTGCAGTCAGGTTGCTGGGTGCCACATTTTCCTGCCTTCCCAGCATACATGGCTGCATCGCTAGTCCACTCACACAGCAAGTACATTTGGTATGGGTGGTATGACTGCTGGGTGTTGCTGGTTTCAGATTACTGGTGAAGCATCAGGCACTCTTGTTTATGGTGGAAGAGACACATGAACGGCGCCATCTCGAACACATGAGACAGCACTCTGATGTGGGCGTATGCATCTGAAACACATGAGACAACACTCATGATGTGGGCGTATGTAGGCCGCGTTTGCTTGATTCACAGTATTAGAACTTCACATGTGAAATGTCTGCAACAGGAAACGCAGCCCTGAAATAGCACAGTGGATAAGGAACAAAAGGGGATGTTGACAAAAGGGCTTCTGATTGTGTCTGAATCGTGTCGTCAGATGAAAGGCCTGTGGTTATGCCTGCACTCCACCTACTTTCCAGAGGAATGGAGCAAACGTCTCAGAACAGAAATGAATGTGAAGTATAACAAACCTCACGTATAACAAACCTCACAGACGTAAGGTTAAAGCTTGTATAACCACCATGCTAGGATGTTGAAGTTATGTGAGCCTCTGTAATGGTGCCCAAGCCCAGCGATACACCCGAGTGAGCTCACACTGCTGTGGGCGTCGCCCTGAGAAGTTGATTCACAGTGGGGGAAACTCCAGTAACAGTCTAAAAGACTCACAGTAATGAATATGCAGTGTGTCACTGTGGTCTAGTGCCACCATGTGATATCAAAGTTGGTTAGCATGAAAGTCTGACAAGAGTACACAAAACACTTCCATACTGATTGTGAGTTAAAACAGACTGTATTACTGCAAAAAATAAAAGGTAAAAGGGTGGAGGAAAGACAAAGGTGAGGACAACACAAAGTCTGATTCCATCAGAATAACTGTAAGCAGTGATGATGCTACGGCCTGGGAATCCACATGAGCAACCAGGCTGCTGTGGGCGTTACACTGACAAGCTTGTGGGGGAATTCCTAGAACGTGCCTTCGAATACAAGATCAATTGTGGCAGCAGTGCTCCACCTGCTGGTCAAAAGAGGGACAGACAAAACAGATCCAGTGACCGCGCAGACGCAGTGTGAGTCAATGTGGACTGAGCATGTTCCTTTAGTATCAACTGAGTATCAACTGACCTCATCCAGGACTTTGGAACCTCCCCCAAAACATTCTTAGTTGAGCACACATTATGCAGTTTTACTCTTGATTGGCAGTTTAGAGTAGCCTAGAAATCTAGATGCACCCTAGCGGCAGTAAATGTAATTTGCTGCCAGGGTAGTCTAGCAACTCTCCGTTGGCTTGCGAGCTGGAAAAATGAAACTTCGATCAGGCCAATCACATCGTGTAGGCCTATAGAGTCCGTAGGCGGGCATACAGGCGGGCAACATAATGATGGCAGAGTTGCGACGGTTCGGCGTGAATTCCCTACTTAAAAACAAAAAAGATGGATGTTGCTGTTGACGAACAGCGTGACACGAGTTAAGCTTTTTTAAGTTGGCAAAAGTTTGAACTAGCCAACTAGCTCTGCTGGTGGAAAAACGCATGGGACTCATGAGTTGTAGCGCTATCCTATTGCATGCAGAGGGAATTTGAAAGACAACCGTTTATCCCGCCCCTCGAACTGACCACTGCGAATGGTGAGTCCCCAGACCCTACATCTTGATGTGGGTCTGGCTCGTCAGGTTAAGGTTAGAGCACTTTTGTTATGAATGTGTGGCAATAAGCCCCAGCAATCTCCAACCCAAAACAATGTGTTCATTGTGAATAAATAGTATTACTGCAGATAGATCAAATACTTTGAGGGGAAAAAATGCCATGCTGACTTCTCCCTCTCTCTCTCTCTCTCTTTCTCCCTCTCTCACTTTGGCAACCAACACTGCTATAAACAGGAAGAACTGGCTACACTGGTCAACACTCTCAGTATGAAAACAATTCTGGTTATTCATTTTTCCACTCCGCATTTCATCTGTGTCCACCCCTATACACTCTTCATGCAATCATCACCCACCCAGTTATTTATGTTTATGTCAGGAGATACATACTTATTAGTGGACATTTGTTCCACTATTTTCATTCTGTAGCTTCATTCTATTCGTATAGTGCCACTTTGATATTGTGCCTACAGGAGATTTACAGAGACTTGGTAAGCAGGGAGTTACCATTGCATCATGCAGCTCACTGAAACACTTAACAGTCTGTAACTAACTATTGTTTTAAAAACACAAAAACATATAATAAAACATACTAACAAAAAAACACAATAAACACACAAACCACAGATATACATATTCTTCAACAATACCACACAGTTAAAGAGTGTGGTTTACACCAATATGGTTTACACTAATAACAAACACTCCCTCTTGGCATTCTTTTATCTAATACCTCACAGACCGGTTAGACTACATTTTTTTATTCAAACCAACTGCCTACTCTTTTCTTGTCGTATTTGCTACAACACGAAATGACATATGGACTTTTAAAAAACATTATAATTTCTATATTCTATATTCCTGTGGAATAATCAATGGATTTTATGTTGGCACTGACTCTCTACCGACAACTCAGGAGATTCCTAATCAATTGAAAGCCTTTTCACGCTGTTCTCATATCCATCAGTGTTATCCTTCTCAGGTAGGTGAATAAGTATAGTTTGTAATTTTCAATATGCGGGATAATAGACTTCACAGCGTTCGGATGGTTAAGTTAATGCACTTTGAGGAATAAAGGCCACTCAGCTTTATGTTGTGTGGCCACATTAGCCTACTTCCTCCAATGTTGTGCTATCCGAATTTTGTGTTGTCCATTATCCTGTAGTCATTAAAAAACAGTACATGTTATTTTTGTCAATTTCAGTAATGCATTCTTAGATTGTTTTTGAATACATAAGCAGGAACTCAGAGGAAAATAGATATAGGAATGATTACATACAGTAATTAACCTTGTGTGACCTGGGCAGGTATATCGGGAAATGAGTTTTACTCTGTCCGTACTGCTGCTTCAGTTACTGTCTGTGAGCCACTCAGGTGAGTTCTTAGTGTTTTCCTTTTTAAAAACATATTACTGACAACTGACCTCATGAAATGAATTGAATTTATGATTGGCATAAATAGGGAGAGATAGGAGGGGCCAGACAAATTGTGACACAACCGGGTTTTAAAACTTATACTTATTAAAACCATAGTCCATGTAAAATATAGACCCAAACGTGCACTCCTAATTTCCGCTGGCACAGAAAACAACATTGAGCTAATGGTGACTTGTGGACAAACAATAATAGAAAATAAAAAGTCAACATTAATAAAAATCTGATTCATTTTAATTTCAAAGTATCTGCATCGGTTTTGGACGCTTCAACTGGAAACTCTACAGTGTATAGGAACAGATTGAAAGGGTCTACAATCAGCTCCCTCTCCCTCTCATTCTCAGCAGCTCACTACTGCTTTAAACCTGATGCTGTTTTAACATTCATCCTTTTAGATATCATCCAAAAATATACTTTGAGGAGTGGTTCTATTGAACTCATTGGACAGGTCCCAAATGTGCTTGTTGAGTCAGTCGTGTGGACACGCAACAAAGACAAAGTTGCAGATTGGGATAAGGGAGACATGACGCCAACATATTATCCTACATTAGATAAGACTGAACTCAACATGGACACATGGGCTCTGACCCTCTCTGACCTGCAGCCTACATGTAATGGTCAATTTGCACTTCAGATCAATGGTATAGAAACAGCCAAGTCTTTTCAACTGATTGTACTAGGTAAGAGTTTTTATACCCTTTTTGGTTTATTGAAAATTCTGTGTGAATCAAAATTCACCTGTAATGCCTATTTAAAATACTGAACATTTCATACAACACAAGGATTGTTGAATTACAATAACTCAGTTGTCACAATTTAAAATGCTTGGGTATTGATAAGTAAACTGTATAAGCATATAAAGTAAATAGATAAATAATAGTCTATTGCTATGATAATGAATTTGAATGTTAAACAGGTGTTATATGTATCGTTGCCATGTGACTCTGGCACGAATAGAAACTCAAACCAGATGAATAGCCTTTAAATGAAGTGTCGTTCGTATGCCTCCTCAGAATCTGTTTCTGGGCCAAATATTGGCCAAGACTGTGACCTGAAAGGCTGCACTTTGACCTGTCAAGGAGCAGGTATTGATCACACTGAGTACAGCTGGACTGATAACCGAGGGAGAAACGAGAGAGGATCTGTGCTGAAGGTGGAGAAGACTGAGGGACTCGACAGGGTCTACACCTGCAACTTCAGCAATCCAGTGAGCTGGAAAACAAGCAGCGTCAAAGAGAGAGAGCTCTTCCCTTCAGGTCAGATCACTCAACAACAAGCGTCATGTATTTTTATGTTTTCAAAAGTAAAATCTCTAGAACAATGATTCCCTGCTCTTGAAAAGATAAACTCAATGTTACATCTTCAAGGGAGGGGTTGTGTTAAATGTCGATAATCCTGGTTTGTTATCGTTTCGTAATCGTTTACTTTGCAGAAAATACAGATGCTAACCTGCACATTATCCTGGGATCTATCGTGGGATCTATCTTGGGCGGGGCAGTCCTGATAATCATAGCTGCAGCAACTGGAATTGCAGTGTACAAAAAGAGAAGTATGCATGATATGGTGTCCCTTCAAACACTGATGTTAGAAAGAATGTTAAAGAAGTGAATAAATGAGTAAAGTTGCCTCTGTCAGTTATGTGACAGTATTTATCAGTGACAATTCCAACAAATTATTTCATTTGAACGATGCATTCAGTTAAGTTCTTAACTGTTTGATGCAGATGAAGCGAATGGAGAGGAAGAAACTAGGAGGGCCCAGCTGTCACAACAGCCATTACAACAACAGCCACTACAACAACAGCCATTACAACAACAGCCATTACAACAACAGCCACTACAACAACAGCCATTACAACAACAGCCACTACAACAACAGCCATTACAACAACAGCCATTACAACAACAGCCACTACAACAAGCAATTCAAATGTCACCAATTAAAAGTAAACAAAATAAATGATATAACGTTTTGTGAAATACAAAGAATCTATTTCTTTAGTACAGTACAATATGAATGTAATTTATAATGGAAATTAGATGTTTTTAGAGTAACCATGTTCAACTTATAAGCAACAGTTATCAAAGTAGTAGGCTTTATTCAATCCAATTTTAAACAACATTATCAATTTGAGGTGCTCAGCTTGATGAGCTAATGGTCTTAGGCTAGATAGTGAAAAATGGAAAAGTCCTGAAGTGAAAAAATGTCAATGCTAGTGATAGGCCTAATGTTTTACCACAAACTACTAGTTCTGCAAAAAAAAAATCCGATTTACATATGGTTTAACATAAGCCTTAAAAAACTGAAGCGGCATCTGCAGACTTTAGCTACACAAAATTTAGCCCAAATTCAGGATCTTTTTTAATGGCTCCCGGCCTGTTAAAAGTATGAATAAGTGGGCCTTAAAGCAGAAAAGGTTTAAAACCCCTGATGTATGCAACATAATGCATTAATGTTATGGATATTGCTGTTTTGTTATTCATGTTAATGCAATAATGTATTATCTATCTAGTAGCATTGGCCATGCTTAATAATTCTTGTTTGATACATCTTTGTCAGATCACCCTCAGCAGGATAGAGAAGGAGATGGAGAAGACAAACAACATGAAACCCAGAAGCTCCTGTCAGCACCTGAGGGAAATAGACCTAATGGAGAAGGTCATTACTTGCTCATCATGCCAGTCTATTGATTCAATATCAGGATTACGTGCAGCCTGACGAGCTGCACGTAAAGATGTAGGGTCTGGGAATTTACCATTGGCAGTGCTCAATCCGAGGGGCGGGATAAACGGTTGTCTTTCAAATTTTCTCTGCACGTAATAGGATAGCGCTACAACTCATGAGTCCCATGCATTTTCTCACCAGCGAAGCTAATTGGCTAGTTGATCAAACTTTTGCCAATTTAAAAAAAGCTTAACTCGAGTCGCGATTCAAAGACTGCTGCCTGATAGAAGTTTCACTACTACCCTTGCTGCATATTACATTTGCTGCCGCTAGGGTGCGTCTAGATTTCTAGGCTCGATTACGTGCAGTCTTTCTTTGATTAATTGTAATCATTCCATGTTGTTGTTTATTTTTCTTTTTTTTTCTCACATCTACATATTAACATTATAACATGCAGTAGTGTATTTACGTGTAATGTATCTTGTCAGATGCTCAGGGTGGACCAGAGCCAGGATCAGCAGATGAAGAGGACTGTATATGAAAATGTAGTGCTACCACCACAGGGAAATGATGGAGGTGAACATCATAATATTCTTTTTTTTTTTTAAATGTATTAAGGGAGTATATTGTTTCAATATAATTCACCCTTGCATGTCTGGTTACTTTGGCCCTCAATTTCAATTGTTTCCCAGCTGGAATATCTTGGGGTGAGCTTCTAAAAACACAAGCCGCTCAAAGTTAAAAATAGTTACATTTTCTATGTTTTATATATTTTATATAATAATAGGTTGTAGCTGCTTGCCTTAGCTATGTCAGGGAGCTAGCTGTATAACTAAATATAATGTATTATAAAACATCAGTTTCCACGTTGTATGTTTTTAACACAGTACTTTGGAATACTCACATTTTTGTGTCAGTGAGAATGCCACCTTAAGTGTTGACTGTTATCCTAAAGAGAATACATTGACTGAAATATGCAGTAAGCCCACATAGTATATCCTCGGTGAGTACAGACAAAAAAGTTAAATCTGTGTAATGATAAAATTGTCACTAATATAGCAAAGGTGCAAAATAACAGTCAGAGACTTAGATGAAGCAAACAGTGAAATGCATTTTAGACCTCTATTATTAATAAAGAATATATCGGACATACATGCATTCAAAAAAGCTCCTTTCTTAAGCACTACTTGCCCCACTTACTAGCACAGCATTACCAATAGTATTTCAGTTGAATAATTACAGTATTATATGCAATCTGATCCATATTCAATGGTGAACAATATCTCATGACTTTGTTGTAGTTTGCATGTAGTTCTTCATGACAAGCCTTCTTCATCTACCTTTTCAGATGCTGTATGTGAGGTGAATGCAATGCTATAAAAGAGCCAGATCCATCGAGGGTCATTACCCAATATTTAAGTACCGGTACTGTTAAGTATCAAAGACTTGACCCACGTTTTCAAAGTACTGTATTTCAAACAGTGGTGTGACATACAAGCAAAGGGATGTTGTCCTGTGATTTGTCCTGCTTTGTAACAATACCAAAGGTGCTATTTCTGTCCAGAACTGGATTTATTGTCACGCTAGCTGTGGATGCATGAAAGATGGACCTTCTCATGAAATTCACACACTATACACTTTTCTAAAATAGCTAGATTTGTGCCCAGTATGACCTCTTGTAAACTCTTACTAGGGAGAGTGACTCTTAAATGATTTCAAGATTATGTGCAATGAAACAACAATGCAACAAATGCACAAAGTCTTTGTGAGGAAGGGTCAGTATTACATGCTGCAAATGCAAACAAAAGTGTAAAACGCAACGTCAGTGTGACGTCACGTGTGAGGAGCAATGGGCTGAGGCTCTCCCCAGCGGAGCAGCCACGGAGTGACCAGAAACCAGGCAAGAGCGCAAGAGGGTCAGAGGGCGTCCATTACCCATGAGGTCTTCTTATAGGACCACCCATTACTCCCAGCACCAATGGGCACACCATGATCTGCAGATTGATAACAAGGCAGCACAGACAAAAGGGGCAGAGCCCCAACAGGCATTAGAAAAAGTGTGATACTAGGAATGACCAGCAGGGCCTTAACAGTATCAGTATTGTATGAAGGGTCAGTTACATGCTGCAAATGCTGCTGTCATCACATTAATGAAGAATGATTTAGAATATACATTTGTGTGACACCTGGGGGCTTTATTTCTTAAAGTGTGCTAGTTCATATATTTAAAATGTAAGATTTTTTAAATGTGTACACTTGTAAGTTATTATTATTATTGTATATTCTTTTATTTTGACATGGTTTTCTTTTATCCTTCCAGTATTTGATTGAAAGATTAAATCTATCCATCTATATCTAATTCCAACATTGGTCATTGGATTTATTACTTGCAAAGTGTTTGAAGATTATAAACCTTAAACCTTATACAGTATTTACCAGTGGTGAGCAGTGGTTGTAGCCTTCCCACCACAGCTGATGGATAACCAAGCCTAACATGAGGCAGAGGCAGTACTCCACAGCAATGCACATTGGCTGGACACAGACAGCAATTATCTCTTCATGATCCGCTAGCTGCCCAATCCGTGAATACATCGTTAAAAAAAAGGTCTCTGTAGCCATCCCAGGCTCCGAAAACTGGATACAAAGAAAGTGGGGACAGCCTGTCCCCTGAAACAAAAACAAACCCCTATGTGGAATTTCTCTGGGAATATGGAAATGAGGGGTGAGGCACATCTCTACTGTGTTTTGTTGGGTCCTTGATTAAAATATAATGTATTGTATGTTGTTGACAAAAGCATCTCCTAATGAATTTAAACATCAACAAATGCGACTTCCTGCGCCATCGCTAACTGCACCTTTAATAACATGAGGCAGTATTCCACAGCAGTGTACAGTGGCTAGAGACAGAACATGTGCTGTAGGCTACCCAACATCCAATGTTTCACCCCATTTGCCTGTGTAGCAGAAATATGCTCTGCCACTCTCTGTTATTTTTGTTTTTTCTGCTAACTTTGACCCTAAGGACCAATAATTGGAGGGTCTGCTCTGCCGGAAACATTGCGGTAAAACATTGTGGCCATTTTAGTGTATATACCATTCATTTTTTGATAGAACATTTTGGAAAATGAAATTTTCTCAAGTCCTCAGTGGGTTGGGTAAGCTGTCAATAAATGCATTCCAGATGCACAGAACACATGTGGCGACAACATCCAATGACAAAATAACTGTTAAAACACATTTCTACTAGCCTGGAAAATCCAGACCCTGATAATCTAGAAAGATTAAGGGTCTGGAAAAGAACAATGTAATAGCCCAACTCGAGGGGCGGCAACAAGCATGCATTTAAAAATCTCACTGCACGCAATTGGATAACACTAGACCATGTTTACTCTGAATGATTTCGGACTTCGACGCAATCGGATAACACTACGAAAAATGTGTACTGTCCTCCAACGTTGCAGCGCTGTCTTCATCAGTTCCATTGTGCTCTCGCGAGAACTCTAGATTTCCAGGGTACATTTCTACATGATTTTGGCTCAATTTAATGCAAAAAAAAATAAGGCGTTCACTTTTTTCCAATATTTTCATCTTTACTTCATTGGCAATCAACTATTCCCCCAAGCTATTACATCAGTCAGCATACCATTCTTTTCACCAAACAGTATACTCGTTCCACAGAAAAATTAAAAGAGGCTCAGAACTTCAGTAGAATTTTAGACTACTCTCAAAATTCTGAAAAACACGCTGGATATTTAGCATCATGGCACACTTACACACATACATACACACACACACACACACACACACACGATCTAAGTAATTTGAATGAGTTTGGAACAACCAACCAACTTTACTGTGAGAAACATGAGGAGGCAGATACCAGAATGTTTTCTCACATTGCATACTCAGTACAATTTCTGCAGCACAAATGGGCTGTAGTGGTTGCAGTAAAAAGAGTGAAAGTATTTGGTATCATTTGAATCATCATTTTATGGACCGATGATTACTGTCCAAAATCTTATGCTAGCACATCTGGATATCACCCAATATCTCCAATGCCGGTGGAAAGATCCACATCAAACCTGTATACTTACTCACTATAAGGGATCAATGAACTGATTGGGTACACAAGGTCTTTGGGTGAAAGATCAAGGTCGCATGGGGTCACACAAATGTACAGTGTTTGGTATCTCCAAAGCCAATCGATGGATCTTCATTAAACTTAACACAGTTATTCATTATAAAGTCTAAATGAACTGATAGGTACTCAAGGTCAAAGGTTATGGTCTAATTCGTTTCCTGTCATAAAAGGTTATGGCTGACAATCAACAAGTCCATTTAGAGAGTACTCATTAGAGAATAAACTTATGTTACTGAAGTACACTGTTGCTGTTTTAAGTTTTTTATTTATGTAACAGATGCAGCTTGTAATTGTGACACTTAATAACTCCTACAAATGTCCTTTAAAATAAAAAACTATTACTTTTAAACCTGGGACTTACCCAGAAGTTCTCATTTTAATTCAAAACCATGTAGTCTGAAGATGACAGCTGAAGATTTCTATTGCATCTTACATAAATTCCCCACCGAAATTAATGGGATTTTATGGATTTAGGTGAAAAAGTGTACACCTAATATATTTTAGGTCTGTACCATGAAGGTAAAACAGATTCAACCATATAAACCATATATTTTCTGAAAGCTTATACCCGCAGGATGTGATCTACCATGACATGTCCAATTCTCCTCATGTATAATACATTGGGTATAGGTAAATTGGATGTACAGTATGTTTTGGGCTGTGCCATTTAGGGAGAACTGATTCAACCACCTAAACCATATATTGTCTGAAAGCATATACCCTCAAATGTGAACTAACATGGGTTTTGACATTTCCCGCCCTCCTCATGACTTTGCTGTCCATGCGTAGTACATTGGGTATAGGTCAATTGGATGTATGGCGATCTACCTAGTGTATGTATCTACCTAGTGCCCTCTTAAGCTTCAGCTGTCAGTCCCACTGATATCCATTAAGCATTTTTGTGTTATAGACACATATCGTCATCAGAAAATAATAATAAAGTTTGGAGCCCTCAGTTGGCAGCAATTGGACCAAAATGGGCCTCTGGCTCATAGACATGGAATTGTTTTCATTTCCCCTGGTTTAAAAGAGGGCCTTGGAGTAAAAGGCTAAACCTATTGAGATTGATAATAATCTTGCTATACAGAAAATAAAGTTTTCTTTAATAATTCTCTTGTCTTGAGAAAACTTTGCAAACGTTGTGTAAACACTAATGCCACGAACAACGTAATGCGTCAATTGATTTGACTCTGCCTGCTATAGCCTCATATAACTTTGTACGAATTTGACCTTTACCTTTGCTCCATGGTCTTTAGTACCCACTCTGTACATGTAGGCTTTATTAAATGCATTAGGTTTCATGAAGATCCTTCAATCTGGTTGGGAGATATCATGCCAACACTATATTTCGAGTATGACCTCATGTGACCTTGACCTTTGATCAGTTCATCAACCTCTTATAATGAGTAAGTATAATAAGTTTGATGAAGATCATCTTACCAGCTTGGGAGATACTGTCTAATATCATGATGTTCTGACATATAATTTGGCCCAGTATCCATTGTATTATGGTACATTATGGTTCCCCATCTCTTTGTGAGCATCAAAGGAGACATGCGTTGCCTTCCACCAACTGAAGATGCCTTCCTATTACACCTTCGCCAAGCCCTGCATCAGTTGGCTGTGTGTAAGTGGGCACACATGGTTCAGCCAACCTACCCAGCTGCCACTGATTTTGGGAGAAATCTTGTCAATGGCAAATTGGTGGCAACCATGATGCTGAAAGAGGCAAAACCTTCTGAACTTAAACATAGCAAATACTGCCGCTGCAAAAAAATGCATGTGTGCCCGAGGATGCTCCTGTGCAAGAGCCAATGTGAAGTGTGGCCTTGCACGTCTCTACACTGGGGACCCCAACAGATATTCAAGGGTTGAACTTGTGCTTGAAGACAGGGACACGTAAGTAAGTTGTAATAGGCAATAAAATAATGTACCGTATTTTCCGGACTATAAGTCGCACCGGAGTATAAGTCGCACCAGTCAAAAAATGTGTCATGAAGAGGAAAAAAACATATATATAAATATATACATGTTGCACCTGAGTCTCAGGACCAGCCAAACTATGAAAAAAAGTGTAATTTATAGTCCGGAAAATACAGTAAGTCGTTTTGCAGTATATTTCTTGTATTATTTATTGCTGTATTATATTTCTTATATTTCCGGCAGATCAGACCCTCCAATTATTGGTTCGTAGGGTCAAAGTTAATAGAAAAAGCATAAATAATAAGTATGGCAGACCATGTCAGGTTCAACCCATTTTTGAGACTTTGGCTCCCCGACTAATAGGACATGAATCAAGCTGGCGCCAAGTCTTTCTGAAAGATAGGCTACCTCAGATTAGACTACATGTGTAACCTAGGAAAGTGTATTTTCCGCTCTTTCAATGGGTTGTCTCAGTTTGTTTTTAGCACTAATGATTGCGGAGATATTCAAGCAGTTTAACACCATGGGATTTCCTTTTTTAACGTTTGTGCTCACTTTTAGAAAGAAGTTTATTAGCAGTTGTTTTCTATCATTTTGATCTCTTTCATTTTCCTGTTTTTGCCTTTGTTTTTTTGTAACCCAACTTGATTTTCTGGGAGAATTTGCAGAGAAGACATTGCACCAGCAGCACAACAATTAGCAGCCCACTACTAGCGATGCTCAAGTACATTCACACAAAATAAGATTCCTTATGAATCGTTGTGCAGGCAGACTAAACCATTTTGGGTTTTAGCAAGGGAGAGTGAGAGTGACCTTAGACCAGGGGTGTCAAACTCATATTAGGGAGTGGGCTAGATTTGTTGCAATGAGACCTCATGGGGGGCCGTCATTGTCATGGTCCTTATCATTTTTCTGCATGGGTATCAGAGTGTTATTTGATGATATCACTTATGAGCAATCAAGCAGAGTGTGAATTACCCCACCATAATTGGGGGGTACTGCTCCTTCACTTCTTCTGACCATCATGGTCCATTACCATATCAATCCCCACCGTGATCGCCAAGTGCAACATGTGTTGTGCAACACACATACAAGGGCATGTGACAAACTGATAATCAGTAGGCTACAGCATATCTCATCGTTCTTATACTGTGTATCCAAAAAAGAACTGTTTTGATCAACTCTGCCCTCACCGTGTCGTCTCCCTGCGGCCTGCTCACGGCTTTTATCCTGTGCCTCTACTGTCTGCTGGGTACCCCTTTCCTTAACACATATGAACAGTATATAAAACCTAACTGCACCTACACTTTTAATGTAATTGTTTGTAGATCTTAGTGTTAATATTTCCTGCTTACTCTTTTAGCACCAAAGAAGTCCCTGATGTCTGTGTGCCCTTTCCTTTTCCTCTTAGTGTCTCTTTGAATAAAATAAAATAGTTTCATTAAGATAGTATCAGGGTTCTCAGATGAAACTACATTTATTGAACTAAAAACATGAAATAAATAATAGAATGTAAAAACAATACCAACCAATTAAAAACAAATTCAAATACATTTAGCCTAGGCTACTTGGGGTATTTTATGTTTCCACAGGTCCTCACTGATATTATGTAGGCTTAGCTACATCAGACCCTCTTGAGCATACCGGTAATATAAAAACACAGGATCTGTGCCAAACTAATTTCAAAAGGGCACAATAATTTATTCAAGATATAATGAGAATGGACACCTAGGCTATGGAGTTCATCTCCTTGGAAATGACAATTTTACCTCACCACAATGTAACGGTTTATTTCAATAGAGAATTACCTTGCCAAGGTCCTAACCAAGGTAACTAACCAAGGTCCACTTTACTAGCCTCAGTGGGTAAGTAAGTAGCAGGTAAGTAGCCAGTAATTCAATGTATGAAGAGGTGGCATGAGCTATGAAAGAACAAACACGTTTATAAATGAAGGTTGTATAATAACACATTTTCAACAAGCTAGACGTCAGTTAGCAACTTACATTTACCCATGCACGTCAGCAGCAAACCGAATTTAGCCTACTGGAGGAATTTACCTAGCGTTTTGTCATTCAATGTTGACACTTGCTCAGTTGCTTATAGCGCCACGGTGGTTAAAAATGGGACGGTCCACAATAGGGGTTTCTGAAATCGCTTTACATTAAAATGTTCCTACAGTGAAAATAGGAGTTGACTTGTATTGTAACTGTAATGATATTTTTTCACAATATCAGAAAAATTATCTGACCCCCCCAAACTGATATTTCTGTCTCTTTGGGTACCCCCCAGTACCCCCTGTAATTCGAACTATGCAATCAAGTACAAATAATGTACTACTGTCATATACGCTACTGCTCTTTCTCTCTTGAAATGCAATACTTCCATGTTAGTTTTTCCGGTTCTTCCTTCCTGAGGATGGTTTGTAGTGCTAGGTTTAATCAATTCAATTCAATTCAATTCATAAAGATATTGCTTATTGCTTATGTGAATATCTTTTTTTCTCGTTTTCCCTTCTTACCAAAAAACATCTGGGGGGCCGTAGGAAACCTGCTGGTGGGCCTGATCTGGCCCCTGGGCCTTATGTTTGACACCCCTGCTTAGACAGTCTTAGCTATTTTCTGTATACAAAATTCAGTCAGTCAAACTTTATATTTAGGCTGACATTCATTTTGACATTTCATTTGGAAATGAAAATATTCAGGTAAAATAAAAATATATTCCTTTTAAAGGGCCCTCTCCTCCATTGGGGCCCTAGTAATCAGTCCCACTTTTCCCCCAGTCCAACGCCCTGTGATCTGCTGAACTCCTTTCCAAATACAGTTTCTGATGGAATCACAGGCTAGGCCTACTTTGTGTTGTCTTCACCTTTGTTTTACCTCTTCCCTTTTATCTATATGAACTTCACACACAACTTTTGGACAGTTTTGCTTTTAACCATCAGATTAAAACCAGTATCATCATCAGATGGAGGTTTGAAGGGAGAGAGAGAAGGAGAGAGAGAGACAGAGAGAGAGTGATAACATAGCTGATAAGAGATCTCTAATGGAGTGCTGCTAGACTCACTGTGAGCATTCAGTTCTGCTGTGTGTTTATTGGGCTGTCCCACTCTTGGTCTAGCCTGGAATGTTGGTCAACATCCTGTCACGAATACTTGATGCATGATGCACTGTGCTACCGACGGTAGTTTCGCCAGAGCTAACAGGCTTGTTCTACTTGATGCAGATCTGCACATCTGACTTGATGTGATGCATGCTGGGTTGAACACAATGCATACTGGGATGGACGCAGTGCATACTGGTTAGAAATCCTGTCTGACTTCTGACAGCCGGAGAGGAACTTACCACCGTGTCACCATATCACATGACTTTAAAATCCCGCGGGAGTCTGAGCCAAAGTCAGTTTGTGCAGTTGGTTTTCCTCGGCTACACCAACATGGAACCGCCTCTGTTACGACATACCTTTCTCCTAATTGGTGTTCAGGCTTACAGACCAAAGATTCTAGAGCGGAGCATCTTTGGTTCAAATCTTGTTAACCGTTAGTAGATTTGTGTGGTTTCTTCTTCACATCAAATGGCATTTAATCTCCATCTCAATATCTTTCTGTGAATTCTTCATTCATTTCATTTTCGCCAAGATTGGAGACCAAAGCTCTCCCAACACTGCTATAAACAGGAAGAACTGCCTACACTGGTCGACACTCTCAATATGAAAATAATCCTGGGTATTCCTTTTTCCACTCCGCATTTCATCTGTGTCCACCCCTATACACTCCCCATCCAATCATCACCCACCCAGTTCTTTCTGTTTATGTCAGGAGATACATACTTCTACCAGAAAGACTCAGTAGACAGAATAGAATCAGTTGACAATTTAATTAGTAAAGGAACGGCTTGGATACAAGCATGATAGAGTCCTGAATAGGTAACAGTCTTTGGCGTAGGCCCCGTCTCGGATCCGTCCAGTGATGAGCGGATCTCGTCTCCTGCCGATGGATGAAGGCAGGGGCGGGGAGCTTACCCCCCCACGACGAGACGGGGACCAACTGGTGGCGGTGGCTGAAGGAAGATGATGTGGGACCGTGCCCGATGGACGTGGACTGCTGGCAGAGGTGGCTGGAGGGGAGGTGGAGGGGACGTCAAAGTCGGCGTACTGAGAAGCAAAAGCTGTGTTAGGTGGAACATATTTAAAGAGCCCACTGAATTCCTTTAGGCTAGCGCTGATTGAATGAGTGAATGATCAGATTGCAGGGCTTTCCCGAAAAGTAGGCAAAGCTATGATTGGCTCCAAGCATGGGAGGAGTAAAGCTACACTACGAGTCTTCCTAGTAGAACTTTCGCTGAAGCTATCATTTATTAGTGCACATTTGTTCCACTATTTTCATTCTGTAGCTTCATTCTATTCTTATAGTGCCACTTTGATATTGTTCCTACAGGAAATGTACAGAAACTTGGTAAGCAGGGAGTTCGATACCATTGCAAGATGAAGCTCTCTGAAACACTTAACTGTCTGTAACTAGTTATTGTTTTAAAAACACACAAAAAATATAATAAAACATACTCATAAAAAACATAATAGACACACAAACCATAGATATAGTTTTCTTCAACAATACCAGATTACACAGTTAAAGAGTGTGGTTTACACAAATATAGTTTACACTAATAACAGACACTCCCTCTTAGCATTCCTCACAGACTGGTTAGACTACATTTTTTATTCAAACCAACTCCATACTCTTTTACTTTCCCATTTGCTACGACACGACATATGGACTTTTAAGAAACATCACAATTTCTATATTCTATATTCCTGTAGAATAATCAATGGATTGTATGTTGGCACTGACATGTCTACTCTCTACCGACAACTCAGGAGATTCCTAATCAAATGAAAGCCTTTGCACACAGCCTCTCATTTCCATCAGTGTTATCCTTCTCAGGTAGGTGAATGAGTATAGTTTGTAATTTTCAATGTGCGCGATAACAGACTTCACGACATTCGGGTCGTTAAGTTAATGCACTTTGAGGCGTAAAGGCCACTCAGCTTTGCGCCGTGGCCGCATTAGGCTACCTCCTCCAACGTTTATTAACTTTTGCTATCCGAATTCTGTGTTGTCTATTATCCCTTACATACGCATTAACAACAGTACATATGATTTCTGTCATTTTCAGTAATGCATTCTCAGATTGTTTCGAAATACATAAGCAGGAACTAAATTTAAAGGGACACCAGGCAAGCCTGATGCTTTTAACGAAACTCCCCCTAGCGTCTGTACATGTCGATACGTGTGCGAGCCCTCCCTCGGTCTGAAGCTCTTTTCCTTTTCTTTGCACCTTATCAAGGGTTTTCGCTGCTTCTTCGCCGGCTCAGTCATTATACACACGTCACTCGCATTTTGTTAGCCTGCCTCTGTGCTGGGGATGCAGGATGTAAAATGATCCTGCTTCTCACGATGTCTGAGAAGGTCGGCGGGTACAATACACTGAACTTGCAAGCGGGATATTCTTGTGTAATGTGTCATTTAACCATATATCGACTTACGAAGATGATTAATTAACACGAAAATGTTGCCTGGTGTCCCTTTAATGAGAGGGAAAAAGATACAATTAGGAATCATTACATAACTAACCTTGTGTGACCTGGCAGGTATATCGGGAAATGAGTTTTATTCTGTCCGTACTGCTGCTTCAGTTACTGTCCGTCACCCACTCAGGTGAGTTCTTAGTGTTTTACTGTTTAGAAACATATTACTGACAACTGACCACATGAAATGATTTGCCCACCCCAAATGCAGTTCAAAGTGGCAAAGCTTTTGCATACCTCAGTGGTTTTAGAAGAGATCCCACCCCAAATGCAAAATAAGAATAGATTGTGTGGATTTTCTTATTGGTATGGCAGGCAGATCAGCAGGGACAGGGATAAGGACATGAATAGGGGAAGAGATGTGGCCAGTGTTTTGTGACAAATTGTGACAGGTTTTAAAACATGTTAACTCTTCCCTACTTATTAAACTGTAGTCCATGTGAAATATAGACCCTTTCAACTGCATAGCGCACAAACATGCACTCTTAAGGCATTTCCGCTGGCACAGAAAACAACATTGAGCTAATGGTAACTTAGCTAAAAAATTAAAACAAAAAGTCAAAATTTTGTAGAGCATTACAATGAAGTCTGATTCATTTTAGTTTCAAAGTATCTGCATCGGTTTTGGATGCTTCAACTGGAACCTCTAGGAACAAATCGAAAGGGTCTACAGTCACCTCCCTCTCCCTCACCCTCTTAGCAGCTCACTATTGCTCTAAACCCTGATGCTGTTTTAATATTCATCCTTTTAGATGTCATCCAAAAATACACTTTAAGGAGTGGTTCTGTTGAACTCATTGGACAGGTCCCAAATGTGCTTGTTGAGTCAGTCGTGTGGACACGCAACAAAGACAAAGTTGCAGATTGGGATAAGGGAGACATGACGCCAACATATTATCCTACATTAGATAAGACTGAACTCAACATGGACACATGGGCTCTGACCCTCTCTGACCTGCAGCCTACATGTAATGGTCAATATGCACTTCAGATCAATGGTATAGAAACAGCCAAGTCTTTTCAACTGATTGTACTAGGTAAGAGTTTTTATTTCTTTTTTTGGTTTATTGAAATGTCTGTGTGAATCTGAACATTTCATCCATCGCAAGGATCCTGTATTTTTCGACTTACAATAACTCAGTTGTCACACTTTAAAATGCTTGGGTATTGATAGGCAAACTGTATAAGCATATGATGTAAATAGATAATGATAATGAATTTGAATAGTTAAACAGGTGTTATACAGTATGTATTGTCATCAGTATGTAAAGTAAAATGTTATCTGTGAAAATAAATCTGTGTAATTGTGACTGGTGTGAATAGAAACTCAAACCAGATGAATAGCCTTTACATGAAGTGTCGTTCGTATGCCTCCTCAGAATCTGTTTCTGGGCCAAACATCAGCCCAAACTGTGACCTGAGGAGCTGCAACTTGACCTGTCAAGGAGCAGGTATTGATCACACTGAGTACAGCTGGACTGATAACCAAGGGAGAAACGAGAGAGGATCTGTGCTGAAGGTGGAGAAGACTGAGGGACTCGACAGGGTCTACACCTGCAACTTCAGCAATCCAGTGAGCTGGAAAACAAGCAGCATCAAAGAGAGAGAGCTGTTCCCTCCAGGTCAGATCACTCAACAACAAGCGTCATGTATTTTTATGTTTTCAAAAGTAAAATCTCTAGAACAATGATTCCCTGCTCTTGAAAAGATAAACTCAATGTTACATCTTCAAGGGAGGGGTGTCAAGGGAGTAACATGTGTTAAATGTTGATAATATTGAGAACATGTTGATCGTTTACTTTGCAGAAAGTACAGATGCTAACCTGTACATTATCCTGGGACCTATTGTGGGTGGGGCTGTCCTCATAGCTGCAGCTATTGGAATTGCAGTGTACATCAAAAAGAGAAGTATGCATGATATGGTGTCCGTGTCCGTTCAAACACTGATGGTAGAAAGAAGTTAATAAATGAGTAAACTTTCCTCTGTCAATTATGTGACAGTAGTTATCAGTGAGAATTCCAACAAATTTGAACGATGCATTCAGTTAAGTTGTTAACTGTTTCATGCAAACCTGAAATAACATGGAGTTTTAAATCCAGAAGTGCCGGATGGAGAAGAGCTGGGTGGACAAGTGCCTGGTGTAGAAGAGCCAGGATCAGCAGATGAAGCGAATGGAGAGGATGAAAACAGGCCATTACAACAACAGGCACTGCAACAACAAGGAATTCAATTGAATGCAATGCTATAAAAGAGCCAGATCCATTGAGGGTCATTATCCAGTATTTAAGTACCGGTACTGTTAAGTATCAAGGTCTTGACCCACGTTTTTGAAGTACTGTATTCCAAACAGTGGTGTGACATCCGAGCAGCCACAAAGAGATGGTATCCTGTGATTTGTCCTGCTGTCCTTGTTGTTGAACAATACCAAAGGTGCTATTTCTGTCAGAACTGAATTTATTGTCACACTAGCTGTGGATGCATGAAAGACCTTCTCATGAAATACACACATTATACACTTTTAAAAATAGCTAGATTTGTGCCTTTTACCTCTTGTAAACTCTTAATAGGGAGAGTGATTATTAAATGATTTCATGATTGTGTGTATTCTAGGGCAAATATAATGGGATGACAATGAAACGATAATGCAACGATGCCCAAACTCTTTGTGACGAAGGGTCAGTAGTTACATGCTGCAAATGCTGCTGTCATCACATTAATGAAGAATGATTTAGAATATATGTTTGTGTGACACATGAGGTGGTATTTCTTAAAGAGTGCTAGTTTATATACATATTTAAAATGTAAGATTGTTTAAATGTGCACACTTGTAAGTTATCCAGTATCATTTTATTGTATATTCTTTTATTTTGACATGGTTTTCTTTTATCCTTCCAGTATTTGATTGAAAGATTAAATCTATCCATCGATATCTAATTCTAACATTGGTCAGTGGATTTATTACTTACAAAGTGTTTGAAGATTATAAACCTTATGCAGTATTTACCAGTGGTGAGCAGTGGTTGTAACCTTCCCACTGCAGCCGATGGATAGCCAAGCCTAATTAATGACATGAGGCAGTACTCCACAGCAATCCACATTGGCTGGACACAGACCACCACAACGTGTGCTGAATGCTGTGCCCTCTCATGCCGCAGCTCTCTGTTGGTTGTAGCCTTGCCATAGCAGCCATTGGATAACCAAGCCAAATTGTATATTTTGGCCCTTGGTTAAAATATAATGTATGTTATTTTGGACAATAGCATCTGCTATAAACATAAACATAAGGGACCGTTCGTTATTTATAAACGGGGTCACCGGAGGAAAATAGGGGAGGGTCATGTCTTTTTATTCTTTGTTGAGGCGAGGGTCACCTAACTTTTTTTGTCCAGGAGGGGGGGGGGTCACCCATCTTTTGTATTAATGAAAACAGGAAAAAATCAAAGTGGCTTGTTTGATTGTTGATTTCTGTCGCCATATAACGTTCTCTTTCGTTCCATAGCTCTGTCAATATTGAACAATGAAAATAAGGGAGATTTCCCGGGTTTCTCACGCAAAATACGGAAAATGAGCGAACGCTGCTTTCACATCTTGCCCACTTTGCTCCTCCTCCCCCTCCTGCTGCTCTGCTGTGATTCGTTGTTGTGTCGTCACGTGACTCACTGACACAACGCGCAGAGGAGCAGTGAGGCTGAATGAGAGATCAGGATGGCCGAGAGGAAAATACGTTTTGTGTGGAGCTATTTTGCAACTTGAGATACGTGTAAAAAGAGCATTCGATACTGTGGCAACACTACAACCTATACAAACACTTAAAAACACATGTCAAGGAAAATGCTGAGCTACAAAAACGAAGAAATGAGGAGGAAAATCCATCCACTTCCAGACCCCCGGCACAGAGACAGAGTTCGTTGGGAGAGTCATTTCAGAGAGGCAGAGAATACCCAGGTAGCTTGTAAGAGTAGGCTAATATTATGTTAGCATGTCATATCCTGTCTTCAGTTAGTGTGATTGCTCAAGAATAAGACATCGCGAAGCTAAGAGCAACCTGACGAACTTTAATTCTTACATTTAGACCTGGGCTGTATTCACTTATCCTGCGCGCCCCCTCTAACATTAGATAGATGTAGTAGAGGCCTACTACAGCCTAACGGTGTGCTAATATAATGTCCATTGTCTAGCATGGCAAAAACCTTTGAGCTGTTGTCTAAGATAACAACTGGCTCGTCCATATGCTTGCATATAGGCTATCATGCACTCCTGATTGCTTCCATCTAGTCAAGCATGTCCATCATTACCGCATATATTGATAAACTAGAAAATAAACATGAATGTTGTTGAGCAATCACACACATTTTGTTGTAGGCCTAGTATAGATCAGACGTTCAAATAATATATGCAGCCCATTGAAACGTGTTATCTAAACATAGTATTTTTTGTTCATGTGACCTGCTATATTTAGGCTAAATTAAAACCAGAAAAAAGGGAGAGATTTTTGTTATTCGTTATTTATTTATTTGTTAAAAAGGCTGTACAATTTGGTTTGCATTTATTCTACAGTGCTTAATAACTAATAATTCTGTGCACTTCAATACATTAATAAAAACATATTGCCTAAAGAATTGATCATTCATTCACCTCAGAAATAATGACATCCTGCTCTCCCCTACACAAAAGTATTTAGTGAAAAAAGTAGTGAAAAAAGTATCGTATTGGTATCGGTATCGGCAATACGGACCCTATATGTATTTGGTATCGAATCGATACCAAATTTTGCAGTATCGCCCACCACTAATACAGGGGGATTTCTTTGGCTCTTAGCCTGGCAGGTGCGCACGTAGACATAGCCTACGGCCGAACACTGCAAGCGCCAATGAATCGTGCTCTCACAACAACCACGTCGTTAACTTAAATAGGCCTACTGTAGGTTAACATCACTCTGAGTTCGCATTCAAGCAAGCAAAACGATGATTTGAATACATCTGTTTCTCTGGAAGGGCAAGGGGTAACAACAGGACAACACAGAGACAGGCCAGAATGCAGGACTAATGTTATGAGAGTATTACAGTAATATGGGATATTCTACGGGAAAATATTAAAACGGCAAGACAGCGGGGAAAAGTTAAAATGATAGGCCTAAACCCGGAAAAAGTTGGCTTGTTAGGTATTTTTCGGTCCCTGTGATTATTTGTGAAATTGTGCAAACGGTCTTTTCAAGTCATTTGAGAAGGAAGGAGTGTAGCAAGCTCCCAAATTGACGCTCGTCTGAGAAATTGAGTTTTGGATAATGTTCAGCTTCGGCAGCTTTACAATGACTGAGGAAGCCTAGAGACGAGTCCATAGCAACAAGTTCATGTGTTGAATTTGTTATTACCCAGTGTGCTTTGTTGAATGGTCTCAATGTTTTATTGTTTTATTTCATGTGAATACTTACTAGAGGAGTAAATTATTTCAAGTAGGCTAATGCAGTTGCAGGAAGTGTGCATTTAGTTCCCATGCTTATTGTGTTTCCACAACAATGTTAGTGAGTAAATCTACAGAAATGGCCACCATCTTGGTGAAGTGTGATGTGTAAGATCAGAAAGCAGAGGGTGAGTTTAGAAGAATTGCATAAGTCGATGTGTTTTCATAGCGCTCCATAGCGCTAGTATCGACGATTGCTCGGGGAGGGTCATGTCATTTTTGGAAAAACTGATGGAGGGTTGTTGAAAATTTTCTTACAAGCAGGGGAGGGTCATGCAACTTTTGATTGAAGCACTCAAAATCCCTCCGGTGACCCCGTTTATAAATAACGAACGGTCCCTAATCAAATGCGACTCCCCCCCCCCCCCCCCCCCCCCCCCCGAGTAACCCATTGGTTTAGTCCAACTAGGTATGCCTTGACTGGCTATGATGGACACCTGGACAAGTGCCTTTTGTGAGAAATCAAGTGGAACATCCATGTGATTTTCTCAACTCTGCATATTCTGCCCTGTTGCATGGTAAATCATGGTGTTATTACATTCATGTGAAGAGTACACAGTGTGACTTACTCAGCTTTAATGACTGTATACCGTTCAATGACTGTAGCATTCTGAACTGAAATGGCTGTAATTTACAAACCGTTGTACGAGTATACGAGTAGGCCTATGGTGAGGGTGGTTTACCAGACCAAACTTCCTCTTTTAGCTCAGCACGTATGTCTGTGGTTTTTAACCGACCGTGTTAAGCCAAATGTTTGGTACTTGCTTCTGAGATTCCTTTTCTCTAAATCCATTCCATGTATGTGGTTTATTCTTAGTGTGTAGGTCTTTACATTTGGAGTAGGCTATATCAAAAGGAAATGGTATCAGAGGTGTGAGCTGGTGTAGCCTACTCATGGCTACGCTGGCCCTCGACTGCTGTTTAAGCACCTCTGGGATTTTGATAGAATGTTTTAATTTATCTATTAACCAAGGTTTATAAATTCATTATAATTCACATTTCAAGCTTATAGAGATGGTGAAGGTCAGACTGTTATGGCTTCTCTATCAATGTAGAGTATGACTGCAGTGTGTAGGAAGGACTGCTGGAGGCGCTTGGTCCTGGCAGGGGGTATGATAGGGTAGCACTGCCTCTCATTTGCCTACCAGTGCAGTGTAGTCTGGTTGGAGGGAGCTCATGTAATGGATGGAATGGAGGTTTGTCTTTGCTTTGTGGTCCACCTGTCGTGAGTTGAGTTGTGTTCCTCTGAGAGTTGAGATTTGTAAGTTGTGGGACAGAGTGAGAGGAAGAGAAAGGAGGAAGGTGGAGGGAGAGAGAGAGGGAGGTGGAGGGAGAGTGGGAGGTGGAGGGAGTGGGAGGTGGAGGGAGAGAGAGAGGGAGAGAGGAAGGTGGAGGGAGAGAAAGGAGGAGGGAGGTGGAGGGAGAGAGAGGGAGGGTGGGAGGTGGAGGGAGAGAGGGAGGTGGAGGGTGGGAGAGTGGGAGGTGGAGGGAGAGAGAGAGGGAGAGTGAGGTGGAAGGAGAGAGAGAGGGAGAGTGGGAGGTGGAGGGAGAGCGGGAGGTGGAGGGAGAGAGAGGGAGAGTGGGAGGTGGAGGGAGAGGAGCATGAGGGGGTGAACAAAGATGGCTACATCTGAACAAGGCAGGAAAAGATCTATGGGAACACGGGAACATTCTCAAAACTCTAAATCTATTGCAAAGACCTGTATCACGTCCCATGTACCATGTTCATCTGAATTCAGAACGGCCAGGAAGGTTATTACCCTTGTGGTTCCAAATCGCTTCCTGTGCTGGTAAGACACGAGATCCTGGGGGTGCGGTCAGCTGCTACTTAGCTACTTAGAAAATGTAGCTTGAATGTAGCCTAAAAGAAGCTTAAAGGTCTAGCAATTGTTCATATAGATCTCGCACACAACGCTTCCTGTGCTAGTACTGTAAGATACAAGATCATGTGGGTGTGTGTGTGTGTGGTTGGGGGGGTTGTGACATGCACATAAAGCATTGTACATGACAAGCTCAGAAAGATACAATTTAGTGATAACCTCACAGACATGAGGGGGGGGGGGGGGGGTGGACAGGAAACAAGACCAAAAAGCTGGTTCAGACAGGATTCATGTTGAATGGGTGTTTGAATGAGAAGGAGAGAGGAGGGGGTGGAGTGTCTTTGAGGCCTGATGCATGAGGAGGGACACACACAGCACAATCAGCACACTCTTGGCTGAGCCGACCACAGAGACAGTAACACATGCACGGAAGATCACACAGGCCGGTGACAGCATCACACCTTCCATTCCTCATTCCGCAGTAGGTCTACATCAAATCTGTAAGTGTCTGAGATGTAGAGTTACTGGTTGACAATGTCTGTGTGAAAAGTTCTTGTTTAAATTCAATGACTTCCTTCTGGTAGGGCTTTCCTTTGATTATCTGATAGTGCAACTCACATCTGTGTGAATAGAGGTCATATCAGTCCATTGTTTTTATTGTGTTTGTGTGTGTGTGTGTGTGTGTGTGTGTGTGTAGGGGGGTAAACTTTTTTTCCATTTATGTGTGTGATTTTATTTGCACATACAACCATTTCAAGTCTATGTGTACGTATTTGTGTGTTCTTGCCCCGGTGAAAATTCTGTATAACTGTGCAAAAGATGAATGTGTGGTGAAGATGGCATTGCTGTTGAAGGATTCTCTCTCTCTCTCTCTCTCTCTCATCACGCAGAACAGCTGCGTCATTTTGCAATCACACTGGTGAGGGAAGAGGTCTTGCGGGGAAAGGAGGATGTGGGTGATTACAGTAGCCTATCTGAAAGTGTAGCTCACATCAGTGTGAGAGAGTTCATATCAGTCCATTGTTTGTATAGCTCTGTGTGTGTGTGTGTCCCAACTCTGTCAATTTTTTTTTAGCATTTATTCTGAAGTGTTACATGAGATTATGGTGAGAGAGAGAGAGAGAGAGAGCGAGAGAGCGGAGAAATTAGTGATGTTTACAGTTGCCAACTTCTCCTGTCTGTGTGGTCATGCAGGTGCTGTCCCAGCTGTGATAGATCGAGCAGAGACACACCCAAGATGACCATCCTGTTCCTGTTGGTCTTGACTAGACTCATCAGCACTGGAAGTAAGACCCACTCCTCCTCAGTCATCCCTCCCTCCCTTTCTCCATCTTCCTTTCACATTTTCATCCCCCACTCCCTTACCCCTTTTATCGCCTGTGTGTGTATGTGTGTGTGTGTAATGTGTGTGTGTGTTGGCATGTTATTGGAAAGATGAGCACAAGGTAGAAAACATGTCAGTGTAACACTAGAGTGTGGAAGGAGATACAGCATTTCTTACAACATCTCTTATCACCCAGTTACTCATATCTGGACTGTGGCTCTTGGCTACTTCGGGTTGTTATCTTTGATGTGGTGTTTTACTATTACTTTTGTTTGCATATTGGTCCTAGAATTGATCAACATGAACATCAACATGTTTATCTCATGTTAAGTTGATTTCCATTGTGATCTCCTGTGTTATTGAGACACAGAGCAGTCCATGTGGTTGTTAGACCTGCAGTTAACTTTACTCTAATCCTGTTCTACAGATGCTGATGTGCATGGAGGGAGAGGACAATCCATCACTCTGCCTGTAGACAAACCAAACGTACATTTAGACAATGTTCAGTGGATACACAACAACACAGTCATTGCTCATTTGTATCAAGGGGAGCCACCAGCGTGCCTTCATGACAACATGGTGCTGGACGATAAAACATTTTCTCTAACCATATCAGACCTTCAGCTGAATGCTACGGGCTCATACAAGTTTAATGCAGACGGCCTTGACACAGCACTTGTCTACCAGGTTGTTGTTTTTGGTGAGTAAGATTTGTGAGTTGTTTGTTTGTTTGTTTGTTTTTAAAGCAACACAATTTCTTTAACCTAGAGATGACTTCAAACTCATGTTGATGTTCCACTGACTTAGTAGTGGTGACAATGATGTCTGTCATTGTTACTGTGTGCCTGGAATACCTAGTATACCTAGTATTGCACTATCTAACTCATACATGGGCAACATACGGCCCGCGGGCCACATCCGGCCCGTGGGCTTTCCCTGACCGGCCCGCGCAAGGTCCGTGAAAGAACAAGTCAAGAGCCTAGCATAGAGATAATGCATGCAAATCAATATCGTTGTTTTTATTTTGAAAGCGACTGCTATTTGTACGCCCATACATTTGTGCGTGGATGCATAGCCTACGACGTAAACACCCTCACTGATGTGCTGGTGAATAGAATTTATGCTTCTGCGTCGACACAATGCAGTTGCCTTTACGTCGGCGTAAACCTTTCAAAGTTTTGTGTCTCTATGTCGCTGCTCGTTGGCGATACGAAGTGTTCATTTCAAAAAGTTACTGGCAGATAGACACTTTACAATCGGATAACCCCATAATTGTAACCAAAATATGTCTGAGTTTATTTGCAAAGCTTATGTTAGCGAACTAGTATGATGCTACTACCCACAGGTTGCTTGAAGCAGCCGGCTCAACACACAGAGCGAGTTGACCAATCACAGTTATGTGCATAAAGTTAAAGCAAAAACATAGCCTACATTTTTAAAATAGTTTTCTTTGTGCATGTTGATTAACTAATAACCTACTATTTTCGTAGTCTAATTCTGCATAGAGTTAATTTAATGATGGTAATGATTTAATGATATTGCTGAGTGTTGATGAAATGGTGGCACAGGCCTATCGGTTGTACTGACTTCTTCACATTTTCATGACCTAGCCTAATTATTGTAGTACTTTTTTTATATCAGTCTTTGAAAACTGGAAAAAATGTCAATGTCAAAAAATCATTTTCGAGAATGAGGATTAAATACTGGACATAGATTAAATATTGCTGTTTTTCCTTTGTCTCCCTCACATTTTCATCTGTTCTTACGACTAGTAGCCTAAACAAAACCATATGATTTACTTAATGTTATACAAGAACAGAATAGAATTGAACAGAATTGAGTTCAGACTTGAGTTCGGTATTTTGGGTCCGGCCCTCCTCAACAGTCCCAGTTTGTCATGTGGCCCCTTGGGGAAATTAGTTGCCCACCCCTGATCTAACTTATACTGTGCAAGTAATGCCACCTAGTGGCCACTTTGACGGACTGGCTATACCTTTAGAGCTGTGTTCCAACACTGAAAAATGACAATAGCCTAAAGATGTTGAAAATGGATGACAATGAATAAGTAGCAACTCTTGTATTGTGTTGCTTTAATATTAGAAGTTCACTGTAAGTGAGTCTAGGCAAACATTACATGAGTTTTACATTTTTGCAGATCTTGTCCAGAAGCCCATTATTATTCCACACTGCAACTCCACTAGCTGCACCCTAAACTGTACAGGGGCGGATAATGAAAACACTGAGGTCAGCTGGACAGATAACAAAGGTGGAAAGGAGTCTGGTCCAGTTTGGGTTGTGGAGAGGAGTGAACATCTGAATGTGATCTACACCTGCAACTCCAGTAATCCAGTGAGCTGGAAGACCAACAGCATCTCCGTGAGAGAGATGTTAGGTTAGTGAAGAGACTATGTCTGAGTTTTCGAGAATGCCCTTGTATGATGTTCTAGAATATCATGGGGGAAATCTAAAGCCTGCCACACTCCAGTACTGAAATGGTGGTGTCAACATATTCTAAAATAACCCTGACAGAGCAGCACATGTCATCACAATATGTAAAAGACAGAGGTGTTTACTTAATGATATTATTTATTTTCAGAATCCATTGGCAGAAAACATTTTATGGTTTGGGTAACATTGGCCCTCCTCACACTAGTGAGCTCACTACTAATTTGGAGGTATGTTTACTACTGTTTTGCTCATTGCAACAGATATGTTTAGGAGCTTAGAAAGAATCCCGCACACTGGCCATTTTGCAAGCAATTATTTATTTAGCAAATACAACGTTTCGGTCTTACACCTTCATCAGGTAAATTCAAATATGTTTATAAATGTACAGGGTTGGGTCAGATTACTTTAAAATGTAATCCATTACTGACTACAAATTACATGGCAATTTTTGTAATCAGTAACGTAAACAGTGTGATTACCAAAAACATGTAACGTAATCTGATTACTTTAGGATTACTTTTAGATTGCTTCAATAAATATGTCCCTTAAGAAAAAGACACCACCACTGAATTGATGAAAGAATTCTCATTCTATTTTTCTCTTTATTATTTCATTACATCTAAGAAATCTCTTTGCTCTGAGTAAAGCATTCCTGTGTGAATTAACTGATCTTTTCCTCCAAAAATCTTAATGTAGCCCCTTGTTTTAGTGTTACCATTTACTTTGAGGTCACCAGGTCCCATTGTCTGAAAAACACCCAAAACTTATACATTTCTATAGCTATTCTCCACTTTGGGGGTGGTGTTTTGGTGGTTGAAATTTTCACCCCATCCCAAAATTGATCACTTAGTCATCATGGATGTGATCATGGATCACTATTCTCCAAACATGCACAACTCAGCTTAACCTTTAAGGGCACACCTGGACAATGCATTTAGCTTTCGCTGGATTTTTTTGACCCAGGGACATGGCCTGAGATTGAATGACACCATGTCCATTTCAATTGTGGGGGTGAGAAAATTATTCCTTTGGGATGTTTTTCAACCAGGGGGACCTGGTGACTTTCTCAAAGTAAACGGTAACACTAAAACAAGAGGCTACATTAAGATTAGGAGGAAAAGATCAGGCAATGTGCCAAGAGACCTGTCCCAATAGTAAATAAGTTAGTACGTAAGTATAGATACTCTTTTGATCCCGTGAGGGAAATTTGGTCTCCCAATCCGTGAATTAGTGAAGCACACAATGAGCACACAGTGAGGTGAAGCACACACCAACGGCACTTCAGCCGTGGATGTGGGCATGGGAGAGCAGTGCTCAACCACTTCCCCCGCCCACATTTTTTCTACTGGTCAAATCGGCAAGCCCAAAGCTTGTCAAATTAAAAGATAGCTAGGCTATAATAAAAAAGTTGCATTGTTTGCATGATAAATTTAATCAGTTAATCCCCAACAATGTAACTGTAATCATTTTTTATTGTAATCTGGGCTGATTATAGTTACTTGATTTTTGTAATCTGATTACGTAATCCAGATTACATGTAATCCGTTACTACCCAACCTGTAAATGTATTACAGTAGCATTGCAAACTCTTTTATATCATTCTGGAAAATAGGAATAGAGTATTTTGGGCAAGACGTAGTGATGTCATATGTTTTGTATGCTAAAGGTGCTGTGTCAGGCGGAAACCGATTGATGGAGTTGGCCACAGCTGGATGGGTCTACACTTCTTTCCTGTGACCAAACAGGTCTCCACCGTTCCTGTCTAACTGGGACGGCTACACCAGCCAAGAGCGTCTCTGCCTGGGTGGTCATCGGCCAGAAAGGTCACCATTGCAGCTCCCCAACAGCAGTGGCCTGAGAGCCCGGGTGTGTTGGAGGAGTGAAGCCGCTGGCCAACAAGGCCGTGCTCACACGTTGGGGATCTTTAGCATCTTCAGCTGACATCAGGGACTCTCTGTTAACAGCTTGGAGACTCAACACTGAGGGTCCTCAGTGCCATCAGGAGTCCCCTACCCTGCTATTGTGTCCAGCCCTGATGATTTAGAGACTGTGGCTCCTGACAGGACGGTGCTCTCCACTGTGTCGTGGGCTCATATCAATGAGCCTCAGGGGCTAAGTGAGTGAATGGTTCAGGACACTGTCCGACTGTTTTCCTGGCCTCCTTAAGAGGGGCCTTGGGAGCAACTAGGGCTGCACGATTACCTGCAGGGTTCCCGCGGATCCTTAAAAAGTCTTAAAAAGTCTTAAATACAACTTTCGGTTTTTAAGGCCTAAAAAAGTCTTAAATTGTATGGGATGTCTTGAATTTTTGAAAGGGAGGTATTAAATTTGCGTATGGGACCGCCAGCAAGTGCAAGAGCGAGTGAAATGTCTCTATCCGGTTTTTCGTGTATTTAAAACGCAATTGTATAAGTGACTATAAGGCAACGGGAGGAAGTGTAGTGGTTACAGAGTGAAGATGTTTTCACGGGTGTGGTTAAAGGTGTGAAAACGGTAATAATATGTACAAATATGCCCAGGGTTGCCAACTTTGGGTGTTTGGCTGGAGTGAGATTTTGTGAAGTCATAGTGCGTGTGCGTTAAATTTTTCCCTAAACCTAATTTTAAAAATGTCTGTCCCCAGACTTTTTTGCTATGTACAGTATAATCCATGATTTAAGTTTCTTCAAAATGTACAATTATTGATTGCACTTGAAAACAAGACCAGTGTTTTAACCCTGTGGCATGGAAGGATTATGAGCCACTGGGCCCCTGGGCACAGACATGAAAAGGGCCCCCCTGCCCACCTGAAAAAGGTAGTAGCTTAGTAGAAAAAAAATGAAAAATAACCCCTTAAATTATGACTTCTGGCGAGTTTTGTGGAAAGAAATTGACAGATTGAGACTTATGAATGTGTGTATGAGTGTACGTATGTATCAGGGATGCAAATAGCCTAAAATATTTTTTTCCACCTACCATTGTGGCTGGTGGATTCCAAAGTCTACCAGCCACTAGAGATACAGTATGAACATTTGATGAAAAATCATGACCAAAATGATCACGGTTATTGGTATTGCAATATGATTAAAATGTGGTGACTTTTCTTCTAAACCTACCATCAATGTTGGACAGAACTCATAATTGGCCTGCCCTTCATGCCCAGTAGCAAAAAATCTAAAGGTCAACAGAACAGCTATAGTGTCATAAAAGTCGTGTGGCTCCTTTAAGACCCAATCCACTGGTGTGAGTTCTGGAGCCATCCAACTTTATCTAACTCTATACTATCCTACATCATCTGATTTTAATATTATGTTTAGGCTACAGTATATTTAACATTTAACATTTATTTTCTATTTGGCCTGTTATGAAATTATGCATTGACCAATATAAGCACACTTTTTAAGACACTTAAATACATGCATGCTTAGCATTTTGTGAAAACAAATCATTATGGCTACTACATCCACAAACTCTTAGCCATGAGCTATATATCCTCTGATTTTAATATTTACACATATGTAGGTATTTAAGCACAGCTCAGTTTTAAGACACTTAAAGCCCAAAATTGGAGACCATATAGAAATTTGCTACCATTTCAAAACCGGATTACTCTGGAACGGCTTATTGTACAGGGGATTGCATTACACCTTTGTGTTCGGTAAGGTCTGCTGTTTATGTTTACGGTTTGTCATGTGTGGAACGAAAAGTTTGTGAGATATTCCTCCTATAGGAATTGAAATGAGCGCAGAGCTATAGTAGCCTAATATGATTATTTCTTGAAAGTTAATTTATTTTTCTCGCGAACCGTTTATCGCAGCAAATAGCGGCTATAGCACCTTATAAAAGATGAGAAAAAGTTATTTCATGTGATGTCTGTGAGGCTACTTCGCGAGTAGTTCCTATAAGAATGGGCGGCCACAATTTATGTTGGTCTGCCTCATGTCTAAAGCAGCATGTTCCGTGAAGGTGCCGCGGACCGGATTAAAATAGCCTGGTCAGCGAATCAACAATCAGAGAAAACTGCGCTGAGAACGTTGTAGGCGGATATTAGACCTACCTGCTGTTGGTCTAGACATATCTATGCCTTAAACTCGTATCCTGTCATTTAGAAACAATGCTGTGGTCTAGTCTAGTCATCAACAAAAAATGAACGGATTGCAAAAAAAAATTATGGATTTGGCGTGACATTTCTTGAGCGTGCGTGAGAGCGTGAGATTGGTGCTGAAAGCGTGAGTGTCACGCCAGATGCGTGAGAGTTGGCAACCCTGTATGCCTGACGTTTTCGTGGTGTAGCCGTGGCCTGAGAGATATGCAGGTAGCCTACGTGAGGTAGAATGAGCGGGAGAAAGAGTTGGTAAGCCAGTTAGCGATAGGGCCATACGTTGGAATTTAGGCAGGACATAGCCTATGGATTTTAAAAGCCCTGTCCGGCGCAGCCATAAGCCGGACGCATATTTATCCTTTTTGGAGTTGCGCTGGGCATCATGGTTTCACAAACTATGGACGTGAAGACTGCTGGTCAAATTATGCGCAGTGATTCTGTCACTCGTCTGATAATTTGCTGCGAAAGAAGGAACCACGGACTGACAGAAAAAGAAAACAAACGTTTTCGCAATCAGGAGGAAATATGTTAAGTTGATCTGTTTGCATCTTTCCAGCGTGTGTGGCTGGCCTAGCCTAGGGAAGAAAATATCTGTCTAAGTTATAATACCTGTAATATCTGTCAACAGCTTGCTTGCCAGCCTTTCCCAGTAGGCCTACTTCGCAAAAGTTGTGAAATATAGCTGCATTTTTTTTTATGTCGGCGACTGGCTACATAAAAAAAAAAAAAAAAAACGTGCGTTCATAATACGTGCGTGCTTGAGATGAAACCAGCAGGATCTGAGGAGGACCTGTCTCTTAATTAATTTAAAACAAGTCAATGGTTTTACAATGTTTCAGTCAAGCTTTGGTTGGTTTAGATATAGGTATGCATAGGTATGCAAAATGTAAAGTCGTGGATTAACTTTAATTTGCTGTGCTGCATATGGGACAATTGATGCACATAGTACATGATATAAAGTAGGCCTATTAAAATATTTAAATAGCTTAGTCTAACTTTGAAAAAAATATTGAAGGGAATCCAGTCCAGTGCACATGTCTTTGGCAAGTAGCCTAGGCTACTACAGACACAGGTGAAGAACAGTCAGCCTCAGCCAGTAAGCACAACCAGATATGTACAGCCAGCTTCAAAAGCAAGCAGCCCAGACCCTAAAATTGGGCATTTATAGCTTTGAAGGTAATTCACACACAATTATTTTTCTTTCGCCAAAATATATGTGGTAACTTCTGTAGACATCCAAAATGGGGTGGGGGTTAAAATTAGTAGGAAAAAAAAAACTATTGCATAAAACAGTTTTAAGTTGTTGTATGTATCTTTTTGCCGTGGTATAGTCTTAATTTTTCCATTTAGATGTCTTGAAAAGGTCTTAAAAGTCTTTAAATTTGCACTTGGAAAATGTGCAGATACCCTGTACTTGATTTTTAAATCAAAATCACAATTTGAACTAATGCAGTTAACTAATCGTAAAGGTTACAATTTTTATTGTGCAGCTTGCAACTCTGTCCAAATGGTTAATCTCGTCACATCTATTATTTTGATATTCATGTCATGGAATAAACGTTGGGCCACTTCTGATTGGTAAGCATGCCTAGTGCATCACTCCTGCTAGGTGAGCTTCACTGTCTGTCACACAATGAGGATGACATGAAAATCCAAAAACTCTCTCGTTGATTCAGTTGTTTTAATCTATTGCCTCCCCATATAGTTTGTGTATAGATTGTATGTGATCAATGCCAATTGCCCTTAGGATTGAAGGGACACTATTATGTTTGTCCTTAAAATGACGAGCCATTGGGTAATTGTCATTTTTGGTTTTTATGGCATACTTATGTTCTGAGACTCTATCCTGTAGTCAGCGTTTAGTCCTTCCAACGTAAAACACATTGCATAAAGGACATTCTAACTTGTAAATAACAAAATACGTTTTACAGTTCATAAAATGATTTATTTAATATGTTTTGTCTCCATGTGTATGCTGAAATTTTTTGCAATTGACCACATTATGGCAGTGATTACAGTACATTGACCATATTTGAAACTTCCACAGGGTCTAACAGACAGTCAAGTATTTCTTTTGAAGGTGCTGGCAAGTACAGTAGCTCTGAACAAGTTTATCACTCAAAATAGGTGAATGTTTAAAGCTAAATATTGGGGGTTCCAAAAAAACATTTCTCAAAACAACATTGCATTGTAATAGACTCCTAGCCTGACGAGCCAGACCCACATTAAAATGTAGGGTCTGGGCACTCACCGTTCGCAGTGCTCAGTCCGAGGGGCGGGATAATCAGTTGTCTTTCAAATTCCCTCTGCACGCAATAGGACAGCGCTATGAGTCCCATGCGTTTCCCACCAGTGGAGCTAGTTGGCTAGTTCAAACTTTTGCCAACTTAATAAAAGCTTAACTAGTGTCACACTGTTCTCCAACAGCAACATCCATCTCATTTGTTTTCAAGTAGCAGGGAATTCAAGCCAAACCTTGCAACTCTGCCATCAATCATTATGTTAAGCCTGCCTAACGACTCTATACACGATTTGATTGGCCTGATAGAAGTTTAATTTTTCGAGCTCACAAGCCAACGGAGAGTTGCTAGACTAGCTCTGGCTGCCGCTAGGGTGCGTCTAGATTTCTAGGCTAATAGACTCCAGTTTTTCCCGATAATGTTCTTAATGTGGTGTGCTTTTGTACTAAATTTAGTGGAAAAAACCCTTTCAGAGCCTTGTCTAGAACTCCCACTTTCTAAAAGGGACTGTCGTTCTAGATTCCTTGCTTTATTCTTATCACTTTGGAGGACTGTCATCTTGTAACCTCTCTGAACATTTTTTTTCCATCTCTGTAGCCTTTGTATCAAAATCATTAATTTCATCACAAATTCTTCTAAGCCTCTGGAATTGGCCATAGGGTATGTTAAGGCATCTAGGATGAAAACTTTTGGCATGTAAAATGGTGTTACGGTAGGTAGGCTTTCTAGGGGAATGTAAAAAAACCCTCCCCATCTTTAGATATTTCCAGATCCAGAAAACAGATCCTTTGTTTGTCAAATTTCAGAGACAATTTGATGTTTTCATGTGTGCTATTAAAATATTCATGGAAAGACAAAAGTTCAGATTCAGATCCGGCCGACAGTAAAATTACATCATCTATGTACCTGCCACAATAGATTATCTTATTGCAGAAGCAATGTTTGGTGGTGTTAAATACAAAGTCTCGTTCCCATTTACCCATAACCCTGCATAAGAGGGACTATAGCAAGCTCCCATTGCACACCCTTTTGCTTGTCTGACTAGGCGATCTTGAAAGATGAAGATGTTATGATTTAGAGTCCACCTTGTTAAATAGGAGAAAATGTACGGGGGGGGGGGGTTCTGTTTGTGGTCTCAACCTCAAAAAATACTTTAGTGCTTCTAACCCTTCTTCATGTACAATTGAGGTGTAAAGTGACTACATCCATAGTGTAAACAGAGGTGAGGTGTAAAGTGACTCTACATCCACTCTACGTCCTGTATGTATGCGGGAAGTGAAGGTAGAATGGTTTGAGAAAGTAATCAATATATTTGGAGATAGGTTTGGTAAGGGTATCGATAACTGGTATTCCAGGGCGAGTTTCCAAATTTTTGTGATTTGTCCTGCTTTGTTGAACAATACCAAAGGTGCTATTTCTGTCAAAACTGGATTTATTGTCACACTAGCTGTGGATGCATGGAAGATGGACCTTCTCATGAAATACACACACTATACACTTTTCTAAAATAGCTAGACTTGTAGACGTAGACCTACACTACGCTCTTGAACGCAGCATTTCACCACCACACCACTAGACTATATGAGCAAACCGAGTTTGACAGCACTCGCAAATCTATGCATACAAATCTGAAGAAGTCACCCTGCTTTGATGTGAGTGTTTTGTCTATTTGCATAGGCGTTCATTGGGCTAGCCTACATGGTTTGATACGTGCTGAAAAGTCTTGTTTGCTGTTGAACTTGCGCTTCACCTATTCTATGTTGATTGACAAAGCCATAAATTATGGCCCATAATGCAGCCTACAATGATTGTGTTGTCTGATGATCTAGCTATCCTCTGACATTCAGAGCTCCGGAAAGCAATCTCTGATGTCGGAATATTCAATGGCTACCCGACAATATCTCAGTGCAAACTCCAAAATTGTTCGTCTATTAATTTTCCACGGTTCAACACATTAGCCTAAATACTAGAACATAGTTTGGCTGGCTTTATTCATTTCTGCCAGTTAGTGCTTTTTCCCCTGTGTATAAGTTACACTACATGCATTATTGTGTTTGACACTGAGGATAGCCTATCTGAGACGGTGGTCTGGTTTAAATGAGTTACGTTGTGAAATTTTAGAATGACTAAATAGTTTAGTCTATTTCTTTGTATTGTGAAATTGAAATGAGATATGGACTATTACAATCAATAATATGTTGAAATTAATTAAAAGTAATCAATTTCAATGAAAAATCTATGTCTGTTGTGTGCGTGTGTCAAGGTAAAGCCTAGGCCTACCGTGCGCATACTGTAACCTACTGCGCAAAAGCGCCACTTGTGCCTAGGCTATTTCATTGTATCGCCTTGTTAGGCTATGCGCGGGGTGTGCCAACTTTTTATGAGATAGAGAGACCCCCTTAAAGACAAAAAGATAATTCGAGCCCTGGCCCAGTATCTTATTTTGACCTCTTGTGAACTCTTAGTAGGGAAAGTGATTCTTAAATGATTTCATGATTATATGTATTCTATGGCAAAAATAATGGGATGACAATGAAACGATAATGCAACAGAGGCGATTGCTCTAAGACTACAGAGGAAGCTCAGCCTTCTCTAAAATATCACGGAAAATCACATCAAATAACACTATTACATTATACTTCTAGCCAATAATTGTGAGCAACGTGTTTTAGTTAAAAATATTTATTTCTTTATTAGATTTTCTTTTTTCTCAAAATAAATTTGCTTCCCTTCAAGGTTGGATCTTTCCTATTTTCTGTCATTGTGAGATTACAATAAATCACCAACAGATTGTTTTTTATACCGGTTTTTAGTCAACTAGCAGAGGTGCCAATAATTCTGGAGGGTAGGCTACTGTATAGCGCCACCTAGTTAAAAATGAAAAAGCAAAAATGAGAGCACTGGTAGTTTACTTACAAGACGATTTATACAGACAGTATCTTCACGAAGTTTAGCGTTTGCAGCCATCTTGAATTTAGTCACGATAAGTAGAGCGACGAGTAAGAATGAACAGGTATGATAAGGGATCAGATTCCAAAAATAATTATATATATATATCCTTTCATATAACATATGAAAGGATGTTTGTCTGTAAAACAAAAGAAAAGATATCCGCACACTGTGTCTAAAGCTCCCAGTTTAATGGTGGGTGACACAGTGTGCGGATATCTTTTCTTTTGTTTTACTTAGTATTTCTAGTATCCAGCACCTGTAGAATCAAGGAGGGACAGAATTAAATGTGATACAGCACAGTGTAATGGAACCGAGCGGAAGTTACCATTAACCAAAGTGAGTGTGGCCAAGGAAGCAGAGGCAGTAGTCGAGGATGGACAGTAATTTATTGTTTGGCTTGGATCGAACGACCAAGCAGAAGGGTCCACTGAAAAATGCAGAGAAAAAGGGCCGTACTGTAGTACTCACGTTACATAGACCAAACAAGACTGACATCAGACTAGACAGAGGGGAACATATACCTGGCGGCCAGCATCATTTAACATAGACAGGTAAACACTAAACAATCAATTAACACACAATAGACAAGACAGACCCTGAGCCACAAGCAAATATATTACATATGCCACTAGAAGACTTCTGAAAATACATTGTTAAATAATAGACTCTGTTACATGTGAAAAGACTGAACATCGAGACGGCTTGATCAGGACAGTCTCGAAATCCCCCACAACAAATTAACATTCACTAGTTCACATTCCTGAATTTGCATAAAGACATAAAAGCATAATACATAAAAGCATAATAGAAAAGCATGTTTGGCGAGGTCTCTGGCCATGGTCCTGAAGGGCTTCGCGGAATCGTGCCGGAGTCGACTGCGCAGGCAGGAGTCGGGCAGGATTCCGCCATACACCCCCTTATTCTTTAAATATGGAAGACGGGAGGCGTAAGGGGAGGTGGTGGGTTGCGAGCGGAGTAACACCGATGCTGCAACTTCGGCAGGTAGACTGCGAAATAAATAACCTGACTGATTGAAGGAGGCGTGGCAAATTCCGTCACGCTCCTCCCGAACTTCCGTTTGTAAAACGCCATTTCACTAGTTCACATTCCTGAATTTGCATAAAGACATAAAAGCATAATACATAAAAGCATAATAGAAAAGCATGTTTGGCGAGGTCTCTGGCCATGGTCCTGAAGGGCTTCGCGGAATCGTGCCGGAGTCGACTGCGCAGGCAGGAGTCGGGCAGGATTCCACCATACACCCCAAAAATTGCATTTGAAGATGAAGGACCCTATGGCAAGAACCACGCTGAGCAAATTCAATGGGAGTGCGCGAGGTGCGCTTCCTCAGATCAGAGATTTGATCTGATACATGAGTGATAGGCGTCGGAGGACCACCGGCCGAGAGTTTTGAGGGCTTGATCGGACAGACCGTGATTTGCCGCAGTGGTGGCTGCACCAATCCTAAAGAATAAGTTGAGTAACGGTCTGCTGGGATTCCGACTTGCGTTAGAACAGCTTTGAGCTGCATTTGAAAACAGAAGCAAGTGACGGAGCGTCCGTCATCTGTATCAAATGGGGGATCTAATGGGGATGCGATAGAGGAACGACTTGAATTAAGACAGCCAGGGGCGCCTGTCGTCTATGGCAGATGGAGGTCTAAGATGATGCAAATGCCAATCTATGAGTTGACATGCAAAACAGCAAACTTGTTTGGCAAGATCCCTAACCAGGGTGAAGGAGTGCTTAGCGGATTGGTCAGACCACCAACCGCGGTGGTGGCTGTACCAATCCTGAAGTAATGGGAAGCTTGAGAGCTAACTTAACAGGCATGCACTTGCACACATACTGTAACATGCACTTAACATGACATGCAGGGCAATGAGCTAGCAGTTGCAGAGCTCGGGGTCAGTGCAGGGGAGTACAGCTTGCAGTTGCAGAGCTCGGGGTCAGTGCAGGGGAGTACAGCTTGCAGTTGCAGAGCTCGGGGTCAGTCCAGGGGAGTACAGCTTGCAGTTGCAGACCGTTATTTGCCTGAATGAAACCTAAACGGTCTGTGCCAATACCAATATGCGTTGGTAGATATCCGAGTTGCCCTTACAACCAATGAGGGTTACATGTGCAAAAAATGTCAAATATATGCTATAAGGGGATCTTAGACATTACATAGCATACACATGGTCTGAATATAAGGATAGTTACTGAAAGGTGATAAATGGGTGTTACAGGTTTCTACTTTGCTGTATTAAGTTTGTAGAGAACACTGAGCTACCTAGCAATATGGTAGCCAATCTAGAGAGTAAATATGAACCTGTAGCAAACACTTAATAGAGGCAGTTTGCATTCAAGAGCATGAGAAGAAATTTAGAGAATGAGAGCAAGCGGCTAGGCTGGAGTAGGTTAGGCATTGACACGTAGATTAGTACAAGTGAAGAGCCTGAAGAGCCATCTTGAAGCGAAAACTGATTAATGGATGTTAAGAAACCCATGCTTGGCAGAGTCTATGGCTCAGCCAAATTGCTCTGGGGGGATCGTGCAGGAGTCACTGTGCAGGCAGGAGTCAGCAGGATCCGTGTATACAGCCCAAAGATGAGGGCAACTAAGGCACCTTAAAAAATGAAGCAAAAGGGTTTGTAAAGAGCAAACATGAAGAGCGGAAAGAGAAGATTGACCTGGGTGTGATCTGGAAAACATTGTTAGAAGGATGCGGTGACCAGTGTTTCCCACAGAATTGAATTCCAATTGTGGTGGTTGGTTTGCAGAATTAACTTGAATGGAACAGTTTATCAAATTAGCACAGTGTGGTTATGATGCTAACCAGATTTAAGCACAATTTATTACAACCTGGAAAATCATTGTTTGGTGGTCAATGTTGATATTGTGGTAGGCCGCTACAAATAAGTCAATGTATGGGAAACACTGGGTGACCCCATGGGTGGTGGCACCAATCCAGGGAAAGAGGGGTGAGGGAGAACCAGGGACGCGGTCCCTGGCTGGGGAAGAGACACGGGCACGAACGCGGTTCACGCCGGTGGGAGATGATGGGGAAAGGGAAAAGGTAGCGACGCGGTCGCTACAGGGGAGGGGGAGGAGGTTGCACAGCACCCTGGGTCTGCAAAGAGAAGAGGCTTGATTAGCTGGAATAGAGAAAAGAGAACGCAGTAGTGGAAGGCAAGGTAGAGGGCTGCATGCGGGCACCCATAACTTGCTGGGTTGACAAAGCATGTTGCATGGACAAAGGGAGAGATGCCGGAGGAACGGAGCTCCACACTACGGCGCAGGTGCTTGGCTGATTGGCTAGCAGGAGGGAAAGAAAAAAGGATTGAGCTCAACACTCTGACTGAGGACAAGTTTCAGGAGAAAATCGGGAAAGTGTTGGCCTTGATTGAAATTGTTTAAGAATGTATGTTTCATTTTAGCCAACACCTATCAAGCAATTCAAAATGAGCAAATTACATTAAGCCACAAAGTACAACGGAGACGATAGTAGTCTAGTAGTTGTAGGCTGTTGCTTACAACATGCTTTGATGATACAGGCCTAACACCCCAGGATAGTGCATATAATTACATAGAATTGTGATAATTGAGTTTGAGTAATCCAGGGATAGCAATAGCGCCAATTTAGCAATATGAGGTGCTATGGAAACCAGGATGTAATTAAAATACTGTAGCTAACAGCAAGAAAAGTGGTGAGCAGCACATTATTAGAGAGGATTCCAAGGAACAGCAGAGCTACACGCTGGTGTAGGTGCTTCCATGGTCAGCTAGGAGTGTAACAGAGCAAAGCTACACGCTGGTGTACCTGTGCTCCCATGGTAAGCTAGGGAAGGCTTTAATATGCTGGGACTCTCAACACAGAGGAAGGCGAAAAACTCCCAAACACTTTAAAGGAGAAAAAATTCCTTCCTTGCCCTCTTAGCAATGAGCGACAGAGCAACAGCTCCTGTGTATCAGCTGCCTTATGGCCAAAGCCGGCATTGAGGTGGGGGTAAAAGCGGCAAAACTGACCTCAACTCCGCATCTCACACGCACTGGGACTCCATATTTGTGCATGTCTGGATCAGAATGATACTAGATTGTTGCGGCACAGAATCTGGCCGAATGACAGTTCAGCTTGGTGTTCATTAAAGGTTAGCATCATGAACACCGCAGCACAATGCGTTCAATACTAATGCATATTAAACTGTTCTTTTTCTTATCACAAATCAAATGCCGAGATAAGACTCTTTAAACAGGCAAAGTGGTAGCCGTCAGCAACATGTAGATGTGTTAGCTGTAGAACGCAGCTGAGTTTGTTATGTAGGTCTACTACTGATCTTTAATGAGATAGAAACTCGTCACAGCAAGTGAGACTTTAAAGTTATTATTGAAATAATGTAGCAAGAATTAGCCTACAAACTAAGCTAGAACCCACTGCATAGCCCACGGTGACACACACTGACTAGCAGGGGTAGGTTAGTCAGTAGCCTACTAAAATCAAAACAGTAGGCTAGGTAATTTTAGCTAACGTTATACAATTACCCTTGGCAAACGGCAGCAGTTTGTAGCCTAGTACCAACTTCATGTGTAGGCTAACCATTAGCCATCTGCAATGAGGGAAGCTAGTTGCTTGCTAAAACAAACAAAGTGGCAAGAGATGTAACGTGTTAGAAGTTACAAGCTGGGACCCATGCAAATCACGGAATACAGGCACATTGGCTACTGAAGCAAACTTGAGTGACAAACAACTTAGGATAGACAACACGTTGGTTAACGCAATTCCAAGCAAACTTTACCAAAGAACCACGAAGGACTGGAAGCCTGATTTATCAGAAATGTCACGTCTATGTAACATGGCCGCTTGCAATGTTCAAGTGTTCAAGTGATTCACGGGATATTTAGCCTACACTGACTTCAGTTCACCCTATGCCTCTAGACAAGAACTCCGTGAGCCTGTAACTATTAACACGGCCAATGTGACCGAAAGTTGTTAGCTAAAAACAAGTAAGGCAAATAGCTAAACAAGTGCCTTCATCTAGTAGGCTATAGCCTACATGTTTGTGACATGTATCTCAACATTCAGCAGGAATGAGTGGGCTTTACAAACAGCTCTAATACAAAGCAACAGGATAAGAACTACCTCCCTGCAGTAGTTTCCCACGCAACCTAGACCATGAAAGTCTGTAACAGATAGTGGGCAGCAAGTTCTGCTTGAGACAGGCGAGCAAACCGGTAGTCACTGCGAGCGGAGTAACACCGATGCTGCAACTTCGGCAGGTAGACTGCGAAATAAATAACCTGACTGATTGAAGAAGGAGGCGTGGCAAATTCCGTCACGCTTCTCCCGAACTTCCGTTTGTAAAACGCCATTAATGGAGCGGTCCAATACCGCCCGGAACCAATAAACAGTCCATAGCATCCAGTCGGCCCTCCTTTGCCATCGGACCTTCAGAAGCCAGAACGAGAAGTGACTCCATGAATGCAAGTCGGTAGCTATCGGTTAACAAACATTCATACTTTACCCAAGCTTACGCGTCTAACTCGGACAAACAATAAACATGCCACCATAGCTAATAGCTCCTATGATGAGTGTGTGTGTTTGTGTGTGTGCAAACAGCTGATGCGTAGAGGACGAGTGCCGACAGGTCACCAGTCATGTGCGGTCGTAGCTAGACCGTCACACAGAGAGGACAGGGAAGAGGAGATGTGGCATGAGGAGGGAAAGTGATATTGGATAGAAGAAAGAGAAGGACATGGGATAGAGGAGACACATTAAGGTAAGAACACCATTTCAAATCCAAAGACTCTCTCGATATCTTTATTGTCTTTCCTCAGATCACCCTAAGGGAGGATGGTGACATAATAAACACCAGCTGTGAATGTCCCCGAGGTGCTACTAAGTGTAGCCATGGAGCAGCTTTGGCACTTTTCGCGTACAAAAATTTCAGCCGCACAGATGTAGAGTGCAGCTGGAAAGCTTCAAAGGCCCCTAAAACACAGCACATGGTCAAAGAGGTCTATCCACAGAGCGCATACAACCCTCTCTTTAGAGACCCCACACCCGAGGACATCAACAATCTGCGGGATGCTCTTCAGGGGTCTTCCTGTGCAATGGCCTGGATCCTGGCACCAGAACCGGCGACGCCTGGCACCAGAACCGGTGAGATGGATGTGGCCTCACTGTCTGTACAGTCCATCTGTGTACATGCCAGAAGTCAGAACGTTGTTGCGGCAATGATGGTCACTGACCATCAGCAGGGGCTTGTTCAGGCTGCCACTGTTGGCCAACACTCGAACAGCCTCTGGTATAAGTTCCGGGAGGGTAGACTGACTGCTAGCAACTTTGGTGCTGTGTTGCCAGCTCTGCTGAAGGGCAGAAGTGTTGCACCCTCGGTTATGCAGCGTCTACTATCCCAACAGTCCCTGGACAACGTCCACTCGATCCAGTAGGGTCGAGACAACGAGAAGGAGGGAGGAAAAGTCTTCCAGCAGGCCACCCAGCTAGAGTTCGAAGACTCTGGACTGTGGCTTTCACCTTCAGGGATGCTTGGTGCCTCTACTGATGGTTTGGTGGGTTAGTCCGGAATCCTGGAAGTGAAGTGTCCTTACAGTGTGCGGGACTTGTCCATTGAGGAGGCTCTGCACAGCAAGGACTTCTTTCTGCAGAAGAAGGATGGACTGTACCATCTGAAGAAGAGCCACCCTTACTGGCACCAAGTGCAGGGGCAGCTGCACATCACCCAGAGGGAGGTGTGCTATTTTGTAACCTGGACAACAAAAGGCACTCTTGTGGTGTCCATCAGTCCTGATCCCTCATGGTCTCCAAACCTCTTACTGCTGGAGGAACTCTATACACATGTGCTCCTCCCACAAATGCTCAATAAAAAATCTGTCCTCACTTAAAGAAGCACTATGCAACAATTTTAGCAAAAATGACCTTAATTATGCAGGTCTGATGGTTCTACAACACTTTTTGGGTCCTTTGGTGGGTTGCCGCTCTCCATAGGAAATGAATGGGCTATGTGTGGCGCGGTGGGCTTTGACGCGATAATGGACACGAGCTGTTAGTTCCTTTCCTTTTTGCTCCAACTCCGTCTCAACGTTTTTCAGTTCGAGGCATTTGTCCTTGTGTCTCCTCCTTAGAGTATTTGACTTGGTGATCATTTGAGTGTCCCTGCTTTGCTTTCAGCTTTCTCAGCAAGGTCATCAGCGTCCTTCTGAAGGCTGGCGCACACATCTGACAACACAGCCTTTTTCTTTCTCAGTGCTTCCAGCTCATCCTCTAGTGCTTTTCTTTTAAGTCCACTTATTGCAACCTCTCGCTCCCTCCTTTCTTCATCAAGGTACATCCTGTATTTTGTCCTGGCCTGCTGAAACTTGCATTTTTCCGCCATTTGATATTTCCTCCATTCTTTCGCCACAGCGTACACTCACTCACACTCACAGCACGTTGCATTACTAGGCCGTAAAAAACGAGAAGCAAGACAAGCAAGTCTTGAGGAAACAAGTGTGGTCTCTCCAGCGGATGCTCGCTAAGGAAAGAAGACAGAAGTTGTCAGTGATCAGGCAGAACAAACGCCTTGAAAGAAATTTGGCAAGCGTCTTCAATCCAAATCAAGTACTGAAACTAAGTCAGTCAAGCCCACGGGGACAAATTGGTCCGCTGACACGATCAAAAAGGGTCTTCAGGTAAAGTTTGCTTGTGGTTCAACTGGATACAACTTGCTTCTTTCCCGAAACCAACCTCTGCCATCAGAAAGGTCCTTGCAGAGAAGACTGAAGGTGGTCCCCATGCAACCTGGAATCCTCCATGAAGTTTTTGAAATTCTGCAGTTAAAAATTCAGGCAATGAGAGAAGAAGAGAGGGAGTGTTGCCTCACTCTTGATGTCCATTCAAGCTGGTGCACAGTATGACAGGAGTACAAGCTGTATGCGAGGAGACGTGACTTTGCCTGATCACAGTGGTGATGCGACACATGCCAGGTGGAAACTGACTGTTGTATATCACTTCACTGGCAATTCTGTGGATGGTACAAAATTGAAGTCACTTATTCTTGAAATTTTGCAGAAAGCCAAAGAGATTGGATTGCATGTTACAGCAGTTGCATCTGATATGGGGGCTTCAAACCGTGCATTGTGGCAGAGTTTTGGAATAGTGTCCTCTAAGTTTAGTGTGACAGTAAACAAAATACCTCATCCCATGGATGAGGGCAGAGTCCTTAATTTCATCGCTGATGTGCCTCACCTCATCTAGAACATGAAGGCTGCCCTGGTCAATGGAAATGACATCACATTAGGGAAAGACGTCATTGAGAAGTTTGGGTTCAGATCTAACAAAGTCACAGTGGAGCATGTGAAGATGTTACATGATTTTCAAAAAGACCTAGACCTTAAACTGGCACCGAAACTCAACGACAGCATACTGACACCATCACAATTTGGCAAAATGAAAGTCTCCCATGCTCTTAACTTCTTCATCCATGCAGTGAGTTCCGGTTTGTGCTACTTGGTGGATGCTGAAGGATATGATCCAGACCTACGTACTACGGCATGGTTCTTGGATTACTTTAACAAGTGGTTTGACCTGATGTTGAGTCAACATCCTGTCATGGCATTCACCACAACCATAATGCGTATGAAGCTGCACTTACTCACCTCCACTCTGCCATATGGATCATGAAAAATGTGTCTTTTGGTGAAAAAGGCCACTGGAAGCCAGTGCAGGCAGGTGTTGTACTTTCAACATCCTCAATTCTCGATCTGCAGTCTAATCTCCTCTCCAGAGGGCATACATTTGTCCTGACGTCTCGCTTTTCACAGGACTGTCTAGAAAATCTCTTTGGATGTATCCGGATGAGGAATCCAATCCCCACTGCTCTTGAGTTCAGGCAGGCACTGAAAATGGCTGTGCCACAGAAAGCGATGCGTTTGCATTAATGATTCACCCGGCCGTCGTTGACTTCTTTTTCCGATGTGACAAAGTTAATTGGAAGAAACGACCCACACCGAGTGGTCCTGATGGGCAACTATCCCCTGAGTAAGTGTCTGCTGAAACCATTCAAATATGCCTTTCTAACGTAACATGCTACTGTTTATGTGCATTATACTTCTTCCTATCTTCTCCTGTCTTCTCAGTCAAACTCGGTTGGTGTCCTACCGGATCATGCTTAAATGGGCCCTACAAGGTGAGTTTTGGGGAGAGAGCCTCGGAAACCACTACCATCATGTGTTGTTGTGGCCATAAGACGAAAATATCCTTCTGAATCAGGTGTTTATATTGGATTCCAAGAAGTAAATGAGGCAGGACATAGGCCTACTGTAAATGGACGATGTGCTTGACGTCTGCTTATATTTTAATGTCTTTTGATAATACATTTTAATAAGGAGGATATTTCGATCCACCATGAAAGACTGCCTATTACACACAATATATCAGGTACACTAAATCATCTGGAGCAAAAATGTCCATTCAATCTTCCCCAAGCTTCTTTAATCTTTCATCACTGCAGTGGCTTTCTTCTTGATGTCACCAGCAAAAAGGTTCTCTTGTCCAGGCAGATCTACATCACTCAATTCTGCCTGTTTAGTAATTAACACAGTTCAGACAGAAAATTACAATCCAAGAGTAGGCCACCTTTTTCCAATGCAATAGAAAAAACTGGCATAATTACCAGTAGTATTTGTTTTTCTTTAATCAGAATAGGTTAAAGTAAGTATTGTTACAGGGCATTTACATGAATAGACAGTACTCTTTCTGTGTCTCACCTAAGATAAAAATAACAATGCCCGTATCATTGTATGTCATGGTATCGGCCGGGCATGGTAATGTAAAGTAGCTAGGCTAATGTAAATAAAGCCTTAATTGAAATGGCTGGCTGTCCGACTCGCTGAAATGACGAATGAATGAATCTTTGACACAAAGTTACAGATTTCACAGTGTTTAAGCTTTGTATACTTGATTTCTGTCACTGCTCAGTCGTCAAATCAAACCGCTACCGCTAACCCTTCCAGGCAAGCCACATACCATGCAAAATGATAGCTTACTTACAGCGTTGGATGATCCACTTTGCTCCGTAGATGATTTGAAAATCACTGGTGTGGCCGAATCTTTTAGGCAAAACCCTGATGTGGTGTAATCCTCCGGTGAGAAATGCTAAGAGCAAACCCTTCACAATGCATGTTATAACCATGATTGTTCACAATCTGTTTTACCACTACCTACTACTTTGCTAAGTCAGCTCAAACTAACGCCAGCAGGCCAGGTTGTCTCTATTTACAGAAATGCGTGTTTGTGTGAGGGGAGGGGGAGGCTGAGGGGTCGATCCAGCATGGATTCTAAACTCTGTGGTGGAGGATCTAATTAGGTGATTAATATTACTATTACTATATGCTAGGTCGAAGTACACTCCCAACCCAGATAGCAAAGGGGCGTTGAATCCACGTTTGTTTGAAGCGGCGGAGGTTGATTCAACGTGGATTAAACGCCCCTGTGCTATCAGGGAAGTGCTATTGCGCCACACATTGTAGTTCTCCTGTTTATTCTCTTGGAAAATCGCCATGTTTCATGTTGTGTGACCTTTCACATTTTTATCAACTACTCGTGCAACTGTAAAGTAGGGAAAACGTGGATGTGTTTGATTACTGCTATCTTCCTCCCTCTATGGCTACGTCTGAGCCCGCTAGCAAAGCAACATGCTAACACATTCGCGCCGGCGCGCCAGAGCGTTTGAGTGCACGTACTGTACCGACACGGGAGAGATATGACTTGTAAAAGTTAAGGTAAGAACATATATTACTACTGATATTGGGTGGCGTGTTTCTTTAACTCAAAACGTAATCAAGTAAAAATAAAAGTACCAATTTTAAAAACTACTTAAAAAATACAAAATACACAAAAAAAACTACTCAATACAGTAACGTGAGTAAATGTAATTACCGTAAAACTAATTTAGCCGAGTCCCAAACTGACGCCTGTCTCTTTTAAACGCCTGGCGTGGCTACAGGTTTGGGTTAAAGGCCGGGCTCCAATAGAGGCCTGGTCTGTTTTTTAGCTTCGGGTTGTAGTTAATCGTCTAAAAAAAAAAAAAAAAAAGCCCAATTCACACCAAAGATTTGCAATGACACGAAACTGTTGCAGAAAGGAGTTGCAGCGGTGTGAATTAGATGTTGCACGTCGTTGCAAGCCATCGCAAAGCATTCACCATGTCTGGTCCCAGTTGCAAGGTTTTAGAATGTTGCATCAAGTTGCTGGTTAATAGAATGTTGCAGCTCATCTCGTCGTGAATCTTTGCTGTGATAAGCATGCATGATAAGCATGGTGCAGTCTGTGCATGTTATGATTAGATGGCATTAAAAGACTGCGTTGGGGAAAAGCTAGAGTTCCAAACTGTATAAAATTTTTCAATATGAATTATGCCCATATGTCCGACTTCGTCATCGTTCAATTCATCCCTTGTGTTTAAAATTTGCGGATAGGCCGATGGTAGCATATGTTTTATGCTGGCAACAAAACAAAAGCGTTCGCGAACATTATTCTTTATTCTAAATGCAAACTGCCATGGCAATAACGAGAAAGAAGTCAGAAAAGGAATTTACCTAAGGTTTTGTAAAGTCAAGTGCGCTTCTATGGGTCTGGTGTGTGCGAGCGCAGTTTTTATTAAAGGAATTATGGGAGTACACATGGTAAAGGACCAAGGCAGTCATGGTAGTCTACATACTGACGGTACCAGTATACAAAAAGTGGTGGTGACAGTCGGAAAATGACGGGACGTCTGACGGTAGGGACCCAAAGATCTTCGAGCGGAGTTTAGGTATAGACGTAACATTGACATGATGACGCCACACATTGTTGCTATCTAAATAGAGAGTTCGAAACCAAAGTCAAAGTCTGCTTTATTGTCAATTTCTTCACATGCAAAGAGATCGAAATTACGTTTCCCACTATCCCACGGTGGAGACATATTTTACCAATTGTCCACAGACAAACATAACATTCAAGTAAACAATATAAAAAGTAAATAAGAAGGCACATACAATGAAGAAATAAGAGCAGCAAAATTTGGCTGAGGTAGTTCTGTTTGACCTAAGTATGCAAGTGGCATAGTGGTGCAAGTTATGTAAGAGCAGCAGAAGTGTGTTCAGAAGTGTTTTCAGGACAACAGGACAACAACAACAAGTGTGCAAGTGTACAAGTGGAGTAGTGCAAGGCAGCCATTGTGGGTCCAAAGTCCAGGATGCAGGGATTAAAGTGAAAAAAAATCCTGAACTTTTTTCAGGCCATAAGTCATACGTTGTTGGTTGTTCATATCTACCTATAGAGATAGCACCCTTTTTGCGGTCGCGACCTATTGGTTTTTAATGTACAAAAAGATGCAAACAGCAAAGTAAAGGGGGTATTCACCTTATTCACACGGCGGCCATTGTTTAAACCAAAACGAGGCTACAGGGTACACTTACTATAATTAATGCCACCTACAGGTGAATGCATAGAACATAACAATCCTATGGTTTGTGTACCCTGTAGCCTCGTTTTAGCCGCCAATGGCCGCCATGTGAATAAGGCGAATTGAGTGTTCTTGATTGAGATTGAGTTTTCCTGATGAACAAAAATATATTTTAGTACCATTCCTGACCATTGCTGATTAGCCATTGCTGTTCTTTTCTACTGCAGCAATATTGTAGAAAGGCTTTAACACACTGTTATTTAATTACTTCAGGCCAAAAGTGTTTGAAGGGGAGATTTTTTTCTTGTTAATATGCAATTCAACACCAAGTAAAATCTATAAAATCAAGTTTGCAAGACCCATTTCCTCATCAAAGTAACGAATCAGAACATTCTAGATATTGTTCATATTTCCATTTGTTGCCTCATCCGCATTTAATGAAAACATGGTAATTTTGAGTTTTACAGACAACTCAGTTTTCCAATGAGCAGTCTCTCAGTCTGTGTGTGCTCATGCAGGAGGTCTGCGCATTTGATAACGACAATCTGGAGACGGTGCTTCTGTCTTCAGCAACAGATTGTATAAGGTTGACAAGAGGTTGCGATATGGTGAAGGACAGGTCGTGTTGCGCTATGAAAGAACATGCGTAGCCTACTTTCTAAATGTAAAAACGGTCAGCCATAGATAAACGTAGCCTACCTCTGTCATGGTGGCTAGTTGCACCAGGTAGGGAAGATGTCCTGAACTGCACGAACGTTAACCTTATGGCGGTCTTCTGATTGGTGGCGTGCTAAAACGTTTTCCTATTGCATCCATAAACAATTTTCTTGCAGCGAACCGTGCAAAAGCAAACCCCTGGCACTTTAATTTCTTTACACCATGGCTTGTTCGTTCTCCCCCGTTTCCAACAGCTGCCCATCTCCATTTATTTTTTAACTTTTGACACCTGCCTTGCCTTCCTTTAGCAACAACGCATCCATGACAGCTAGTGGTCTTGCCAAATAGACGCACACAAATCATGACGCTAATATGCGAGGTTCTGGTAGGCCTACTGGTTATGGTTTTGTGCTATAAACTAATAATATTTTATAGCAAAGTTTTAAGTTGACTATTTTAATTGTATGGTTATTTTTTGTCAACATACACTCACAACCTACTGTCGTTAAAAGTGAGGCCTAAGCAAAATAGGCTACAAGGCTGTCTGTGCGTCACAAACAGACGGACCCCCTTACTCAACAGTTCGCGATGATGACAGTGATATTATTTTTTTTTTATGCTAACACGCTCAGTCAAAACCTTCCGTCGCAAATTGTGAAAAACATTGTTGAACATGTCATAACAGACGGGATAATAAATTGCATAGGCTACGGTTTATATTGCGTCGCTTTACACATAATGTTAGTTGCATTGATTAAAAACTGTAACAATAATAGTAGCCTACATCGGGTGGCATAGCAGGCTCTCTGTTCAAGTCATAGGTGACACCCAAAATGAATGACCTCCCCTGACAAGAGTTCGCGATAGTAAGAAATTGTCTGACATTGATGCATGGAAAGAACACAGCCTACGCTTCTTCTCCGAATTCGCACATCGAGCTCACAATATCATATCCAAAAAAAGTTAAACGGATTGGCCAACCTCATCAGCTGTCTCTAATGTGTCACTATAATCCAACTTTTAGACCGTTATAGTCCTCCATACGTGTTCTTTTTTTTAAGCAAACGCCCGAGACAAGTGTGTGTAGCTACAACATAAACAAAGCGAAACTCGTGGCTGACGTAGGCTATCTTCTTGAGCGGTCACTGATTGAGACACAGAAAGTTCTCAAGAACACTATTTAACAAAGGTGAACAAAAGCAAAGGTGATACGAGGGGGGGGGGGGGGGGACTCTTTTTTTTCTCATCGGATCTGCATCGATCTCAAATAGGCTATGACATTTCTAACATCAAATTGACGGAAATCCGTCCTACGACGGAGAACTTTAATCCTTGCCAGGATGTTATGTAGCTGAGGGTGGAGGGGGGAGAGAGTTCAGCATCCTAACAGCCTGGTGTATGAAGCTGTTGGTGAGTCTGGTGGTGCGGGAGCGCAGGCTTCTGTACCTCTTCCCAGAGGGCAGTAGATCAAACAAATTGTGAGCGGGTGACTTGCATCACTCACAATTGTGGTCACCTTGCGGGTGAGGTGGGTGGTGTAAATGTCCTTCAGGGAGGGGAGTGAAGCACCAATAATCCTTCCAGCTGAGTTTACTATGCGCTGCAGGGCTTTCCTGTTGTATTCAGTGCAGCTTCCTCCCCACACAGCGATACAGCTGGAGAGGATGCTCTCAATGGTGCCTCGGTAGAATGTGGTCATGATGGCTGGTGGAGCACTTGCTCGCCTGCACCACAGCACCGTCGATGGTCAGTGGCAGGTGTTGGGTGTGACCTCTCCAGAAGTCAACCAACTGTCTTTTAAGTAAAGGTGTTCGAGTCGTGACTCACTCGGATCTTTCACCCGTGTCTTTAAATTAACCCATGAGTCGCGAGTCTCTAGTATCATTAACTCGGATCAGTTGAGTCCTACTACAATTCAATCTAAAACGATAAACAGGGCCACACAAACCTCTTGCAACATTAGCTAGCCTCCTAGCCCTAGCCATCGTCTGCCAAAAATGTAACAATTTCGTAGGCAACCACAACTCCACAAATCAACTGCAACTGAGTGAGCAGGCAGTCCGAGATAACTGGTTAACTTCCCGCAGAGCCGGAAACATTGCAGACTCACAGACCATGGGACTCAGATTGGAGCGGCTGAGTAGCAATCCGGGTTAGTCGGATCAGCCGGCCGGTTAGGCTACGTTGAGTACGAGTCAGTCGAATTAGCCGGCTACGTTGTCATGAGTGGATCTGCTAGAGCGAGTAGCTCCTCCTCGAGGTGAAAAGCAATTCCACAACAAAAGCCATTTCTTTCACTTCTGAAATAACATTCAATGTTCTGCATGTAGCCTAGACATAATTCGATTTGGTGTATAGATGTAGTATATTAAAATGCAATTAGGTGGTGCACTGCACGCTCATGGAGCTGCTTGAGTAGCCTATCTACCCGGGTCAGTCGAATCAGCTGGGCGGGCCGGTTAGGTTGTTATGAGTGCGAGTCAGCCGAATCAGCCGGCTACGTTGTCATGAGTGATCTTTAGAGTAACTCCTCGTCAAGGTGAAAAACAAATCCACAACAAAAGCCATGCTTTCACTTCTGAAATAACATATGTTCTGCATGCATAGCCTACTTTAAAATGCAATTAGGTCGCGAAGACAGTCCGAAACATTGCAAGCTCTGTATGGAGAGTAGGCTAGCCAGTCGGATCAGCCAAGCGGGCCGGTTACGTTGTTGTTATGAGTGCGAGTCAGCCGAATCAGCCGGCTACGTTGTCATGAGTGGATCTTTAGAGGAGCGAGTAACTCCTCGTCAAGGTTAAAAGAAAATCCACAACAAAAGCCATGCTTTCACTTCTGAAATAACATATATTCTGCACGCATAGCCTACTTTAAAATGCAATTAGGTCGCGAAGACAGTCCGAAACATTGCAAGCTCTGTATGGAGTTGCTTGAGTAGGCTAGCCTACCTGGGTGATTTGGATCAGCCGAGCGGACCGGTTACATTATGTTGTTATGAGTGCGAGTCAGTCGAATCAGCCGGCTACATTGTCATGAGTGGATCTGTAGACGAGCAAGTAGCCTAGTTTCTACTCGTGTCAAGGTGATAATAATATAGGCCTAATGAGAATAGTAGGCTAGTAGTAGTAGTAATAATAATAATAATAATAACAATAATAATAATTTATTCACTGCAGGGCATTTCTACGTTCCTGTTTCTATGTCTACATTGAAAGTCAATTGCTTAGGCTAGGTTAAGACAATAAATAAACAGTCTGGCTCAAACTGCTTTCTTTCCCGTGAGTGGGTGGAGGTTTTGATGCTATATTAGGCTATTTTATATTATATTATATGATATTATATTAGGCTACCTAACATGATATATATATATATATATATATATATATATATATATATATATATATATATATATATATATATATATATATATAGCTATGATTAATAGGCTAATAATATTAGTTGCCTAGTATTAGCTGCATATAATACCTATTAGAATAGATTCCTAGTAGCCTACTATTAGTATATAGTAGTGGTAATAAACATTGTAGCAGAGTAGCATTAGACCTAGGCAAATTTTCTATTGTTAACAAAACAACAACAAATAATTAATTATTATAATATAGGCTACCCTCTCTGTCAATAAGATCAAAGTTTCTGAACATGAGCACCAAAAAGATGAACAATGTGTGGATGCACTTTGACCAGGAGAGCAAAACTCTTAGGCTAAATGCAAGTACTGCAAAAACCTGGTTTCAAATCATGGAGGATCCACATCCAACATGAGAAGGCACTTAACGAAATGAAGCACCCCACTGCACTGCTTGAACGTAGGACTGAATTTCTTTGCGATTTAGCAATACTGACTCAAGTGACTCAAGTGACTCGTTCAACCCGGATCAGTTTAGTGAGTGACTCAGAATAACCCGGATCCTTAAAAGGAATCGAGTTTGACAGGCCTACTTTTAAGATATCTGGCAAGTCATGTCTAGTGCGACAGCTCTCTATGTAGGGAGGGAGGTAGCAGGCAGCTGTCTTCCGTTTCGAACACACCCAATATAACCAAAGATGTTAGATGTTTAATAGAAATTGTATATTTTTATTGTAATATTGAGATCTGTAATGGCTCTTCCCTGATTTCACTGTTGTGATTTGAATATGAATTTCCTTAATAGATTGTCTAATACAACATGTATACTTTTACCTTTTATATTGATAATGTCTGATTCGCTTTTTTATAAAAGAGAAAACAACTCTTGAAATTATAAACAAAATCTATGTGTGTCTGGTATTTTTTTCCCTTGGGCATTAGTCATCAGTCAAACATTTAACAATAGACACAGTCTGATCACGACATCTAAGTAAGAAATATTTACCGATTAAAATAACCAAGAAGTTGTCATTTTTAGCCAATGTCTCAATAAGTAGCCTAATCGTAGGCTACACAGTGACGGCTATCGGAGAAGGTAAGGTAAACGCGGCTCCACTGATTAGGCGATGTAGGCATACTTATGTCTTCTCGACGTTAAACGTGACATTTGTTAATATTTTAGCAAAATATGAGAAACCTTTTAAAGGAAAATTCCGGTTTTTAGCACTTTAAGGCCCTTTTCTGGTTTGTTTTGGATGAACTAGAGTGGTGGACACCGAAATTTTGACGATTGGTCCTGTATCGACTTTTCTGACTCGTTTTGAATCGCCTTTTCACTTCTCAGGGTGGCTGGCAATGGGCATACTGTAGTAGGCTACTCAAACATGTCCTAAAACAACCCTTAACGTTCGTTTTCAAAACTGTGCAACTCACCGAGTGTTTAGTGGAGTTCGTTGACTATTAAAAGTAAATATATCGGCGCTATGTATGATTCGTATTTGAACATGAAGCATAGACGGTGGTGCAGTAATATCAACGTGCAATGACAGAAATCAATGGGATTTTACAAAATGGCAAATAAAAGACGACAGAAACTGTATTTCGCTACGCTACTTGTTTTGGAACATCAACAAACACCACTAACCACTCGGTGAGTTGCACAGTTTTGAAAACGAACGTTAAGGGTTGTTTTAGGACATGTTTGAGTAGCCTACTACAGTATGCCCATTGCCAGCCACCCTGAGAAGTGAAAAGGCGATTCAAAACGAGTCAGAAAAGTCGAGACAGGACCAATCATCAAAATTTCGGTGTCCGCCACTCTAGTTCATCCAAAACAAACCAGAAAAGGGCCTTAAAAAAAAGTGCTAAAAACCGGAATTTTCCTTTAACACTCAAACAGTTTATGATAATGAGTGATTTGTTGCAACCAGAGCTGTATAAAGATATCTTTATCTTTAACATCCCAATTCGTTCCATTGGCAGCCGTAATATAACGGTCTGACGTATGTCTTGAAGATGGTGCCCATGATTTCAGTTGTCGGAACTCTATATACGGCTCTGGTCACTTCCCAGAAACTTTACAGGCACTTCTCAGGCGCTGAAGGGGAAAATGAAAAAGTTGAAGAAAAAGATATTGCAGAAGGTGTGTTTTCGCCAGACAACGCTGGATGAGTCCACCTTTTTACTAAGACAAGATGACTCTGACCACGACAATCAGGGTGAATCTGACGGGAATCAGGCCAGAGTGACGAATTATGTCGGTGATGGCGACACAGACGTTACCAACCAAGAAGAGGAATTATGGAGCCTGCCAGCAGTAGAAAGGTGTTTTTTTGAACGGAAAAACTATATTTATCTTACACAAGTCCTTTGACCCAGAAATGTAGGTGACAGGCTCAAACAGGACATATGTCATTAAAGACGCTATATCTCCATTTCTAAAAAAAAAAAGACAGGGATTTTGATGAAAACTAGCCACTGTTGAGCTTGCGATTTTGTTGTGAATTTCTGGAGACGAATGTATGGCCAGGCAGGCACCAAGGGATGATGTCGTGCATGAGCCAAGACAGGAAACAGGCCTGCTGTATGTAATCTATAAGACTCGTCTGGTACCAAATAAATGGTGCACATTATTTTTTATGGACAATACGGTAAACTTATTCACCAATATGAATAATTGGGTAAACGCTGATTGGTAAAGAGGTGTCTGCCATTTCTATATGGGGCAGACACTTGGTCAAGGTTTGGCCAAAATTACTGAGAAGGTGGTGTTCTAACACCAGCTTTAGCGGGTATAAGTTGGCTCCCAATGGAGTGGACTTCAGAATTTGCGCATCTTCTCACCTGAGGCCTGGTTCCTGGATTCCGCTGCAGAGAATATCCATTCATATCTCCTGCCTGGTTGTACTTAGTCTCTGCGTGTTCGGAGCTGTATACTGGAGGATTTGTGAAATAAAGGCCTTTAGCGGCTACTTCTCATCTCAGACTGTTCTCCGTGGATTACATTGATTCATGAGTGTTTTAATTGGAGGTTCTGGTAGAGGCTTTTTTCCACCACAATTTCTCAGGAACAGAGGCATGTAGAAATAAACGGTTTGTACCCACAGACCTTAAAGTCTCATCTTTCAAACGAGCCATATGTGTCTATAGCTATAACATAGAATATGCTGAGGCTCTACAAAAATCAATGTCAACAATGATCTAGATGGCTGGCACTCTGGGCCAAAGCTTCTGAAAACAGCGCGGCATTCAAAGTGTTAAGTGCCACACCCAGAAGCAACTTGAAAGAGTGCATGCCCCTGTACAGAGAATAGCTCTCCTTTAGAACATTCATTTCATGAAGGATTGCAATTCTAAAATCTGTACAGTCAATGATCATTTTGCAGTTGGGGAACTTGTGGAAGGAAACTGGCAAACTCATTTGTTTTTTTTCCCCCTGCTAGGGACTGTTGCCATAAGACTTTTTAACAGCAACCTGTGCAGGACGGCTATAAACGTCCTCACAACATTCCAACAGTGGCATCGCTACAGCCAAAAAGAGTAGCCAGGTAAAGGTTAGTGTAATTCTGACATAATTTCATAAGTGTCATGAAAAGCTGATCGGGAAAAGTCATTGACTGTACTGTCCATCCATCGATGTAACACAGGCTCTCTCTGAAACCAGCCAAAAAGTTCAGGATGATCTCAAAGGTAGCTTTGTCAGGAACACCTGTCTCCATCCTCAGCACATTCTCTTCTACCTGTGTAACAGAGTAGATTCCCTGCCTCTCCTTTAATGTGCTAAGTTCACCCTTCAATTTGCTTATCTCCATCTGTAGCATCTCATTGCTAGATAGCTCAGCTGTCTCTGTGTCACTTACAGTGCCACTACAGACTGGGGAGGAATCTACCTCAGTGGAATGACTTGCTTGTGTACTAGTCTGGGGTGTAGGAATAGTTTGGGATGTAGGAATGGTCTGGGGTTAGCCTAGCCTAGAAATTTAGACACACCCTAGCTGCCCGGGCTAGTCTAGCAACTCTGTTGGCTTGCGAGCTAGAAAAATTAAACTTCGATAGGGCCAATCACATCGTATATATACGTAGGCGGGCTTAACATAATGATTGATGTCAACGATTGAGTTGCAACGGTTCGGCTTGAATTCCCTGCTACTTGAAAACAAAGAAGATGGATGTTGCTGTTGGCGAACAGCGTGACACGAGTTAAGCTTTTTTTAAGTTGCCAAAAGTTTGAACTAGCCAACTAACTCCGCTGGTGGGAAAACGCATGGGACTCATGAGTTGTAGCGCTGTCCTACTGCGTGCATAGGGAATTTGAAAGACAACCGATTATCCCACCCCTTGGACTGAGCACTGCCAACGGTGAGTCCCCAGACCCTACATTTTAATGTGGGTCTGGCTCGTCGGCTAGGGTTAGCCAGGAAATATCCAGACTCTTGTACAGTACGTACATTTCATTTGTACAGTCTGGCAGTTCTCGATAGGGAAACGTTTGCAACACTTGCATCGTGACGGGCACTAACTTTGAAATCATTGGCCCAGCCTTTTGTATATATATTGATCAGAGATCCCTAACGTTACTTCCTACTTCGCCTAAACTTTACAAACTGACAATAAACAGCATCAACAGCCAGGAAACAATGCATGTGGGTCTACCCTTGCTGTAAATAAATGTCTGCATTTTTTGACGTTTGCAGGCATTGCTACTTCTGTTTATCACAATAGGTTTCGTCTTCGCACAACCTCATCGTCATCGTTCTCAGCCACGCTGATTGGACAGGTAAAGATTGGCTGGGAGAAAACCTGTGAATATACCGCAGACCCAGACGACGTAAAGGGAAATTAAAATTGAGCGGAAGTACGTGGGAGGGCAGAGCCAGGCTAGTCTGGGGTGTGGGTGTAGGAATAGTCTGGGGAGTAGGGTCAGTCTGGGGTAATGGACTAGTCTGGGGTTGAGTGTTAGCAGAGAATGTCTAATAAGGGGAGAACTGCCACTCTCGGAAAACTTCCGGCTTCTGAACTGGTTAATAATAGAAAAAAATATCTTTCATACTAAGCGAGTAATTATATCTAAATGATCAAAAAGGTACTTATTAAGGTCAATAAGAAACAATTCAGTTTTTTACATTCAAAGAATAGATGAACTGAAGTTTCATCTACATCACCATAAAAGGAACACTCACTTTGTACATCTGCATATTCACAGGATATATTTTGTGGAGGATTTTAAAATGAACCTCTTTAACTTTGTTTGTAACACAATATTTGTTCGACAAAAGCCAAGCTTTTCCTGAACAAAAGATCTCCAATAAAATTTCCCCCTGGGAGTGATTATTTTCTTTGTCTGAAAAATTTGGCGTATAGTCACATTTCTTATCAACCAGATCGATTCCATCCAAACAAACGCTATATTGCAATACATTCTGAGTACCCTGATAGGATAAATGGTTTCTAATAAGTTGGGTCTGCCCTGTGGGGATAGCCCTAATCAATGAGTTGAACTCCCTAAAAGGGACTGGAAGGCAGTGGTTTGATAAAAATTGCTCATATGATAAGATGTTGCCAGATAATAGTTTCTTGGAGGATGCGGGCATCGATCCCGCTACCTCTCGCATGCTAAGCGAGCGCTCTACCATTTGAGCTAATCCCCCCACTTAATTGTTCTAAAAAGCCTTTCAAACGTGTCTGACGTCATTCAGCACAATGCTAGCGTGTTATGGGCAACAACGACCCAACTGTAAGAAATTGAAAGGACATAAGCTTGAAACACCTCGATGTGTAGGGTTGCCACTGTTCTTTTTTTTGGGGGGGGGGGGGTGAGGGCGGGGTAATCAGCGGCCTGGGCCATGGTGCATACAACCCTAGCGGCGCCCCTGCTCACCTCCACCCCCTGCCGTGACCACCTCACTCCTGTCCTCCACAACCTCCCCTGGCTCCCAGTCAAACACGGGATCAACTTCAAAATACTTCTCCTCACATACAAAGCACTTAACTCATTGAGTGCCAAAAACGTAATATTACGTTTTTAGCTTTTTTTTTAAATTACGAAACTAGACACTCTAACACACCTTATGTGATTTTGGGAACTCTGTGATGAATGGAAATTAAATATATGATGATCGAAAACTCATGAAAACGCACAATCTGGACATTTTATCTGGACATTTTATCATAACTCGGTTGCCGCTTTGGGTCGAATCAGTGACACATGCACGTCAGGTCAAAACCAGGCCATTTTTGTGGGTCTCACTAGGTGGCAGTCTCGCCAGGTCTCGCTGATCACTTCCCGGAAAGTTTACACAAGTAAGTGATAGCAATAATTTTACGGTTAACATTATTAATAATTGAATTGCCATGTGACCCTTCTTGGTTTTAAACAAAGACACCATCCCCTCCCCCAATCAAATGCTAATGTGCTGGTTTAAGGCCTATCAGTTACATAGATGCTACCTTGATATAATGTATCCATGTGTCATGAAATGTAAATGTATTCATGTTTGGTATCATTCTGATAGTCTCAGTACAAGGATTGTAATGATTTGATTGTGAGAATGTTTGGAACATTCAATAAGTGATATTTCTGATATATATGATATCTCTCCTCATGCTATTCTGATAAGAATGGATAGGTGTGAAGTGGGTGTGAGTAGGTGTGTCTGATACCAAGTGGAGAACCAACCAAGTGGGATTGTTTTGGCGCCATTTTTCCTCTTTGTTTAACTCATACAAAAGTGATTAACTTGTATGGAAGCCCGTTCCCGCCACTTGAAGAAAAGAAACTGCCAGATACGAAGTCAAAATTATGAGATTTAAAGTCATAATTATGAGATTTTAAGTCATAATTATGAGATACAAAGTCAAAATTTTGAGATTAAAAGTCATAATTATGAGATATAAAGTCATAATAATGAGATATAAAGTCGTAATTATGAGATTTAAAGTCATAATAATGAGATTTAAAGTCGTAATTATGAGATTTAAAGTCATAATAATGAGAAATAAAGTCGTAATTTTGAGATTGAAAGTCATAATTATAAGATTTAAATTCATAATTTTGAGATTTAAAGTCATAATTATGAGATATAAAGTCATAATAATGAGATATAAAGTCGTAATTATGAGATTTAAAGTCATAATAATGAGATTTAAAGTCGTAATTATGAGATTTAAAGTCATAATTATGAGATTGAAAGTCATAATAATGAGAAATAAAGTCGTAATTTTGAGATTGAAAGTCATAATTATGAGATTTAAAGTCATAATAATGAGTTTTAAAGTCGTAATTATGAGATTGAAAGTCATAATAATGAGAAATAAAGTCGTAATTTTGAGATTTAAAGTCATAATTATGAGATTTAAAGTCATAATAATGAGTTTTAAAGTCGTAATTATGAGATTTAAAGTCGTAATTACGACTTTATAAATCTACCTGACCTCGCGAGTCGCATCACTTCCTTCCAGTTCGAAACGTTGGACCTCGTCGTCAGAATTGGACCTGCAAGTGGCATGTACACCGTCTCATCTCAGTCCCTCTCCTAATCCAGCAAGGTAAGCGAATTTGTAGAGCATAGTGTTGCTAGTGTGTAATACCTACAATTCATCTTTTCATCCAGTTCATGTTTTGCTGGAAAATGCACTGCGTGGCTATGTAGCAGCTAGTTGTAGTAGCGTTTGGGTGTAAGTTAGCAGCTAACGTTAACGTTAGTACTGGACTAGGCTTGATATTTGACTAGCTAACGTTAGACTATCTTCTATAATTCTAGTTTACTAGGCAAGTGAACTTTGATGGAGCCCTCGGGCTCTCATAATATGCTGTCTGTTGGTCAGTGAATACTCAGTCAGTTCACAACATTTCACCAGAGTGCATTTAATCGTGTATTAGAAAATGTGCGTGAAGCTGACATGCATTTATTTGCTAACTGTTGGGACACTGCTAACGTTAGCAGTGTTTTAGGTTCGAGCCTCGAGCAACCGTTAGGCAACTTGACATGGCTTTAACATTGATATTGTTCTAACATTCCCTGTTGTCCTAATGCACATTACGGGAGCCTAATGAACGTTTATGAATAATTAATGTCATTAATACTATTTTAAATGTCAAGATATGCTCTAGACACGCTGTTATATGGCCAACGAAAGTTGTACAACAAGCTTAACTAGTGGGCTTCTTTTTAAACTGAACCGCGTGTTTCCTTCGCTTGCTATAAAGGCATGGCTTTATCGTTACAGTGGCAACCGGGTGATAAGCGGGTTAACGGCCTTCGAGGTGTGTCAAGTTATAGTGCTACGGAATTAATGGACTCCGCTACGTCGGGGAGTTATTTGCCCCTCGCCTTCGTCCATTAATTCCGTATAACAGGACACCTCGGTGGCCGTTATCCCTTAGATCTACCTGCTAGCTGCTTCTCACCATGACACGATTTTGAAAAATCGCATCGGTCAGTCATAGGCTACTCTGTAAACTCCGCTAGCAACTTTCCATGCATTCAGTGTAGTTAAGCAGTTTAGCTTAGTGTGCATGGAAAGTGCAATTCAGTCTAGCAGGAAATGAATGTACATTTAGTTTAGCATTATGTTTATGCATTACCTACGTATGATCTACTCTGTGAGTGTTTAGTGAGTCTCAGAATATTAATAAACTGTCGTTCTGTGCACCTGAACATTCCATGTCTCCCTTGCTAGTAGGGCTGACAGTGATGGTATAGAAATGATGCATGTAATATAGCCCATTCAACTACTTGTTGTTTTGTTTTAACTTTTCCTAAAAGAATAAATGTGATAAGCCAGTTTTGGTCTCAGTCCCTTCACCGTCTGACTATAGTTATATATTACTAATATATTAATAAAGCTTAACCAACTTTATTATAAGGGTCCCCTATACTGATAGTTATATATTACTAATATATTAATTAAGCTTAACCAACTTTATTATAAGGGGCTCCACACTGATAGCTATATACTACTAATATATTAATTAAGCTTAGCCAACTTTATTGCAAGCGGTCCCGGCGCTGACAACAGTGGCAACATGTCAAGGTAGCTCCATGTTTTTTTCTTGAATTTCCCCTTGGGGATCAATAAAGTATCTATCTATCTATTGTAAGGGTCTTATGGAGAGTGGTTCATATTGGGATAGGCAGAAGCACAGTTTAATAACAATTAGTTAAATAATAATATGTCATTAACTTTTCTATTAACATATACAGTAGTTTGCAAATAAACATTAAACATTTAAATGATGTAAGATATAACTGTTAATTAGTAATCACATATTAATGCAATATTAGTTAATAGATTTGCTAAAGCATTAACATACAGTTTTTATGCAAACAACTAATATTTAATTAATGATGAAAAACTATTAACTTGTACCAAATAGATATGTTAGTAACAATTAACAAAGGGTTAGGTAATTACTAGTTAGCTATTTATTATGGCACCTTATTATGGAGTGTTACCCAAAATGGATTATAGAATGTGCAGAGGGTAGTGCATTGTTGTTCTAAATGTATCACAATGTTGTTGGCCTTTCGTCCTTTCATTATATATTTGTGTTGGCCTGTCACAGGATGGATGGGCTGTGTGACTTCTTGAGGTTGCGGAATGTACCGGAGGAAACCATACAGCAACTGGAAAAGGATAAGGTAACTAGTCTGTTAAACGGCAAAGTTGCTCAATTTCAGTTTTGGGTAGTTAAAATACAATTGCCTTGTTTTGAAGAGATGCCAACCAAAACAACCTCACTGCAATTTGATTGATATGAATGCACAAAGAAATCGATTAAGTCATCAGACATAAACATTGCAAAAGAAAAGCAAAATGCTATGTTATCTATTGCTAAATAGTTGATTGGTTTAATGTGTGTTTTCTTTTTTGTTTTTGTAGATTGATCCCAATGTCCTACTTGTCATGACAGATGCCCAGTTAACTACGTATCTACCATCCTATGGGGACCGACTGGCTGTCCTTGGATATTGCAGACGGAAGGGAAATTGTCCTGTTGCCCGCAAATCTAAACTTTTTGAGCGACTGAAAGCCAAGATATCAAGAAGTGGGGATCGTGAACATTTGTCTGAGAAGGTACCAAGTCAAAATGCTCAGAAGAGTGAAAGGAAAATAGAATTGGGATGGCTGAATTTCCGTAAAGAGCAGTTTTTTCAAGTGAGGGCCAAAAAAGGAGGGGGTACAAGAAAAATATGTGTGTTCAAGGATTGTAGGAAAGATGAGTTGATTGAAAAAGCCATAAACTTGTTTTTTCCTGATCAAAAAAATTCAGAGGGAAATGTTACAGATTTTCACATTGATCTTACAGATTTTCAAGAGCACCCATTAGATAACCAGACTACAGTTGGAGAACTGTACGAAAAAACAAAGCTGCCCATTTTACGGTTTTATTTAACCACAAAGAAGAAGGCTAGTTGCCTTGATAACAGTGGCACGCTTACACAGGAAGGGGAAGACATGCAGAATACAGCCTCCTCCAATCCCCCTAGGCCTAGTACACTTCTAGGTGAAGGTGAAGAGACAAACCCCAGCGATGTCATATATGTTAGAAGCAGCAATGTCCTGTCCGACACAAACAGTGATCGTGTCCCCTTAGATTACTCCACTATTGACATGTCAGATTTGCCTAGTGTGAGTGAACTTGATGCAGCCATTGCTGTAGATGTCTTAGAGGATAGTGGCACAGTTACCTTCTTCCAAGGACACCTACATGATGTGGACAGTGTCAGTCTTGATGATACCTTACAAATCTCTCCTCAAGCAATAAGTTCACCTATTCCAATCCTAGATATCACCAATGTGCCTATTATTCAGAGTGAAAGAATGAAGAAAATCCTTGTTGTTCATCGTGGGCAGATCCTGAGAGAACTCATTTCACATTTTTGTGATGAGAGTATCATGCTAGATGACGTTTACATCCAAGTGGTTCTTCCCAATGGAAGGTTGGAAAAGGCAGTTGATGAAGGCGGTGTTTTAAGGGATGTGCTGACTGAATTTTGGCAGGACTTTTATGAGCAATGTACATTAGGCAATGCTTTCAAGGTGCCTTTTTTACGCCATGATTTTGGTAGGCAACAGTGGGAAAGCATTGGCAGAATCATTGTACTTGGTTGGCGAAAAGAGAAGTACCTGCCTATAAAAATGGCCCCAATAGTTTTGGAGCAAGCTGCCTTGGGCTGTGTTAAAAGTGGTCTTGTTGACATCTTCCTCAGGTATGTTACCGAGTCAGAGCGAATGGTCCTTGATTCTTGCCGTTCAGACTTTGAAAGTGTGGATCAGGAAGAATTGCTAGAAATAATGGATCTCCATAGCTGTCGAAGAGTGCCAACTGCTGATAATATTGAACAGCTCTTGGAGGAGCTTGCCCACCAAAAGCTGATTCAAGAACCTGCCTTTGTAATCGAGCAGTGGAGCAATGTGATGGCACCCTTTAGGTCAGAGTTAGAGGGAATTTCAGTAGCCTATGAAAATCTTCACCCTACATTGAGAAAGGTGATGAGGTCTCTCTCATACCCTACTACTGTGAATAATCAGCAAAAGCAAATTGGCAAGTATCTTGGCACATACCTTAGAGAATCCGACACACAGCACTTGTCTCTTTTCCTTCGGTTTTGCACAGGCTCTGATTTGTTTCTTGGTAAGAGCATTAGTGTGACCTTCACGCAGTTGCAAGGTCTGCAGAGACGGCCCATTGCCCACACATGTGGCTGCTACTTGGAATTGCCAATTGAGTATGACAATTACCCTGATTTTAGATATGAATTCAACAAAGTATTAGAGAGTGGGATGTGGGAAATGGACATAGTTTAGCTGATGTAATTCCCACCAGCAGCTTCATGTCAAGCTGACTTAATTTACAGCTTTTTAAATGCTGGATTGTAATGGAGTTTTTGAGAATTTGTTTTTCTCCCAGTGTGCCTGAGATTTTTTAAGCTACTTTTTGTGCACTTCATGAAGTGATTTCAAATGGATGTTTAAGACATGAAGAACACATTGTTTACAGTTTAATTTTCACCCTGGTACACTATTTTGAAAGTTTAATCACTATTAAAGGTTATTGGCTTATTGTGTCATATTGATAAAAATGTTTCCTTTTGTGTGTATGCACGCATGTACGTGTGTGTGTGTCGGGGGGGGGGGGGGGGGGGGTGCTGTCACATCATTGTTATGTTGAATGACTGGTCCTGTTCTGTGTATTTCACTGGACCTGTCCTGATACACGTTCTGTGCATTCTCAGGTATGTTAGATAGACCTGTCCTTATTTACATTTTCTGTGAATACCACTAAGGTATTCTAGATAGGCCTGTCCTCCTGATATGTATGTTCCATGAACTCTGGTATGTTAGAAAGGCCTGTTCAGTCCTAAATGAAGTAATACACACCAATGGTTATGTGGTGTTTAAATGTGACACATAATGAATGCATTGCTTTATGTCATATTGATAAAACATGTTTTCTTTTTGTTTTTTGTTTTTGTCTTTGTGAGGGAGAGACATTTCAGTGTTACACTGACGAACATGTGCTGTCAATTCATTGTTATTATATGTTAATTGACCGGTCCTGATCTGTGAATTTTTAGTGGTCAATGTCTTTATTTATGTGTTCTGTGAATACCACTGAGGTATTTTAGATAGGTCTGTCCTGATACGTATGTTCCATTAATTCTGGTATGTAAGAAAGGCCTGTTCAGTCTTAATAAAGTAGTGCTTATGTTGTGTTTTAATGCTGTTTTAGAAGAACATAATAAAACCATTCAACTCATTTCTGAAAAACTGTGTTTTGTTGGATCCCAATAATAAATATGATACATCATTAAGTATAACTACATTTGTATATAATTTGTATATAATTTTTACAGTACAAATGTCAACCTAATGAAACTGCTGCAATGGGGTAACAACCTTTAAGAAAATGGCCAAAGACATGTTTTGTTAGGCTTGTATTGTTGTGAATTAGGCCTACTGCCGCTCATGTAGCACAAACACAGGTAGGAAACACAGGTACTCCTAAGATATTACTCATGCTTTTAAGGCTGTGACAATTCATTGTTAATCTTAAAATGTTCTGTGCTGTGAGGTACTGCATAACATACTGGGAATGTTTTTGCAATGGATACAATGCAGTTTTATTATGAAATAAATATAACGGAGTGTCTATTCGTACCCTTGGCCTTGGGCTATTCACACCCTGTTACATAACAACAAAAACATGTTGCTCGCGTGCCCAAAAAAACATGGCCAACATTCGTTTTTTCGTCAGCAGAAAGTGAAGAATTCTGAACGGTTTCAGCACTAATATCTGTTCAAATTAAAGTTGAAATGGAAAAGTTGTGTTTTATTTTCATAATCTTTGTTCAGTGAACACATACAACCGTCAGTTGACGAAGCAGATAGTGCAGTGGTCATAGGCAACGGCTGCCACGCGGGAGACCGGGGTTCGATTCCCGTTTGATGCGTTTTGGCGGAGTGAGTGTGCATGTGTACCAACGTCTCTGGAGAGAAGGTGCGCAATTTTGAACAAGAAATCGGTTTTGATTGCAATGATTAGCTAGTTCATGTTCAATTATACCAGGGGTGCAAATAGCCTTACCCTAAATATAAACAGTATTCAGTGAAGTCAAAAAGAAATCTGTCATAAAATAGATTTGAACATGGGTTTTAATATGAATTTAAAATTGCCAACAGTACATTTGCTCAACATTAAATATTTAGCACACTGGAGCTTAGTAATAGACAATTATTTTAAGGGACAGCGTTTAGCTGGCAGAATACCTCAATACCCCCCTCCCCTCCACTACCCACCAACATTTTATAAGTTTATGCTTGTGCTTTGTGCTTGTGTGTTTTTATGTAGGCCTAGTTATGCATTTTGTGTAACAATGCATATTTAGGTAAACAGTATCACAGCCTTTATTTCAGCACCATGATGATCGATTTTAAGAACATATTTATTCCCCTAGCCCATCTCGAACTAATTCCCGAAGTTTCAGGTAAAGGTCAGTGATTTGATAGATGTCAGTGGACATCAGGAGGTTGTGTTCTGTCATCAGTTCAGTGCTAATGTGATAGACATCCTCATCACAAGGATAGTCTTTAAATGAACAGTCCTCCAGACAAAGGTCAATCCTGGCGTTATCAACTTGCTGACCAAAGTTTTGTGCCCCGTAGAGGTTGGGAACCGCATATAGCATGGATGGGCGACCACTTGGGGCCCTCGGATTGTGAGATGCCCTTATGCGGTGGTCATTCCAGATAGCAGCAACTTCATTAAGCTCCTCCTGTTAGATACAGTAAGTGAAGAAACATGAGTACATCAATTTGATGTGTAGGGGAAAAAATATTATAGCCTAGCTTTTCCCATCCACTGTAGGGGAGCGCGGGGCACAAAGTAACACTTTTTGGTTATGGCTAAATAATTCTAAAATCATTTGAGTTTCACTATACCTACTTTTTAACAAGCAACATACATATCTCTGTTACACATATGCACTGAAAGTTTGTTTGTAGGAGCTACTGTTCTTTTACAATTCCACCGAGAGTGGCGATAGGTGAAATGTTACAACCTGCCCCATATGCGGGGTTAGTTGTAACACTCATTCAAAAGGCTGTTTTTAATTAAATGAATTCAATAAATCCCATTAACTGCTCGACAATAGGCTATTTACAATTTTTCTTTAAAATTTCTAAACACGTTGTCAAAATCAACTTTAATGTACGCACCTTTTGTTTGAGCAGGAGAGGGAATACTAGCCTAACAAACGTAGGCTACGCAGCAATTACAGAAGTTGTGGGTGACTTCCCTGCTGGAAAAACCAGCCTGACCAGCTAAAGGTGGTTTGCTGGTTGACCAGCTTGTTAACCAGCATGTTAGACCACCCTATGATGGTTGATCTGCTAAACCAGCAAAACTCTTGCGAAAACATACCGATCAGCTGGTTTTCCCAGCTTATGATAATTCAGCTGGTTTTGCTTGTCGTAGCCTACCACCTCAAGCTGGTCATTTTAGCTGGTGTTGCTGGTCTATAGTGCTGGTTTAACTGGCCATGCACGAATGAAACCGGGAAACGGACAAATATTATTAAGCCTCTCAATGTTTTGTTGCGCGCGGAGGGGTTGATGCGCTTACCATTCATTCCTGCTGGCGCGCCTGTGTGACTGCTGTTGTCGCGGCAAGCTTAGGCCTATGCTCCTGTCTTTAAATAGGCACAGTGTAGACTATACCTACATGTACATGCTATGTCGCTGATTTTCTGTACTAAATGCAGCCTGTACAGGCTACTTCGGCAAACCCAGACCGGTTGTGGCATCAGTTTCGCTTTTAAAACGCAACAGTGTAGCGAGAGGGAGAGTCGGGGCTATTTCATTTGCAGCATGACAGACAAACTCCCATTGTGAGCGCACTCAACGGACCAGTGGCATCTTTAGTAGGCCTAACCCCTCCCAGCAGTCGCTCAGTTTACTTGGCCGCGCGCATAGGTCGATACCATAATGACACTTAGCGAAGATATGCAGGCGGAGCCAGGCTAAATGTAGTTGTCTTCGCTATGTAAATCAAGTTATAAGTAGCCTAGACTAACTACTTTCGTTGCTTTGGGAAGCAATGATCTGTTTCTGTTACTGATCTGTTACTGGGTTGACACATTAGAAGTTGGGGAAGCCTATGGTGACCACTCCGACACTTGCGCGCCACTCCGCGCTGCGCAGAAGGGGGGTGGGCCTAGTCCCTAAACGTTCTCAGCAGTATTTTAGGCCCCATTACCTGTATCACCTCCTGGAAGCAAAACTGGATTAAGGACTTGTCGATGAAGCTGTCATCATAGAGACCGTCAGCCTTTAACTGGTCGAAATGGTCCATCCAGAACTGAGCACACTCACTCCGCAAAGTACACCACCAGCGTTCAATACGTTGGTTCCCCGTGCTTGGACCTAGAGTGACACAGTCTGGGGAAATGCTGTTTTCACTGCCATGCAGAAAACTTTGCATTGCGGCAATGTGTGTGTTCTCCGTCCCGTGATCCAATCTCACTTTCAATGGGCGACCATGCTCCATTACTGCATCAATGAAATACCCCGCTATAAGACGTGGGTCGCTGTTAGTTGAGTGGGTGTGTAGCCAGATCATCTTTCGCGAGAACCCATCAATACAACCACTGATGCATATCCCATACGGCTTTAATTTGTCATATCCATCTATGTGCCACACATAATTAGGGCCACGACTGACATAGACTCTACGTCTCAGACGGTGCCGCGCACGCAGATCCACGCCACCACCATCCATTTGACGCAGCAAGAGACGAACGGTCTCTCTGTCCGTGATGATCCCTGCCATCCAACACTTTTGTTGCATCCACCTGTAGCCATGTTGTTGGCCAGAGGACTGTAATTGGCGATGGATGAAATCAGCTACTTCTCTGACGTCTGCCTTATTGCGTCTTCGCCACAGCTGATTCCTCTGAAGTGCTCTTTCTAGAGTTCTTTTACTAATATTAATGTTGTGCTCCTGAGATAAACGATACAAAATCTCATCATTTGTATACTTACGTCTGAAATAATCTTCAATAATCGAGTCCATCGCTTAGCTATCAATAGATATCAATAGATAAAGGCTACAATTAGGCTACAATGACTGGTCTGGGATATACTGACATGTCTATCTAGCGTTCCTTTTGAGTCTGACACAACATGACCTATTCCGGGTAGGCTAATAATCTCGAAATTACGATTCAATCTCATAATTATGACTTTAAATCTCAAAATTATGACTTTAAATCTCATAATTATGACTTTCAATCTCAAAATTACGACTTTATTTCTCATTATTATGACTTTCAATCTCATAATTATGACTTTAAATCTCATAATTACGACTTTAAATCTCATTATTATGACTTTAAATCTCATAATTACGACTTTATATCTCATTATTATGACTTTATATCTCATAATTATGACTTTTAATCTCAAAATTTTGACTTTCAATCTCATAATTATGACTTTAAATCTCAAAATTATGAATTCAAATCTCATAATTATGACTTTCAATCTCAAAATTACGACTTTATTTCTCATTATTATGACTTTAAATCTCATAATTATGACTTTAAATCTCATTATTATGACTTTAAAACTCATAATTACGACTTTATATCTCATTATTATGACTTTATATCTCATAATTATGACCTTTAATCTCAAAATTTTGACTTTGTATCTCATAATTATGACTTAAAATCTCATAATTATGACTTTAAATCTCATAATTTTGACTTCGTATCTGGCAGTTTCTTTTCTTCAAGTGGCGGGAACGGGCTTCCATAAACTTGCATTGTAAGACACAAGATTAGAACATGGAGAACTGAGAGAGAGAGGGTGATCCAACAGAGGCCATGGCCTTTTTTTTGTACCCTCTCTGCTTGTAATAGAATAAACTTCCTGAGTTTTTCCTGAAGTTCGCCAGTCTAAGATTAATATTAAGTAATTATTCACTATAATTACTTTCATGGAGGTTCCAACCGCAGAGATAATATACTTTTGTCGCTGATTCTAAAATGCCGCAGTTTTTTTTTCTTTTTCTTTTTCTCATCGCTTTGGTGACAGCTCCCAGGTAAGGACGCTTTTTATCTGCATTTCTTCTTTGGTGATGAACGAAGGTGGATCTGTAAATCCGGGCGGTTCCTGCTAACCACAGTTTGGAACGGGCGTTAAGATATCGGAAAAGGCATTCTGAGTGAGTAGACATTTTAGCAAAACCGTAACTTAATAGTGGATACAAAATTGTGCTTCCCCGATTTTGGCAATATTTTGGCAAAACCGTAATTTAATAGTGGACATAAATTTGTGCTTCCCCGATTTTGGCAAAACGTCGCACAAGACGAATTAATCCATATTTTGTAAATGGATGACATTGGCTTCTATGAAGCCCAATCCAGATAAGGGAGCCTCTCTAGTGGGTCTAGAGAGTAAATAGTTTAGGCGAGTTTGTTCAACAGCTCAGTATTAAACACGGTGGTTCGTGTGCGACCTATTTTCCGCGGTTTTAGGGATGCCAGGTCCTAAGAAGCTACGTAGCTTATGCCCCTTTTTGTTTACAGAACATTCATTCCTTCATTACCAAAACAGAATATTAGACAGAACTTGGCGCTGCTGTGTTTGTTTTTATCACCAAGAGCGCATGAGCGGCTAGAATCCAAAGTGTTAAGCTAACACTAGTCTTGTTTTGTTTTTGAGTAGATGTGTTGTTTTGTTGTACATCTACACTCAAGTATTAATAGACTGATATATGATGAATCCAGGATTCATGTCGTAGGCTAATAACCTTTTTCAAGTGTCATAAGCTCAAACAGCATAAGCTCAAGAGAGCATGGTTAGGCCTCTTTTAAGTACGCCTGAGCTAACTAGCTGCCGCTAGGGGCGTCTAGATGTCTTTGTGAGCTAATATGAGCTAACTGAAAAGGCTTGACTAAACTTCTTTGTCTCCGTTTTTTTTTTTTTTTTAAGCAAGAAATTCTTCCTGCAGCCCGTTTAAGTTGTCCTCCAGCTCCATGGAGCTGTGTGTGTCTGTGTGTCCAGTATGAATGAATGCGCGTGTGGGCCGGCCCTGTGTGTGTGAATTTATTTTTAAATCTTTTATTTCTTTATATGTGTTTGTTTCCATTTTTTGTTTCAAGTCCTTCTGTTTTGAAATGTATGGGTGAGGAATTGTTGCAAGTTTATAATCTTATCAGGATTAAGGACTTCAATACCTTTATTTTATGTATCAAGTAGTTTTTTTTTTTTTCCTTTTCCTGTAACTTTTATTTCCCAGCTGAAATGGATTGACGTTTTAGGCCTACTTGATGAGAGACAATTTATTTTAAGTATCTTCAGAAACAACATTTATTTTGTCAGGATTCTTTTAAACTTCAATTTTTATTTTAAACTTTTCTTGCCTTTAAGTTTCATCCAACTATGAAACAGGATTACCTGAACTGTTGAATGTTGAAATGATGTTCTTTCTTTTGTCTTTGTTTTCTTGGGTCAAAAGTTTTCACACCTTTTGCTATCTTATCTCACTGCCTTTGTTTTTTAGCATCACTGTATTCTATAACCAACCCCCCAGCTTCTCCCCCATGGATACGGAGCTTCACTGGGGAGATTTGAACCTATGAGGAGTGTTAATGGGAGACCATTGTTGATTTCAACCATTTGTCTTTCTTTAATTTATTTTATCTTTTGAGGGACACCTTTGGGGTTTAACATGTTAAGACAGATTTTTATTTTTGCTTGTATGCCAATGGGAAATGTTTGCTACATGTTTACACCTTGTTTGGTGTGGGCAAATGTTCAATTGAATGGATTCATACCCACAACTTGAGTTTCTTTATGTTTGAAATTACTTTTTATTTGTTTTTTTTGTTGTTGTTTTTAGTGGTGTATTTTTTTTCTTCATTCATATTGGGATCACAATCTGTTATAGTTAAGAAACTATAAAAAGGGGGAGATATATGGTATTGACTTGAAATACTTTCTTTTCTAAGTTTACTGGTTTCATTGCTCAAATTGTCATTTTGTTTTACTGACCATCACTTCTAATGCAAAAATCTCTTTAAAAGACATGCAGGGATACCCTACCAACGTGAGTCTGTGGATTTTTTTCTTTTTAAACATCTAAACTTAACCAAAAGTTTATTTATTTTCTTTTATTGGCCTTTGTCAATAGATGCAAATGTTTGTTGGAGGTAAATAGCCCTGCTATGTTAGAAGACCTATAGGTGTGACTGTCTCCAATTGAGAAACTGAATAGCATACTGTTGTTGACTTGTGAATCTGCTTTCACGAGACACTGTTTGACTCTGTTTACACTCATGCTAATGTCTCTCCAAGTTGTTGTGAATTCACTCTGCAGTCTCTCCAGAATCTCTTTCATGCCAGAAGGGACAAAGGGAGGTGTGACATGCCTTTGTCTTCCACTACCACTAAGCAAACATCTCAGAAGATCCTTTCAAGATGGCGGATGGCTCCACCAACCAGGCTCAGCTACCACGCCAGGTACAGCCCAGAGCAGCAGCAGTGGAGATTGATGGACCAGACAACTCTGCCCTGGGCTCAGGTACAGCCCAGAGCAGCAGCAGTGGCCAGCCAGGCCAGTCATTGGACGAGACTGGACGAGGCTCAGGAACCACAGGTCCAACGGAACCTGTGGCAGAACCAACTGCCATGACTCTGGAAGCAACAAAACTGGACTGACTGAAAGCAACAAAAGCAACAAAAGGGGGTGCCGAAAGCAGCCTTGCACTCCCGCATCATCAAAGACACTCATCGCACATTGTTCACTGCCCGCAATACATGTGGACATATTTGGACTGACACAAGGGTGCACGCCGAACGCGGCCTGCATGCACACCCTTTGCACTCGCATACACTTACACTGAAACTGAAACAATGCAGACACATTCAAGTTTCATAAGAGGACCCTTCTTCAACGGAAGAGAAACACAAGAGGGGGTGTATGCTGAACGCTGCATTTTTTTTCTTGTCACGCTATCCTTGCTCATGCACACACTTACATTGATTATGGACTGATCATGGACTGAGTATGGACTATAATTTTTTTTTTTAAAAAGTGTAAAATTGTTCAAGAAGGCTCATGTTATGGAATCTTATGTTAAAATTCAAGTCATTCAGACTTGAAAAGGGGGAGTTGATAGCAATAATTTTACGGTTAAAATGATTAATAATTGAATTGCCATGTGACCCTTCTTGGTTTTAAACAAAGACACCATCCCCTCCCCCAATCAAATGCTAATGTGCTGGTTTAAGGCCTATCAGTTACATAGATGCTACCTTGATATAATGTATCCATGTGTCATGAAATGTAAATGTATTCATGTTTGGTATCATTCTGATAGTCTCAGTACAAGGATTGTAATGATTTGATTGTGAGAATGTTTGGAACATTCTATAAGTGATATTTCTGATATATATGATATCTCTCCTCATGCTATTCTGATAAGAATGGATAGGTGTGAAGTGGGTGTGAGTAGGTGTGTCTGATACCAAGTGGAGAACCAACTAAGTGGGATTGTTTTGGCGCCATTTTTCCTCTTTGTTTAACTCATACAAAAGTGATTAACTTGCATTGTAAGACACAAGATTAGAACATGGAGAACTGAGAGAGAGAGGGTGATCCAACAGAGGCCATGGCCTTGTGCCATGGCCTGGGCTAGGCCTACATAGACCTTTTTTTTTGTACCCTCTCTGCTTGTAATAGAACAAACTTGATTCCTGAGTTTTTCCTGAAGTTCGCCAGTCTAAGATTAATATTAAGTAATTATTCACTATAATTACTTCCATAAGTAACAGGCAACACTTAATATTTCATGAAAGACGTTATATCTCCATTTCTAAAAAAAAAACAGCGATTTTGATGAAAACTAGCCACTGTTTAGCTTGGGATTTCTCAGGAACAGAGGCGTGTAGAAATACACGGTTTGCACCCACCAAGAGTTTAAAGTCTCACCTTTTAATCGAGCCATTGTATGTATTCATAGCTATAACACAGAATATGCTGTGGCTGTACAAAAATCATCAACAATGGTCTAGATTGCTGGCACTCTAGGACAAAGCTCCCAAAAACAGCTTGGCATTCAATGAGTTAATAACCTAGCCCCTTCAGGGCTCCAGACTTTTTGCACTGGTGCGCCTAACTTTTTTTCTTAGGTGCACCAGCACATAAGTTAGGTGCACCCAAATTTTCAACCACATCGCATTTAACACCGCAGCAGGTTCACTTTTTTCCCTTTATTACTGTCCTATATAGGTTGTCCTATGACTTATGATTTACAATACAAGAAAAGTAACTTAATGAAGTGTTGGTGCTTTAAGTGCTTCACTGAGCTGAAATGTAAACTTAAAACATCTCAAGATGAATTAAATAAAAATAACAGTCAGTAAATTAACAGTGCATTTCTTTTAAGGGCTTCAAATCTCATGGCTCAATGTCTTACATACTATCCTTCATGATCTTTAGGCCTTGGCTAAACCAGCTTGCCATGCTAGCATCTTCCATAGAAATGTATTTGAGCACAATTTAAAGAGATGTTCCAAGTAGCCTGGGGGATTTTTATGTGATTTTGCAATGATGATTGCAATAATCATTTGACAGCCCCACAATGCAATTTACTTTTTAATTTTAGTATTTTAAATTTTTCAATAAGAACATCACTATGGTTAATGCAGTAACGAAATGGTAGGCCTATTATTATAGGCTATGCAATGACTTGCCATGCTCGATCTAAATGTGTCCATTCGATTCACCGTACACAATGACCACAGTTATACATTCAGGGAATATTCGGGCTTTAAATGTAGCAGCGATATTCGGTTTGCGCCAAATACCGGATTGAATTGATTGGTGCCATCAGAATGAGTTTACACAACTCGCGCGCAAAACGAATATTGCTGTTGAAAACCGGGTTACTCCCTGCATGTAACTGCGGTCAATGACGCACTCCTTTTCGGCGATATCTGTATCTCTCTCGTTCGGGAAGGCCTTGTATGCATTGTTCGCAATTTTAAGACGTCTTTTCATCTGCAATGTTCCTATAAATTTGGCGCAAGTGGCATTCCTGTACGTTGGGTTTACGTGCAAACTATTTTTCTGATGAATAATTATTTCGGACTGAACTTGGTGAAGGGAAGTTTCATTAGGCCTATCGTAGGCAACGATAAACTTGATCATCATCTCGGGCTCGTCTGATCGGTTTGCTGCTGCCAGCCGCCGAAAGGCAGTGGGGAGAGGGTACATTTATCTCGGCCTATGTGACCACATTGTAATGCACATATACAACTACATCCACAAGGTTGCATCCACACTGTTTATCTGACGGGTCACTGACCTCTCTCTCTTTCGCTCTCTCTCTCTCTCTGCAGCACACGCATTTTCAAATTTACACACAGGCACTGGGCCACGGCCAATCAGAGGGGAGGTCCCGCCCTTCTCTATCTGTGATTTGTTTAAACCACGATATTGGCCAAATATGTGTCTGTTATTGAACCAAAGGTAGAGAGTTTCAATGCGGACACGTTTTTCTCTCTCGAATAGCTGATCGCACCGGTGCGACCTCCGATTTTTTTTAGTCGCACTTTTGAAAAATTAGGTCGCATATGCGACCAAATTGGCCGCACTCTGGAGCCCTGCCCTTCATGCCTATCCAACCTTCTTATCCGCCACACTCCCGCGCGCCGTAGGTCCGTCAGTGCTAACACACTCAAGACCATCAGGACTAAGCTCCGGACCTGGGACGACAGGGCCTTCTCAGCTGCTGCACCCACCCTCAGGAGTCGAGCTTTTACCCCAGAGAAGCGACCAGGCATATTGCTGGCACCATCAAAACAGAAACTTTGAAGTTTTTCCAAAGCAAGGTGCAATCGCAAGAAAATGTGGATTATAAAATCCTAAAAATACACTCTTCTGGCAAATGTTGGAATCCACATAGTACGGGTTGCAAGGGAAGATGGCAAGAAAACTGTTCACATGACCCAATGTCGGTTGTGCCGTCTGCCGTCAGCCCATAGTAAAAGGTGTCAGCTAAACCAGCAACTATCTTGCGCTGCATGGTGCATTACCACCATCTGCTGGACTGAAGTGTGATGGCAAGTGTACCCTGTAGCCTCGTTCTGGCTGTCGGGTGAATAAGGCAAATTGGTCATGCCAAATTTTAAAGCTTGTAGTATGAAACTGCACAAGTTATAGTGCTTTAATGTCCAGGCGGAAATCTAGATGTCACAGTCACTTAGAGATTGCCCACCAATGGCTCTATCTGCTAGCCAAAAACTGATGGTTTACCAGTGACACCCAAGATGCAGTCACAGAAGTGGCATAACAAGATGGAGGTCCAAGGCTTTTACTGAAGAACTTAGAAACAAGTACAGCTTGAATTTACCCTTGGGGATCTATCTATCTCGCTTTTAATAATAATAATACGCTTTATTTGTATAGCACCTTTCATACACAGAATACAGCTCAGTGCTTTACATTTGGAGCATGTACATGTAACACAATAATAGAGTCAGTCAGTCAGTCAGTCATTATCATTACTATCATTAGTCAGTCATTACTACAAAGACTCAGCAAGAGGCAAAACAAACAGAGGCTTTAAATAGTAATAGTAAACTAATAAGAGCTAAAAAGGTTAACACAAGTGATGCACATGAGATCAAAGGACAATAAGTAATCAATGTCCAGGTGAGTCCATCTGTGTCACAGTTTCGAGCAAGAATGAGGTGAAGCTCCCTGCCTGCTTTGTGAGTTGGAGGACCCGTTGAAGTTCAAAGGAATGTATGGGAGACAAGAAGTCCTCAGAGTTTGGATTAAGAGGATGTTCATGTCACCGAGGGGTAGCAGGGTTAATTATGCTTCCCTGAATTCCCCCATCGTTTCTACAAGTTCTATTGTAGTTTCCCACGCCTCTGAGGTACAGTAGGTTGTAGGGGGTGTGGCAGGGGTCGGTTCCCACGCTGAAGACCCCTAAGTGTTCATGTAGCCCCCTCATCTGCCTCTTTTGCTACTGTCCTGAGGCAGAGGTATGTGGAGTCTTGCATACAATACATCATATCTTTTATTTATGCTTTTATGGTTACTTGTATGGTGCATTTTTCACATAGAACTGTTTTCTGGTGTTGCACACCTTATATACGAGTTATGTTATTATTTAATCACTGTTTTTATGTTAGCTCGTTACACAATGCACATTACCTCAGTTCTACATGCTACAGTCTGCTAACGTGGCTGCAGGTGTAGCGACGTTAACTATAGCTTACAGACTTTCATACTAGTGAATTGACTGAATGCATTTAAACGTGGTTTACCTGTTTGATTGGCAGGAGCTGTGATGCGACTGGCTCGCTCCCTGTCTGATGTGTTTGTTTTGTCTTATATTTCAGGTATGCCATGTTTGTTTAATGTACTTTTGTTATTGTCTATTCACATGTATTTTTGTGGCGACGCCGTTAACTGCGTGTCTCGTGGTCTTGCCGCGCGCTCTCTTTTGCTACTGTCCTGAGGCAGAGGAGCTGTGATGCGACTGGCTCGCTCCCTGTCTGATGTGTTTGTTTTGTCTTATATTTCAGTAAAAGAGTCAAAGACCAGGTCAGTTGTGGCGTCTCTTATTATACACAACACAACGCAGAGAACGTGGTAGAGGGAAAACTACCTCTGTTGCGGAGGCATGATGGAAAGCGCAGGCGGGGTGGCATTGTTTTCCAGTTTCATCCAAGTCTCAGTGAAAGCGAAGAGGTCCAGATAGGTGGTTAGTATAGGCAGAAATGAAATCTACCTACTGCGGATTGGATCGGTGTGATACTCTTTTGGTATTTATTGATTTTACATTTTAAGATCATGCTTGCACATAAATTGGATTATCTTGCAAATTTGCTCCAAATTACAGGAGGAGGTTTAGAAGAATAAGAAAGCACTTTGAAAAAAATCCAATTTTACCACCTTTAACAATGCAGTGATATAATGGACATAAAATAATTTTCTAAGCTGACAACCTGGCTAGAACACATGTTAAGGGGTTAAATATTAATACTGGATAGGTTGTCAGCTTACCCAGAGGTGTCTGACAAAGTTGCAATATCGGTTTTGGCCCCCTGACTAGTGCTTGTATCAAGGATTGTGGTTTATATGTCGCACAAACTTAGGCAGGGCAAAAAGACCACGAGATAGACTACTGTGGATGTTAGTTTTAAGACATAGTGCCATAGTCCTGATGATTCTGAGCTGCTTATGAAATCGATGAATGACAGCAATGGCTATTGTTTTTAACCACACATTTTACCCATCCACAAGCAGTTTATGAACCCATGTAAAAGAATCAATAAGAGTATTCCAATGTATACATGCCATTTTCACCATGTACTTTTTAAGTTTACCGAGTCAGAGTGAAAGGATATAGCCTGACGAGCCAGACCCACAGTAAAATGTAGGGTCAGGGCACTCACCGTTCGCAGTGTTCAGTCCGAGGGGCGGGATAATCAGTCTTTCAAATTCCCTCTGCACGCAATAGGACAGCGGCAGCGCTATGAGTCCCATGCGTTTCCCACCAGCGGAGCTAGTTGGCCAACTTAATAAAAGCTTAACTCGTGTCACACTGTTCGTCAACAGCAACATCCATCTTATTTGTTTTCAAGTAGCAGGGAATTTAAGCCAAACCGTTGCAACTCTGCCATCAATCATTATGTTAAGCCCACCTAACGACTCTATACACGATTTCATTGGCCTGATTGAGTTTCGATTTCTGGAGCTCACAAGCCAACGGAGAGTTGCTAGACTAGCCCTGGCAGCAAATATAATTTAAAAATAAAAATATAATTTGCTGCCGCTAGGGGCGCGTCTTGATTTCTAGGCTAGAAAGGATAGGCTGTGTGTGTACAGTTTGCAAAAGATGTATTTAGGCTACTACTGTATGACTGAATCCTGATCAGACATGTGGATGCTGTACACAATGTGACCACAAGATGGCAACATTACCTACTCAATCCTTAGTAAATATTTTCTTGGTTCTCAAACTTTTTGGAGGTCACCAAAGGCCAAAATGCCAAGGCACACCAACTTATGGTTAGTGATTATGGCAGTGGTGGACATTACTTGAGTACATTTACTTAAGTCGCTTTTTTATGTATCTGTACTTTACTTGAGTATTTCAATTTTGTTAAACTTTTTACTTTTACTCCAGTACATTTTCAGGGCCAAATATCTTACTTTTTACTCCATTACATTTTGTGACAGCTGTAGTACAGCTGAAGGTTCTTTTGGAAAAAAGACTGTCCAAATACATGTGTACTTATTTATATTTTCTATTAAGTGAGCTAGGCTTTTTAAAATAATGGTGTTGCCTAACCTATGTTATTGTCATATCCACTATTTACTGTACCTTGTTGACCCCCTTTTCACAATATTGATGTTACCATAACTTGGTTTGGTCCAAAAGTGTAATTCATTCAACAAAGAAAAATGTGGTTACTGAAGTATCTGAGACACTTTGCTTCATGGCACACCTGAGTGCCTCAGCACTCCGGTTGAGAACCACTGAATTAGTGTATGTGTTATGTAGGGCATCAAGTAAATGCAGACATTCTTTACATTTACAATGAATTATGGTAAATGAACATTGGGTAAATAGAACATCAAATCTCTTTTACTTGGTCCTGTTAGCAGTTGGTCCTGTTAACAAAATTACATTTCCTAACATTCACAAACAGGCTAAAGATAATACTTATGGCAAGCTAATAATCATCATTATCATCATATATTACAAAGTCCTTTACAAAGGTAGCAAAATAAAAAAAAATCTAACATTATGGAAAAAAAGATATAACACAACTGGCCTCCGCATGCTGGTTTTATCTTATCTTTATACCAAAAAAAGGATATTCAAGGAATTCAGGAATATCTGTATAAGCCCAAACAGCTGCTGACTGAACACAGACTACAGTATTTAGCTCCTATTTAGGCATCTCACACTCTGGTCTGTCTGTCACTCTTGTTTGGGCGTTCCTCTTAGCTCCTCCTCTATACCTCGGCTCAGTTCTTTGATAAACTCTCCAAGACGTCTTTGATTTGAGTATGTCGCTTGGTCTTCAGCCATTTCCTGTAAGATTTCCTGTATGGCCTTTTCTTTTTCCTTCTGTAGGTGCCTGTTGAACAGCGACATCTCATACAACTCTTCCCTCTCCGACTCGTAGAAGCAGATGTCTGAGATAGAATTCCACGCATTCTCAACCTCCTCTGTTGTAGTGTGGTACCCGGTTTCATTTCCACCTGGTGTCTTCACCGGTAGTCTTTCAGATTCTCTGATCTTGCTGATAGGTTCTCGGATTATTGCTTTAGATCGATCGCAAGCTAGTTCAATCAATGCTGCTCTCAAATTTGTCTCTGTTTCTTGTGAGAGGTGATCTTTGTAGAGCCTTTTGTAGTATGGTTCAAAGCATTTGCATTTTATCAAATACCATAACTACATCACCCAGAGAGCAGCACCAGCACAGGTCAAACATAAGCCGTAGGTCTAAAGAGGAGTATGAGAAAAGAAAATATGTAATTTGTAAATCCAAACTTTGAAAGCTTATTTATTAGGCTTATGACCCGATAACAGTTAAATGATTATCAATTAGTTATTAGAAACAGATTGTTTAATAATTATTTCAATAAATAAATAACTGATCTAAAACGTATGACTGCACTGTGACTGCGCAGCCTAACGTGTTGCTGCTTCATATCAAGCCTGATATACTTGAAATGACTGCATATCAATGTAAATATACAGTACACACAAGCACAAGTTAAACTTCATGTAAATGTTATCAATGTTATTTATCACTCTGCCACAATGCTGCTACTACTACTCTGTCAGAAGGTTACGCTAGGACTATGTAAATATACAACACAACTACCTCTATTTTTTTTATATATGTTCTATATTTCTATATTTTGATATATGTTCTATATTTCAGTCTCGCACTTTAATGTCTGTATGTGGTATGTCTGTATATTTTTTATTGTCTATGGCTATGTCTATGTCTAAAGTATGTCTATATTTAAAGTATGTCTATGTCTGCATGGGAAAGTAAGAAACGAAATTTCAATTCTTTGTATGATCAGTGCATGTAAAGAAATTGACAATAAAGTCGACTTGACTTGACTTGATAAATACAAAAATAGAACAACAAATAAGAGCACCACCAGCAAAGTATCAGTAAGCATGCAATCCATTTCAATCATACACAATCAAATGATTTAACATAGTATACGCATAGTATACACCTACAATGTGTAGCATATTAACGTTTTGTAAGTACCTTCAGATGTAACTTATATGGAATACGTCAATTAGTCTATATCTTGCATTGAGCATTTGATTTTTATAAAGACAAAATAATTTTAGTTGAGACTTACTTTAGAGTCATTCTTGCAATTAATGATGAACATAGTATCCTCATATGTCAGGTTATCCTTCTTTGTACAGGGAATCTTCATATGCACATCATCCCAATTACCTTTATAACATACATACCAGTCTCCATCCATTAACACTGCAGCTATCCAGAACAATCCAATGGACAGCAGATTGACAACTTGTTGAGCGATAAAACTGCAGACATTGTTGCATCTTTTGAAAGGACAAAACTGCCTCTGGTATTTTTTATTAATTGCATACAGCAATAGATATATTATACATGGCGGCATGACCAATATGCAGCACAATATGCCCAAGGTGTGGATCCCTCCAGGAGAACAGGAACATGTGAACTTCAGATCAAAAATGTACCTGAAGATGAAGAAGATCACCAAGAGCATAAATGCACCAACAGCTTTGGTCAGTAGAGTGACCATTGTCTGTGGAACATCGGGTCCAAACTGTGGCATTGTAGTGCAAATTAAATCATCCCGTTCTCACAGAATAAAACTGGTCTGAATCTGTCTCAGAGAGAGAGGAGCCAGTTGCTAAGATATGATAGTCCTAATTTCTCTCTATATTTATACATAACATAACATTCTCTCTATATTTATACATGACATTCAGTTCCTCCCTGGACATTTGGTAGTTTTAATTTGACTGATAACTCTCCTACCACAGGATCACATGACCAGATTTAACCTTACATTTCTCAGCTGGCACACCACTGTGCCTCTATTTCCTCATGGCTGTGTTTCTTAAGAGTGTGGCCAAGTATTTATCTTTTCTTCTCATCTCAACCATTTATCTTTATGGAGAAGTGAGATTTTATGTGCCATTTGACATATGCCCTAGAAACATAGCCACTGTTAGTGTACTACGTGGAAATGCGTCTTTGACTGAATAAAAAAAATGTTGTATACAAAGTGCGGCCTTTTCTCTTTTTCTGATTACTTCTAAGTTTAGCCCAGTACTCTTAAAAACAAAAAAATAGACTTGCTGAAGCCTGCTCCTACCCTAGAATTATTTGTCTGGGCCTTCAAGCCTGACCCATCACTTAAGCCTGCGGGCAATCAGCTGTGTTAATGCACACGTCTCACGAACAATATTTACCAAAGGAGGGAAGAGTGCGCTCCTCCCAACCTTGCATGAGGTGAACTACAGGAATGCCACACAGGTGAAATGAGAACTCAACCTAACACACAGAAGCAGCTTGTCACTTCACTAGGATGCAGAGCTTGGGGATGCCGTCAATTTCTGGTGTGGAGCAGAGACAGTGTTCTCATCTTTAGGATTGGTCAGGGAGACCTCGTCTAGAGGAAGAGGGCAGTATGGCATCCATTGGACAGATCATCTTTGGAAGGTAGGCCTACAGCAGATCTGGAGAGCAACTGATTGGTCTTGATCTGGTCTTAAGCTAGATTCTAGCCCATGTACTCTGCACCCAGATCTGCTTCAATACTTTTGAAACTACCTATAATGCCACACACTTCCTTTTCAGCATAAACATTTCCGATGGACCATCACCTGCATTGTTTTAGTGTACCTGTTTACATGGACCGATTGGGTGTTACATCTGGTGAATGAGTACACTAAAATGCTGAGGGATTAATGTGTGTGTCGAAATTGAATAAAGAGTTGCTCTGTTGGACATAAACAAGATATTTAGTGTCGGTGTGAACATGAAAGGAGCAGAATATAACCGCTGCTGTCACTGATGCGCCACCAGAAATAAATGTGCTGACTGTCCATTGAACTTGTAGTTGTAGAGTAGAGTTGTAGACCTGTAGAAGGGGGTTACTTGCGCTTCAGCCTGGTTGGTGCTCACGGAACAGGACGCAGAAGTCAAAAAGGGAGATCCGAGGTCTAACAAGAGCCAAGGAGCAGGACCGGAGCACTTAATGCTTAAAGTGATTTTTTTAGTGCAAACCGATTAACGTTTCGACGCCCATGCGTTTGACTCTGAAGAAGACGCATGGGCGTCGAAAAGTTAGTTGGTTTGCGCTAATAAAAATTACTTTAAGCATTGTGTGCTCCGGTCCTGCTCCTTGGCTCTTGTTAGACCTTGGATCTCCCTTTTAGAGATGTAGACCTTTTTTTTCCCCAACAACAAATTACTATGTGTCAGAAATATTTTACTAAATTGCCAATAGGTTTCTGTTGATCTGTTTCTTCAAACTTTTCTTTTTTCTTTTCTGATTCTCATAGCATGATTGTCCTCATATTTCTGATGAGTGGATTAATTATTCTTCTCTTGGCCATAGCATTTGGAGGTGAGTGATTTCTCAAAATAGTAACATCGCTTAGTGTAAATCAGGGACGTTCCATAGCTTACAGGACACAATAGGATATAAATTAACACTAATTGTATATCTAGCAGGTGGTCAGGGCTTTCTGAGAACCACTACCCAGTCCCCGGTCGGGAACCTGGGGCAGGACGTGGTCTTGGACTGCAGCTTCAGCCCCAAGCAAGACAGCAAGGGTGATGTGTCTGTCACCTGGGAGAAAGTAGGCATCACTGGAGTGGTGTACCGCTACCAGAACCAGGCTCCGGACCTGGTGGACCAGAACGCCGAATTTAAGGGCAGAACCCAACTCTTCCAAAATGTCGTGGCCAGTGGGAATGCCTCACTTCTTCTGCAAAGGGTGAGAGAGCAGGACCAGGGCATGTACCAGTGCAGTGTGAGTGCCCCTAGTGGTCGGGGGTCTATCAACATTCACCTTTGGGTGGCAGGTATACACTTGCATATACTTGCATAATGTTATAATATAATGTTGTTGTCATATTGCTTTCCCTCTAATAATACACACTAAGGTGCAAGTAATTATTTTTTTATCAATACAATGCACTAAACGGTAGGGCTGCACGATATATCTAAAATCTATCGTTATCGCGATATCAACGCTTGCGATGGACATACCGCAAAGATTACTTAATTTTCGATACATTTTGATACATTTTCTGTGCCGCACGCATTCCATACAGTCTATGGTGTATGAATAGCAAAATGGCACGTTTTCGTGGAATGACCCATTCACATTCTGAATGTCAACATATTTTACCAAACCGATGCTGTCATGCAGCCCTAGAAGCCCGTCCCCCACCAGTTTAGGTGTGTGGTGTTTTAGGTGTTGAGGCAGGAGCTAAGTCATGATGGCTGAAGATAGTGAGTCAAGCGAGGTAGGCGAAGAGGAATTGGTGACTAAAAGGAAAAACACGTCTGTTATAGGGAAATATTTTGGTTTTATGAAGGCCGACTTATTACAAACACAGCGCCAAATGCGTCCTTCTCCACCGTGTTCAAATAAACAATTTCTTTCGTTGTTGTTATAGGATCAGAAGATAGCCTATCTGTCTTTCACTGTAAGGCTTGTATTTCATAATTTGCATTTAGCAAAAGCCCCAGACAGCAGCAGAGAGGTAATCAGGATTCGTTATTTGTAAAAGTTGTTTAGCCTACTTTGTTAGCCTGGACTGTGTGATCGCAGCCACTTACTTTCACTTTCCGCTGCCCTCGTAGTCGGCATGCCGGTAGCCTAATAACGTGGGATGCGCAGCGTATGAGGTTACAGACTGGGATACTTAAGATTTTAGATGAGTGACCGCCGCGATATAGCTTAAGTACAGTAGCTTTTTTGCTAGGCCCAGCGAAGGCTGGTAATGTGGAATATTCCGCTGGTTGGTGCGCAAGTATTCAGATTGGCTGTCTATCCGTCTTTTACGAGGATTTTCTTGGAGCACATCTTCCACACAACTTCGATAGCCTAGTCAGTGGGTATCTTAGCTGTCCACCTAGGCTACATAATATACTGCTCAAAAAATTAAAGGAACACTTACAGTTTTCCACAATTGTTCAAACCAATTTTTTGAAACCTTCCACCCTTCTCTCCATTCTCAAACCACATTCACAGAATGTCTGACAGTTCTTGCAAAATAAAACACTCGCCTTAAAAGTTTTTCTTCTGCTCAGAATCAAACAGTGTCAGCACCAATCCAGTGTATGATTGAAGTGTCCCCTTAATTTTTGAGCAGTATATTTTATATTGTTTATGTAGAAAATTATACATTTATTTCTGCAATTATACATTTAACCCCCCCCCCCCCCTTCAGTCTATGTTAGCAGCAAGTAGAATGGAGAAAAACATTAAATATTTAAATATCGCAAGTTATATCGTTATCGCAGTACTCAATAATGTTATCGCATATCGCATGTTTTCCTAATATCGTGCAGCCCTACTAAACGGCTATAAATTAGAGCTGCTCACGGTAATTTATGTTGATATGTTTTAAGTAAGGTTTGTCTGTATCTGAGACATCTTTTCGGATAGATAATGCTGTGCTACCCAAAAGTGATCAGAGCTACAGTACATGACGAAAGCTGCAACAAGTGACATTGGACTGCTGAATAGATTAGATGTAATGTCTAACTGTTAAATTGTTGTTCTTGGTAATGGAGGTAAGAACTAAAACGTGTCCCATTCACTTACTGTATTGCAGTAAGCTCTTCAGATACTGCAGTTCTGTTTGATAAACACACATGACTGATATCTCTGAGTAATGTTTGTGTGGCTTTAGTTTGGCTAAGCAGTGTCAACCTGATTTCATCCGATGAGGTATTTCTTGACCAAATAAAATGTATGAGCTGTAGTGAACTTCAGTAACATCTAGATGTAACCTTGATGAGTTAGTATACCTTTGCCCAGCAAAAACTATATTACATATATTCAAGTTTATTTTGTTCAGTCCAACACCTATACACTTGCTTAGATGTGTGTGCCCTTTGTTGACTTTCAAACTGATAGATTTCATCAGAATAGGGCATTAAGGGAATTTCTGAGCTTAGCACTCATGACTTGCAATTTTGCAAGGCCAAAGACACATCACACCTTTGTATAGAGAAGCACAACTTTCACTTTCAATTAATGAGTTCAGGACCATGCATTCCCTGTGAAATGTCCAGTAATTTAAGTTAATATTTCTGGTATTCAGACATACCAAATCAATCTCTGAGGTCAGGTGTATGTTGTGTTCAATAGAGTCAGAAAAGTGCTCTCTTGAGTTCTAGAGACAGTGCAAATACTTATCACAGTGTGGCTGAGGATGATGTTGAAATTGACCATTACCATAACATAATTAAACAGAATCTAAACAGAGTGTTCTGTCAGCATCATTGGTAATGGTGAACAATGTCTTTTTGAGAGTTTGGGAATCATTGCTACTGAAAGATATGAAAGCAACAGGGCAGACACTGTGATATTTTCATAATGTCGCAAATCCATTGCATTTTTAAACTGCTGATAAATATTTTCTTTTAATTAAATGACTCAATCATTTTTTTTAACCAGAATGCTTCAGTTCCTTATTGTTTGTGTGTCCTCCCAGCATTTTCTGCTCCTGAATTTAAAAGGACGGGGTCCAGCTTGACCGCAGAGGCCCAGAGGTGGTTCCCCAAACCCAATGTCGCCTGGGAGGACCACGCCGGCCATGCCTTGAATGGCAGCACCAAGTTTTTCAACAACTCTGCCGGAATCTTCCGGGTGGAGAGCAACCTGCTGGAGCCAGCCAACAGGGACGACACCTACACCCTCGTTATCAGTAACCCCCTCATCAGGACTGTCTCCATGGCAACACTGACAGGTAGATAAATACACACAACAGCACAGCGTACACATTATACAAACAAACGCACAGAGAGCGAGAGAAAGAGAGAGATAATTCAGAAACTCTCCAGAATCCCTTCTCCAGAACACTGTCACAGTCCATTGATTGCCATAGCTTACTGCAGACGTTCCACAGGTAAAACAAGTTAATGAGCTGTCATTGGAGTAGGAGACAGAAACCCACAGTCTTGAGGCCAGTATCCTAAAAGTAGACTTGGCACATCTCCATTGTGTAACAGGACATCCCCCTTCATTGCCAATGTTGGCGAATGAAGTTTGTCAAACAGATTACAGTATGTTCAGTTATGGCCAACTGTTTTATGTGAACTAGGCTACTGTTTGACAACTTCAAGCAACACCAAAGCACCTTTCCTCTGTCGCACGCACACTATTTGTTTTTATCCAGCACCGGCTTTGCAAATAATAATGATGTCCACAGACAAGGTAGAGTATGTTGCATGATTTTGTGAAAGTATGATGTATTGCGACATCAGAAGCAAGTCAAATTTGTAGTTTCTTATGCATCATTCCTTCAAACTACAGGTATCCGCTACCTGATCTGGCAAACTTGCATAGTGTGGTTATAGCCGATAGAGGGTCGTGAAGCAAATGCAGAAGTGCTGTTTACCCTGTTACGAGTTGATGAACCACTGAAACGATTTTCAAAACATTATTTTAAGGTACAAAAAACTCTTTGGTGTTGCTTTAATGTGGGCCTGTATGGGCAAACATTCTGTCTTTATTACTCCAGGGGAGTCTGGCGTGTCAGTGAAGACTGACTTCACATTCAACACCGCATCACCCAGCCTGCTGTCCTTGTCTCTTGTCCCAGCTCTGCTGTCTCTCTGCCTGTTGCTGCCCTGAGGTGGCCAGAAAACACACCAACGCTAAAAACACCTGTCTGTGGCCCAAGACCAGCTTTTTAATAGTCACACGTTGGGGCTTCTCATTCTTGTCCATTTGTTTGGCAGCTTTTTTTCCCAAAAAGAAAAGGACATTTTTTAATTTCTTTTAATAAATATGCCATGTTAATAAATGTTTTGTTATATGATAATTAATAATAAATGTTTAATATTGATGGTAGTCTGGATAAATATGCCCACAAATTAATAGAGATGGGTTTTGCCATTCATGTCATGACAGAAGTGCTAATTTAACATTAGACTAGTGAAAATAAAACCATGTCATGTCTTATCCACAAATGTGTGAAATACTGTTTGAAGGGAGGGCACTAAGTCTTTCCTACCGGTAGATGGGGGCATACGGTTTTCTGATGGTTGAGACTCGCAGGACCCTGTCGATGGGCCTCTCTTATCCCTGACATAGCTCCTTGGAAGGCAGCCCAAGCCACGCCTGTCACGGATCTTCCACGCGGTGATTGGCTCACAGTGGACCAAGGTACCTAGTGTCAAGTATCAGCTGAGGAGAAAAGTGGAGAATGAAGTTTGAGACGTAAAAGTTACCCTGTGGTGGGGGTTGACGTCTTCATTGCTTCGCCAGACAAAATATTTCCGTTTTGAAGACGGATTGTCAACAACTAAAGGCGATTAGGGTCTACATTTTAGTCACTTCCTACAGTTGTTCATTTTTGTTGCAGGTGTGATAAGTTGTTTGGTCACTGGTCGTATATAAGAACACTAGTTTCGTGTTAATGACTTGATAATATGTCGGTTTCCAGTGAGAATTCGGTTAAAGATATAGAAACAAAGTCAGCACTGAAAGAAAATGGAACTTCTCCCAGATCCCGAGATAACGGGGAGAGTGTCAACAATTCGCGAGCTGTTTGCCGGGTTTGCAAAAGGTTATATCGTGAACCTAAAATTTTACCATGCCTGCATACGTTTTGCGCTGATTGCATTCGCCAACTGGAGCCGTTCTCTGTAACCACAATCAATGGCAAAGCGCTTTTACCCGAACATGAGTTCATTCGAGACCACGTTCCCTTCACCGTCTTGTGTCCTGAGTGTGACTCCGAGGTGGACCTACCGACGTCCGGGGCAGATGGACTGACCACAGACCACCTCGCTCTGGACGAGGTGTTCATGGAGACTCTCTTGAACGAAAACTGCGTTGTGTGCGACCTCTGCAGCGAGGGAGACGCCGGGAAGCGCTGCGAGGTCTGCTGTGTCAACCTCTGCGAATTCTGCAGTCAAGCCCATAGGTGAGTTGTTCACTTGACTTCCTTGTCGTTCTGCAGCCTCAGCTGTTGTTTATTAGTTATTCACTCTAACTCTTTAAAGAGAAACTTTTTGATTGAGACAATTGTAACTTAAAATGTCCTGAAGTCGCTTATTTCCAGACTACTGAACTTTAATTATTACTGTGCAGGCAGCTGTGGCCTATCCATCCACACAGCTACCCCTCCCCCAAAACACACACACTAACTACCATTTGGCCCACACGATTCCGTGTGTGTTGTAGTCTCACAGGAGTATCCAACCATTTTTATCACTTACAAAGTTAAAATGTTACAAACTTTCCTTGGGCCCATACCCTTTCAGACACAACTGACCACATCTTGCTTATAATGTTAGCCTACCTCACATCCACCTCACCTGATATACTGACCAGAAGGGTGGGCAGCCGTGGCCTACTGGTTAGCTCTTCGGACTTGTAACCGGAGGGTTGCCGGTGTTGCACCAAATTCTGTGACCCTGTGAATTTTGTGACTCCAATAAAACAGCGCCCTATAGAGTCACAAATTCGTCAGGTCTCACAATTTGATGCAACACCGGTTCGAACCGCAAGGTACCTAACCTAACCTAACCTAACCCCTCACTGCACCGCTGTTGTTGCAGGCAGCTCACTACGCCGGGATTGTGCTTCACTGTGTGTTCACTGTGTGCTGAGTGTGTTTCACTAATTCACGGATTGGGATAAATGCAGAGACCAAAATTCCCTCACATGATCAAACTGGGGATCAATAAAGTATCTATCTATCTATCATATACTTATTCTTAGAAGAACATACAGAAAAACAGCTCTTGCATGTCAGTCAGTAGCCCACATATACTGTAGCTATTAAGAAGGGTGTCACTTGCTCTCAAGCCTTTTCGGTGCTCACAGTCCAGGACCAAAGGGTCAGAGAAACTGTCTGGGCTACTTGTAGCTATTGTTGTCTGTCTTTGTATCTGTTCTTTTCATTTGACTATGTATAGGAGACAGAAGATGCAATTTACTGTAGGACAGTGTTTCTCAAAAGTGTGGTCCGCAAGCATGTAAAATATAATAAACAGATCTGCATAAATCCAAACAGTTCTGCATATAATATGATTCCTCTTACACAATAAGCAAGGTGCAGAGACAATAAGCAAGGTGGTTCAGTGAGTAGGCCTATTGTGTATCGGCTATAATACACCGCAGATGATTAACACCGTTCCTCCTTGACTTTTTCTACGTCTAACTTGTATTCTCTTATGACCCATTCAGACAGCGACAAGAGACCATTGAATGTTATTATAACTCAGCGATTACAGGGAACTAGCCATTGGTGATACAAAACGTTGCAAGACAAAAGTGACAAGCGACAGGTGACAAGTGAATTGCCAGCAGTGTGTGTACACAGCTTCTTTAGATTATCAATCCAATTCTTCCATGTATTTCCCTCATTACAGATATTATATGCAGTGTTTCCCACAGAATTGAATTCCATTTGTGGTGGTTGGTTTGCAGAATTAACTTGAATACAACAGTTCTTAACAAATTAGCACAGCGTGGTTATGATGCTAACCAGATTTAAGCACAATTTAGTACAACCTGGAAAATCATTGTGTGGTGGTCAATGTTGATGTTGTGGTGGGCCGCCACAAATAAATCAATGTATGGGAAACACTGATATGGTTGCTGGTGTTCCTCTTTGTATGTATTATCATGTCCCTTTACCCCCGTAGGAGACAGAAGAGGACGTCGTCTCACTCCATCCAGAGCCTGGAGGAGCTGAAGGCTCAGGGCCGTCTGTCTCGTCCCGTGCTGTGCGCCCTGCACCCGGGCCAGGAGCTACGACTCTTCTGTGAGCCATGTGACGCGCCCGTGTGCCTGGAGTGTGCCGCCACCTTCCACCGCGAGCACCGCTGCAGCCCGGCGCGTGAGGTAGTGCACCGGCACGGCGACCGTCTCCGCGAGCTGGTGGCCGGCAGCCTGCGGCCACGCCTGGCCACGCTAGAGCAGTCGCTCCAGCGCGTGGAGCTGTCGCAGGAGGAGCTGGGGGTGCGCGCAGACGCACTGGCCGCCGAGGTGCGGGCTTTCGCCCGCGGCTATGCCTGCGCGGTGGAGGCGCATTGCCGCGGGCTCTTGCGGCGGCTGGAGGAGCTGCGCCTGCAGCGCCGCAACCAGCTCCACCTGCAGGGGGCGCAGCTGAGGCAGGCCATGACGGACGCACGCGGCGCCGCCGACTTCGCCGAGCGCCTGCTCACGTGCGGCACCGACGCAGAGATCCTTGCTGCCAAGGCCGTCACACTGCGCCGGCTCACGCAAGTCGTCGAGACTGGTTACAACCCCAGCCCCGCCACCGTCGCCCCTGACGATGGGAGCAGCATCTGCTTCGTGCCCTTTGAGGGCGCTGGGGAGGTGGACGGGTACCCGGTGGTGGGGGTCATCCACGCCAAGGCGGTGGACCCCAGCAAATGCACCATACAGGGGGAAGGTGAGAGTCACAACACAGGCCTTTAGCGTAGCATCTTTAGCATTGCTGTAGTTTAGTGAAATCTGACACGGAATTTGCAAACTAGAACAAGCAAATCTCTTTAAATGTTCCCTAATTTTCTCAAGGTACTCAACTGTGTGCTATAATAACCTCTTAACCTTAGAAAGTTATCTTCACCTAACACTGATCTCTTTAGTTGTGAACTCTTTAGTTGTAAACCCATGGGCCACAGCGCCACACCCTAAACGCTGAAATGTTCCAGACATGCACAGGCCCTGGTCTTTTCACTGTTTACACATTTGTGTAATTACTGTGGCTGTACTGTATTGTTAATTTTTTTTAAAAGAAAAAAAATAGAATATTTGGTTACTGATGAATGTTTAGACAGGCACTGACTGGCACATGCATTGGCACAGTGGGCCCACAAAGACTAACTTGCAATATGTGCTTTCTGAATAACAGGGGCAGTGTGGACTGAACAAATGCTAGCTCTTTTGTAGAGCTCCCACATACCCCAGCAGACAGGCACTGAAAATATTCTCTCAAGGAACTTAGTGTGTGTGTGTTTGTGTGTCTGTGTGTGTTATTACCGACCAGCAAACCTGGCGTGACGCCTGTCTCTTTGTGTTGTGTAATGGCCCCGGGTCTCTCTCTGCGACCCAAACTAACAGCTCAGTGCTTTCAAAGCGGATCTTGGTCCCGGGCCGACATGAATGGATTAGATTCTGGGCTCAGTGGACCGTGGTATGGGATGCCGGAGTGGTGCTGGAATTCTGGCCCTGTTCCAGAACCCATTTCCCACAGTGTAACTTGCAGGACATTCAACTGCTGGACTGCAGGAAATATAAAAGATACCAGAGAGCAGTTGTATGTGTACCCACACGTACACACACAGACGCACACACACACACACACACACACACACACACACACATACACACATACACTTCATCTAAACGCTAACACACACCCAATTTGCTCACAAACACACACATGCTCACCCACAAGCGTAAATACAGGAGCCTTGCAGCCATGGAATGGCAGGGTAACTAGTAGGTAACATTCCTCGTCTCCATGGAGACATTTGAAGTGGTGGCGCGAGTGCTTGTCAGGGAGCTGGAATGCAAGGCAGTCGAGGCAGCCAGAGGGGTCGTCTCATTTCTGCCGCCCTGTAGGGGCATGCCCAGAGGAAGCCCTGAAGCCACCTCTAGCCTATTATTCTTCCCTCTCCCTCTGTGTCTATGTTTGCTTTCTCTCTACCTGTCATATTTGTTTTTCTTCTGTTGTTTTGTGTCTGTGCTTTTCTTTTGTGTGTGGTTCTCTCTCTGCTCTCTGTTATTTTGTCCATTACATTTCTCTCTCTCTCTCTCTCTCTCTCTCTCTCTCTCTCTCTCTCTCTCTCTCTCTCTCTCTCTCTCTCTCTCTCTCTCTCTCTCTCTCTCTCTCTCTCTCTCTCTCTCTCTCTCTCTCTCTCTCTCTCTCTCTCTCTCTGACTTTTGTCTTTCTGTCTTAGTCTCATTCTCTTGCATCATGTACAGTATGTGCATTTGAGAAGCAGCTGGTCTAAGCAGTAAGTGTAAAACAAACAGAGGGACTGGTTAAGAGGAGTTTGTTACACTACTTGTGTAAACCTAACACTGAACGTCTATTTGTAGAGATAGATAGATAGATAGATAGATAGATAGATAGATAGATAGATAGATAGATAGATAGATAGATGGATAGATGGATGGATGGATGGATGGATGATCCTCAAGGGGAAATTCAAGTATACTATTCATTGTATACTGTTTGTGAGGCATTGCGTGTGTGTTTTTGTTTCTTCTCTCTTTGTTTTGTGTGTGTGTGTGTGTGTGTGTGTGTGTGTGTGTGTGTGTGTGTGTTTTTGTTTCTTCTCTCTTTGTTGTGTGTGTGTGTGTGTGTGTGTGTGTGTGTGTGTGTGTGTGTGTGTGCGCTGCTGTTTATCTCTTTGAGTGTATTCCTCATGTCTGTCTGTGTGTGAGAGAGAATGTGTCATGTATCTATGTTTGTTTGGTTTCATGTGTTGTCGTCTTCTGCCTGTGTGGCTTCTCTTCTCTTCCAAGTGTTTGCGATAGCTAGCTGTAATACGGATTAGTGGTTAAGGAAGGGTGCAGGGTGTCGTATCTCTCTGTCAGCACCTGAGCCACTGCCTAGCACCACTGCAATCTCCAAGTCATAATGTCAACAGCATTTGGAGCTTATCTCCCCAAGGGATTTGGCCAGAAAGTTATGTTGGATAAAAGCATCATGGAGGCTGGAGATGTAATGCCTTGCGCGTGCGTGCATGCAACGTATAAAAGATAAACCTGTGTGTATCAGTGACTTATCAACAACAGTGTTATGCCTAGGCAGAGACTTTTAGAAGAGGTGCCCAATAGTGTTCTGCCCATGAAGCCCACAGGCTTTGGCTGTGATGGGCATCGCCAAAGTGCTCTCTCTGAAAGCACAGTGCAGCTCAGCTCAGCTCAGGCAGTTTGGAAGTCACTTTGTCACAGAACGAGCCGCTACCAGTACCCAGGCGGTAATGGGCTTTTATGCCATTCCCCTCTGATGAGTTGGCCGAGGGGAGGTTGTTGTCGCAATTGGTGTCAATTTTGGGTCCTGTTGAAGCTCATCATCATTGTTATTAGCTATTCCGCCAGAGTCATTTGGCCGCATTAGGTGGCCGTGCGTGCGGCCGTTGAGCGGTGCAGAATTCAGAAGGCTGTCCGTGCTTGAATGATCTGCGTGCCCTGAATGATCTGCGCTGACCAGACATCAGGTTTAGGAAATGGCCTCTGCCTCCCACTTGTGTACATTTTTTCTATTCTATCAGTCCCCTCTCTCGTCCTATCATCCTCCTATCTTCTCCTTTCATTTATTTTATACTATTTTTCACTATTACTTGAGGGCAGCCGTGTTCTACTGGTTAGCGCTACAGACTTGTTCTTTCTCTCTTTCTCTCTTTTGTTCATAGCTTCTTTCTTTCACACTTAATGGACTGACTGAGAGAAACTGCATTGCACAGGTGGAGGGAGAGAGAGAGAGAAAGCAGGAGAGCTGGAAGTGACCTTTGACCTTTTGGTGGCAGGTGTGCAGCTGGGCCGGGAGGGTCAGAGGTCCGAGTTCACACTGGTCTGCCGCGACGCATCCGGCGAACAGATGGGCAAAGGAGGCGACGCTGTGCTGGTCAGCATTGTGCACAAGGAGAAGAAGGACTGGTGGGTGAGACTGTTCACATATTAGCACCAAATGCTTCTGAGCCAACTTGGTCTCCCAGAAAAGTAATTTTTCCTACACCCAGATCCAAGAATTTATCATTAAACCCCTTTTCTTTTAGGAAGGTTTGTATACTTATGTTTTGTGTATGTAATTTACCATTTGTAATATGTAAGATTTGTGTGAACCAACATAGATACACATATGATTTTATTGACTGCTGAGACTGTGAGCACATTATTGCAGTTAATAGTCTTCATAGCTAAAGTTGCTCGATTGTTTTGAAATAAGTGATTGTGTCAGAACGTTGCTCTCCCAGCAAACACAGTCACGCTCTCATACCACGTGCCAACTCTATGTCTTGTGCAATTACTGGCATGCGTGTGGGAGTGCAGGTCAGCAAATGATGCCCTTTGAAATCTCCTCTCTCTCCCGTAGCACTGTGGAGGCGTCTATCGTGGACAACAACAACGGCTCGTACTGCGTCTCCTACACGCCTGCCGTGCCGGGACCCTACTCCGTGTGGGTGTGTGTGAAGGCGCAGCACGTGAAGGTAACCCACTGCTAAAATCCACAACTACACCACCGGAGGTTGGTGATCAAAATAACACATTCATAATCATAGACTTAATTGCTGCAATATATCCATGTGCCCAGCACTTGCTACGTATTTACAGTGTATTTCAATGTCTTGGTAATGCAGTTGTTGTCATTTAGTTCATGTTTAGCATTTTAATGTGCATTAAATGGTGATGTATGATATTTTCCCCATGGGTTGAGCACTGCCTCTTGTGTCCTTTGTACCCGACTCAAGCAACACATTTGTTACTGAGGCAACAACTCAGCCGGCTTTTCTTCCCCGATCACTTAAATTGTCACCATGACTGAGCGCAGTGGTGCCAAGATAACTCACTCTTGGCACCGGCCCGGGGGACTGCACCGCCAAGTCCTTAGCACTGCCACCACCGCCCGCACCCGGCCGTCTTTAACACACCGCAATCACCAAGGTGCAGAAAGATCGATGGCACTGTGCTGAACACTTAAATAGCAGCTACGGTTTTTTCTTTTTCTTTTTTTAAAAGACAGCACAATGCCTTCAGCTCTGACAGTGTGGCCCAAGGTTCTCTGTCTGATCCAAAAGTGGTTCTAAAGCGAACGCTAGCCAGAGTGACAGGCTGGCGGCGACCCTGCTGAGAGAGAGAGAGGCAGCCGTCGGCATGACGATGGGGGCAATTAAGGCCGCCAGCTTTAATGATGACCCTGCCCCTCTCATCGCCGGCCGAGCCGTGGAGGAAATGACATGGCAATTAGCGCTTCCATTAGGACAGTGGGATATTAATGATGACGGTCATCAGCCGCCATGCCCCCACTGGCAGTCGATCTGTAATACACTAACAGGGCTACGGGGGCTTTACAGCCCAGTGATTAATGGGAGCACATGATGATGACCCCTTTTGTTGTTGTTATTTTGATGTTGTTGTTGTCGTTTGTCTCAGGGTTCTCCTTTTGTGCTAACCGTGAAGAGAAAGTTCCGGCGCCACCGCGGCATGTTTCACTGCTGCTCGTTCTGCTCCAGCGGGGGCGCTAAAGAGGCTAGGTGTGCCTGTCCGGGGACCATGCCAGGTATGGGATGTGCACAGGTGGTCTCCTGTCACACTGCTTTTAGAGTGAACTGGTGAAACTTGTGGTAATATTGTACTATGTGATAATTACTTACACACACTTACACACGCTTGCACACACAGCCAAACACACAAACACAGCCAAACACACACACACAGAAAATGAGACACTGTCTGTTCTTAATTCTTACTGAAAGCTGCAGATTTACAAGTTATTATGGATCAGTAAGTGAGACAAAATAGGCAGAACCAGGGGGGTATTCCTCCTCCAACCTCGCTAAAGGCCTAGAAAGGGCTAAAAGTCTAGCTAATTTTAGTGAGAGTTGTGTTCCATTAGTGAGGTTAACGTGAATCCCAGCATTCTCCACTAAACCCAGCTGCAATAACGGCATAAAAAAGGCCACAAAAAAAAAGAAGTAGAAATGTTTTTTTTCGGACAGTGTCGCCATGCATGGATTTATACATTCACTAGCTCCAACGAATTTATGAAGATTATGCGAGTTAAAATGTTTTCACTTGACATGCGTGTGGTTCTAGGAATCTCGCTACTCTGTGTCATTTACGTTTTGTGATGGTGTAATGCATAGCGAGACAGCATGGGAAAGGAATTATATTCTTGCGTGTTCACAGGTTCGCTTTCCATACGAAGTATTTAGGCTACATAGCTGGTCACCTTGAAAATGGCATTTTTAGTTATACTCTTTAATGAAAGACATGTCCTACTGTTGATAAAGGGTCATGCACATTTGGTAGGCTGTTCAGTGACAGTAAATTATGCTTTGCCAGTGGGCTATATTATATCTGATGCAAGCCAAAGGATAATTCTGTAGCCTGTAGGCCTATAGGCAGCTAATAATTAAAACTGCTTCATGTGTCGACGATTGTTCATGAATGTCAAATCAACTGTCTGCTACACAGATTAAATATTAGGCCTAAATGACAAATTGAAAGCCAATGCATTTCAGATAAATATATTTCAAACACTTTGGGACTTATGGGAGACAATAGGCTATATTACATTGATACTAATTTATTTTATGACCACCTACACCTAGACAATAATTTGGAGTGAACCCTTTTAACCCTTTTAATCTAAGAACGTATAGATAGTTTTGAATAGCCATATGCCAAAGTTGTTTTTGAGTATTTATTCATTCACTTTTTGTTCAAGAGTGAAGACAATCAAACTCGCAATTGATTTCAAACCATTAGCATTGTTGTTTTAAATGTATGCTTTCATTATTCTGCAATTTCTGTAGGCAACTATCTATTTTTTTCTCTCAATGTTAAATTTGATGACTTTTGATGAAAATCCTGTAGATGGCGCTTGCAAATCAAACAGAAATCGTCTAGTATTGTTTTAATTTTTCGACATGTATCCTCTTTTCGTCAATCTACTGTTTTGGTCTACTTTTCTACCTCGTGCACGAGCAGAGATGAAGCTGACCTAAACCGCGCTTGAATAAACGAGGCCAAAATGCCGCTAACTTTAGTTAATGGAATAGCTTCAGCCCCAAGTGAAAGTCTACGCTACTGTAGTTCAAGCCAGGCCATTTCTGTTAAGTGCCGCCTTCATTAGCGAGGTTGATGGAATACCCTCCAGGTGTGTTAACATTCTTAAATAGCACACAAGAGTTCATGAAACGCAGAACACAGACAGTTTGCATACACAGACGAATAGCTAATATGGCTGCCTGACTTATGTTTTTCTGTGTGTGTGTGTGTGTGTGTGTGTGTGTGTGTGTGTGTGTGTGTGTGTGTGTGTGTGTGTGTGTGTGTGTGTGTGTGTGTGTGTGTGTGTGTGTGTGTGTGTGTGTGTGTGTGTGTGTGTGTGTGTGTGTGTGTGTGTGTCATGCAGGAGGGTTCCAGGGCTGTGGCCATGGTCATAAGGGGCACCCTGGTAAGCCCCACTGGTCCTGCTGTGGCAGTCTGGTGGAGGCGTCAGAGTGCCTGGTGCGTGCAGTGGGCACGGTGCCCAGCTCCCAGCTCAGGACCGTGGAGCTCTGAAGAATCTGCCCCACTCCCACCCCAACCCCTCTCCTTCTCTCGTCAAACCCCCATCCCCTTGAAGAATCTGCCCCACTCCCACCCCAACCCCTCTCCTTCTCTCGTCAAGCCCCCATCCCCTTGAAGGATTTGCTCCACATCTTTAGTCTCTATCTCTACGATTCTACCGTCTTGTTTTTATAGATCAACGTTCATAGTGTTTCATTACGTCTGAAACGCGTGCACACACACACACACTTACTGTATATCAGTTTCTTTCTCACATCTGTGAGTCTCCGTGGTTACAAAGACACTACAATGAATTTCTTCTTGTGAAAGCCTTGCGCAGTTTGATTCAATTTAGATATGCAGCAAAAGCCGAAATGACCCAGGATCTTTTTTTCGCTTTCTTCCCTGCAGTCGAAGCCTTCTGGGGCCACATCATTTTTTTTGTAGGGAGGTTTGATCTCCCCTTTTAATTTATTACCATCTCTGTACCACTAGGGGTTTAAGCTCTGTTTCACCACGTTGAAGGAAAAAGGAAACACTGTTTTTTTAGTCTGTGTATCATAGCATATTCTCATATCCCCTCTGGAGTGCTGAGACGTAGATAATGGGAATCATGCCAGGCAGGTCTCGGAAAGCTCAACAAAAGGAATCCTCTCTTGCCGTATATATATTCTATAGATTTAGGCTATATGGATAACAAGCCTTGTTCAGTTGAAGTGACTTTGACTTTGTGGAAATGCCTTTGCCCGAGGCCTGCCTCGCATATCAGGGGTGGCGAGTGCAACGATCAGAAGATGAAATGGTGCTTGATGATGCTTATTATTCTGAGCACTGCCACTACCACCTCAGCCACCTTTATGTGTCTGTTGCTTAGCCAGCATATTCCTGATTAGTGTCATAATGTGTTTTATAGGGCTACTCTTTATGGCACCGTTATGTCTTATCAAGGGATTGTACTATTTATCTCTTAATCACCAGCAATTATTGAATATCATGAAGTCACTTTCGTTTGTCCTCTTGTTATTTACACCAGTAAGCATACAGAACTTTTAAAATGATACATAAGTTAATGTTAATGTGATCGTTGTGTTGTATAAATGTGTTCTTTTGCATGTTTAGAAGTACCAAAGAACTGCCTCACGTCACCACATCACGCCAACAGTGCCTTGTTTGATTGGATGTGTTTTTTTTTTTTTTTCAGTTCAGTTCCTGGACCATGTTCTTTTTATATGCCATTATACTTCACTATGGCAAAGGCCAAGGTCAACGAGTTTCTAAAATTTTGTAACAAGGACATTTCTCATTTGCTTGCTCCATTGTCTGACATGGCAGCTGCTTTTTAGATGCTGGGCAACAATATATGAATGTCCTTTGTGCTACTAGGCCCAGGAGCTTATTTGCTGTCCAGTGATGGGATTTGGAGAAGTGGATATTTAGAAAAAAGGAATAACCTTTTATGGTTTGGATTTGTTAGAATTGTTTTAATGTTGTTATGCAACTTCAAATAAAAAACACTTCTTTAGTTTCCAATAGCCCCTGTTGTATTTGTACTCTTGCATTATCTATTAGCCCCATAGCTCTTGTTAGCTGTTTCAGAACAAATGAGTTGGCTTGTTTTTTTGGCACCTGGAGCAATTTCAATTTCCCTGGTTGGTTCTTGCAGTCTGCCCCGTACCAGACATTATCATACACAGCAGGTAGTGTTTGTATAGGATAATGCAATATGGCTTTGTCACCATGGTTACATTATGGATGAGGGTGGATGTCCGCACCTCTGTATGCAGAAATGAATCTGAATCTGTTTGTTTTGCAGCTGATGTTTATAAGGTGAGGAAATAAACAGCAAGATGTAGGGTTAATGTCAGTCACTGTCTTATTCACAGCTCCAGAAAGGGCGAGGCAATAAAAAATTGCATGTAACACAATTAACTTCCTCTCTTAGACTCATGGGGGCAGTAGTAAGTCACAACTCATGCAATATGAGTGGTCAGCTTGAGAATTTAGATTAAATGATGTATACAGGGACGCAAGTGTCCTTGAATGGATGGCCTAAACTTCTCAAAAGAATGTTTTATGACCTGGATGGAGAATTAAATAAAAAACAGTAATCTGTTTTAGTACACTTAAGGGAACGTGTTGCATTTGTGTTGCGTGTTGCTTATGATGTAGAGCTCTGCCATGAAACATAATGAGTGTCTGTTCAGTTTGTTTGTCACTATTACCTTTGAAAAAGTAGTGGATATTAAGAACTTTAGGTATGGACCCTTTCAACAAGGTAAACAAAAACAATGCTTGAACATTCTATTTGGGCCCCAATCTACTTCCGTTGCATTAAGATAACATATGGAATGTTAAAAAGGAAGTCTTGTGGGGCCAACTATGATGCTGATAATGAAAATTCCATGAAAGGGTCTATAGCTAAGTCCAGCCCATATGCCCCGGCCCCTGGTCCCCCGAATGGTAGTTAAGAGAGACGTAGAGAATGCATCAAGTGCTACTCCGGTCATGTCTACGGACGAAAAGTTTTCATTTCACACTGAAATTTGTTTGGTTAACATTTCATACAGGCTGCAAAATGTCATGCCCACCCATCCTGGAGAAGAAATACAAATTCCCATATGGAAGTGGGAAGGCTGGGCACAGTTAACAGCTCCAGACTGGGAAGGGGACGCAGGCAGCCATCCGTTCTGACAATTTTACAGGGAACACTCTCTCACCCTCCCACAAAGAACACTGTGGTGTTCGAGAGCCAACTTTTGCATTAAGTTTTGCAATGTTCAAGGACACAATTTAATCATTTCTATCAAAGGCCCGCATACCTCACTACTTCTGGGGAGGGAAGGACACGTCAGGCTCATAATATACATTTAAAGCCCCCGTACTGCCAATTCATCTTGTCAGATAGGGTGTCATCTCAAATAGAAGTGTCGGGACTCGCTTGATAACTATCTCTGTAAACATTTTTGGTACGAGGGACATGCTCAAGAATCCCAAAGAAGCGTGTTATATTTTTTGGCCGAAATGTGTCTTATCATTAAGCTCCTCACCACTCTAGATGGACACATTTGATAAACGACATTCATGGTATTTGTAAATGCTAACAACAAGACCATCTATCAGACGCGACTGGATTGTCAGCTAGAGGACGAAGTGGCTGAGAGGCTGGCTGGCTGAGAGGCCCCATCCCTATGCGTTTGGTATTTGTCAATCCCCCAACGGGTCGCACAGGGTGGGGAGGGTCATTAGACGCAGCAGCCATCTGTTCAACACAGGCTCATATGCCCAGGATAGAGTTGGCATTTTTGGGGATGGAGATGTGGTCAGAGAGTGGGGTGTGTGTGTCTGTGTGTGTGTGTGTGGGGGGGGGAGGGGGGGTCAGGCTGACATGCAACCTCACCTGTTTCCAGGGTAGAGTTGGCATTTTGGGGAGATGAGAAGGTGATGTCTGTGTGTGTGTCTGTGTGTGTCTGTGTGCGTGTGTGGGTGTGTGGTATGAGCAGGAACAAGCATGTTGCCAGTCCGATACACAACCTCTCCAGTCTGGAATGGAACACTGTGGATTGTCAATACATTCATCCAGAATCCTTTACTGCAGAGGATTGTGGGAAAGATTAGTTAGGTCACTCAGAGAACCAGTATATGGGGTCATGTTCTTTTGACCTTTCTTTTTATTTAACATTCTGTCATGAATGCTTTCTCCTCTTTTCTTCTAACATCTATCTCTGTCTCTCTGCTTTAAACTAGGATCATCCCTCCCTATCAATTTGGTACAAGGTGAGAACTCACCTGTCAGCCACTCATCACATCACATTGCCACCCCAACGTTGTTGTGACAAGGCCTGACAGGCTCCTTTGATAGACTCTTTATCTAGTCATATCCAAGAGGCAGCGAAACTGAGCAATAAGAAGAATGTTCAAACACCATTCAACATGCACTAGACAGACTATGAATGCAACACTTACATTCATGTGTCATGCTCATGCAACTTGCCATTGAAGGACTTCATTAAACCTTTTGAGGATTCTCCTCACATCGATTCTTTTACTTCAGTTTACTTCAGTGCTCAATTCCCTTTAGATACATTGTGCATTGACTTCGCCATTGATCGAGCAATGCTCAAGCCTTTTTAGTGTCGAATGCTGTGTGAGCACCAGATAGTGACACAGACACACAGGCAGACCAGGGCTCTCAGTACACTTCTTAACCTGATTACGGTCAGGGGCCAGACCGCGCCGCCACACGCTAACACAATTATGGTGCTCCAAATAGAGTCCACTGTGGAATAGTAGCCCCAACCCTCCAAGCCCTCCACTGGAGTCTTCACAAAACTGTTGGGCCCTATGAAAGAATATAATATTGGACCACCTTAACAATAATAATAATGTTGGTTTATCAACATACCATGACTGGAATCAGCACAAAGTTGTATGCGTTAAGCATTGAGAGTCTACCTGAGGCTGACTTCAGAATTTTTTGTGAAAAAAGCCATGTGATTACTCAGGCTGACGTGTTGTCGTGACAATGTGGCCAATCAGCCACAAGAGAGGTCATTGAACCACTCAACTTACTGCTCACGACTGCAGAGACGGATGCTTTAGAGAGGGCAATAGGTAAGGAGAGTAGTTACTATGGTGAACACAAAGAGGATCATATGAGAGTGAATGGAGTGAAGGCGCACAAGGGCTTTATTTTCTCCTGTTTTGGGAAAAGCTGCTGTGTCATTCTCTTCCCTTTGGTGCACTACTCTGTAGGGTCCCTGGATCTGTCCAATTAAAGGTTTTGGTCGGTTAGATTGTAACTAACAGTACATTTGAATTAAAAGCCGAGAGCGAGAGAGAGAGAGATGAACAGATAAGAGATGTGTGGTATGAGTTGGATGTGTTCCAACCAGCACAGAGAGACTGTCCAGGATCACTGCTTCTCAGTTCTCGACAACATCCACTCCATCCCACACACACACACACACACACACACACACACACACACACACAAACCCTCCCACAAACTGATGCACACACATTCACATTTACACTCACACACCACACACACACACATGCATGCTCCACTACCCCTACACTCTTCCAGTGCCTGTCATGACCTGTATTCTCCCCACCTGCCTGTCATGTCCCCCCCCCCCATCCCCTCGTGATCTGCTTTTTCCTGGCACCGTGATGGAGGGAAAGATGACGCCCCATTAACTGGAATGTCAGAGCCGGAATCTCTTTTCCCCTCACTGTTGCCTTCGACGACCCGTGTGATTGACGGCCATATCTCTGTCGCAGAGCCAATCGGCTTGCCCTTGAGTGCACCTGCGGTGTTCTCATGGGTGAAATGGCATCACATGCATTTATTTGCTCACAGAGTTTTAAAGTGTCATAATTTACCATGCTGCAGTGGCAATGTGGCTTTTGACAAAGACACATGCTGGGCCATTATGTGGGCCTACCGGTGTGCGTCACAATGGTTCATCCTCTGTGTGTCTGCCAAGGCCTCATCTCTTCACCAAACCCCCAGTCCCCTCCCCGCCACACACACACACACACACACACACACACACACACACACACACACACTTCCTCTCCTTTTATTCTTCAGTCTTCATTTTCACCATGAATTTTGTTTTGGCTTCTTATCTCTTCTTATTTTGGCTTGTAACTGAGCATGTTGAGGCTGTGGGTAGCTTGAGAGATTTCTTTTTTCACCTCCTCCAACCAGATTTTGTTATCCGGAGCCTCTCAGAGTTTGCCATGATCCCCCTCTTCTCCAGACCAGTGATCCGTGCCGTGTCTGACTGCCAGATGCTGATGTTTTAAAAGGGCTCCTCTTTCCATTGGAGCTGATGCAGACGTATGCAGAGTGCCCCCACCCAACGCACACTGCCCGACTCCCCACTCCTGCACATGTAAAATCAAAACAGCCACCTCAGAGGGTCTTTTTTTGTTGCTTGGTGGGGTGGAACCATGTGTGAATATCAAATCCCTCACCCTGGCTGCTATCTCCCTCTTTCTCTCTCTCTCTCTCTCTCTCTCTCTCTCTCTCTCTCTCCCCCTGCAGGGGTTGATCATACACACACGCCAGTCTGAAAAGAATTCTGCAAAGATGCCACAGTCTCATCATCGTTGACAGACGCCCTGCTGATTTCAGTCTCCTGAGAGTGATGGAGTTTGTCACGTTAATCGCAGGGGAGGAGCTGAGGCAGGCGAGTGGAGCAGGGCAATTGAAGTTGAAGGACCCAATTGACTCACAAACACACACTAACTCCATTTCAGAATTGGCTCGCAGTTTCTCTCTATCTCTCTCTCAGAGTAGGTTTGCAATTTGCTCTCAACAGTAGCCTATTACATTTCTAGATCTTCACACAGAAAATGACATCCAACATGTGGTGTATTGAAAGATGCTACAGGTTTTGTAATGGGGGCTTTCTCAGAGAAGACATTGTTTTTTTTCCACAAAAGATTAATGAAAAGGGTAATAATGGATTTTATTTAAGATGGATTAATATATATTATTTATTTATTTATTACATACATTTTACAGTGTTGACTTTTATCTATGATCCAAATGAAATTGTATTTCACCTAGGCTACGTGTCGACCATTCAATATTTAGTTAATGCAGCCATTTCACATTATTCATATTAGTTCATAATTGCTAGACGCTCCCTAAGTTTACCAAACGGCAGTTGATGGGATGCTGGAGGACCGAGGGGAGGAGCAGTCGTTGCAGTAACAACATCCTGGACATAAGGGACTAGCGGCGCACATAATGAAATAAGGGAGGTGGAAACTAGCTGAAGATCCCTTCGCGGACAGACCTGAAACGATGGACATAGTTCTATTATTCTAAAACTGATTTGTGAAAGAGTCATATTGGATTCTTAACGTGAGCCGCCGAATTACCCACAAGCACATGTGAGATGATGCGCAGAGAAACGGTCTGCTACAAAACAGCAAGCTAACGTTAGATGCCTTTACTGGAAAAGGCGCAGTATCTAGCAATGCAGGCCGGTGAATCGGTATTAATGAGGAAACCTAGTAGTAGCATTTATGCACGGACATATTAACGCAGATATATTTTTTGTCGCGCAGCCGATTTGACTGTAAATACACTGGCTAATCGAATCGGCGGGTCATCCAGCCATTCTTTGGAGACACCACGGTTATCAGCGACGCAGGCCTGTTGGAAAGAGGCTCTCAATACATTGAGATATTCAACCCAACTGATGTTTTATGCCGCCAGCATAATGTAACGGAAACTTTATTATTCACTCGGGTAAGAGAATATCGTTATTGATTATCGCAACTGAACGTCGTGGGAACACAGTTAGCCTGTTGGCAATGCGATTGTCGTTTGGATTTACATTTTTCAGTTTGTTGTTTGTTTTTCGATGTTTTTGAAGGGGAAGCCACTTGTGTCCAACAATCTAGACATCTACCCGATAGCCAGGAAATCCAGCGAACACACAGTTAACCTCATAGCGCGTGCAATCTCGTTGTCTTTTTGTTAAACTTGACGTCTGAATCTACTATTAAGGTCCATGGATCAGTCGGCAATGTCGGAATGATTTTCACGGTAAGTGGAAATATTAGCTAGCTAGCGCATTGCGTCCTTCTCAAAGACGGTCATTAATGTTGTTAAGGTAATGGACAGCTACAGTTTGCTGTTATTTAGGCTGTAACTAGCCCGATAAACCGTATGAATGGTTGATCCTGCAAAATGGCACTTGGCTTGTGCAGGGGGTAGCCAGAGATCTTGCGATAGGCTATCATGAGTCAGTGAAGTAGCTCGTGCATGGTTCCCAAATGTAATCAAAAGTGGAGGACGACAGCACTCAAATCGAAAGCATATCGTCTTCCTTCTTTTATTTCGAATAAGAGTTTCAACTGAATCAGACGCATTACTGCTAAGGCCAACCTACTTATCTCGTCCTATGTTTGTGGTAACCTGTATCACGTGTGCCAGCAGGTGTTCTACGTGGCGTCACTTGTCTTGCTTGAGCTCGTTGTTACCTGTCAAACTAACTAACTAGACTGTTGAGTCAGCGTAGCACCTTGTCTGCCTTATACAACGCGATATATTTTTGGAGAGATTCATTTGGATTTCTTAAAAGAAGCATAAAGTAATGGTCAGCTTTGTTTTTACTTGCTACTGGAAAGTAAATACCTCTCTATTCTAGAAGCTTTCAGCGGCTCATCCGCGAGAAGGTGAATGGAGGCTAATTTCCAGTTGATTAATGTTACTTTCCCCCTTGTTTCCAGGATGATGAAGAACATAACATTATAACTGATGGGAAGTCGTGCCTGGAGTCAAGGAGACCGACACGAATTTGGAATCTGAGCACACATTAGCCGGAATGAGATAATAGCGCGGCGTATGCAAGATAACCTTGACACTTGTCCCCTCAGTTTCCAATTAGAATACAAAACATGACCACACCGGCTCTCTTGCCTCTCTCGGGCCGCAGGATACCGACTCTCTCGCCGGGTGCGTCCTCGTTTCCCCACCACAGGGCCACCCTGCGGCTCTCCGAGAAGTTTATCCTCCTCCTCATCCTCAGTGCCTTCATCACGTTATGCTTTGGAGCGTTCTTCTTTCTCCCGGATAATTCCAAACAGAAGCGCTTCGACTTGGGCTTGGAGGACGTGCTGATCCCGCACATCGAACCCGGGAAGGAAGGCAAGCACAGCGGCGGCCAGGTCATCATACATGGTCCCGGAGGACACGACGAGCACCGACACAAGTAAGACCCCCACTCTTATTTCTCGATGTAGTTTGTAATGTGTACAGTGTTATTGTGTGAATATATGCCATTTATTTTAGAGGACTATAATAAGAATCCAGACCTAGGGGATGTTCAAATCTCGAACTGATATCTGGAACCAGGTTTTCCATGGTGCCAAATGAATGATGGAGCGGTCAGGGTTATTGGTCTACCAAAGTGTCAGTCTGTTCCCGAGGTGGGGAACCTTCTTCAGGCTATTAGTGTTTTCAGACACTCTCCAAAATGTAGTAAAAAAGCAAGCACTGCAATGTTATGCAGTAGTTTCATCACTAATTGAGAGGATACCACAGAGCCCCATACAATAAGATGGCCCTGTGTGTAAAAAAACTTGTTGTTTGTAGGCTACTGTAACACTGATATTCATATTTGATATGCAGAATTATCAGTACTGCCTACACACACACTCACACCCCCACACACACTTTTCAGATGTGGGTGATGCTACACAATGCAGCCGCTCAGCCATGGAGCAGTAACAGGAGTCCAGTTTAATATGGTCATATTTCACCTGTCCCTCTTTTTCTGTCTAAAACATGTCGTCAATTTGTCAGGTGATGGCATGCTGCTGATTCCGGTTGTGATTGTGGGGCGGGATGTCACTCGTCACTCAGCTAAATGACACGTTAACGAGACACATTCCATCTGTCAAAGCCCAGTCAGTCGCCCGCCCAGGCATTCGGTTGCTGATGTTCCCCCAATTTCAATCAGCTGAATGGTCCGTATTACAGGCTGGCCTGTCCGTCCGATCACCCTTTGGGTTCTTGTCTGGCTGATTCAGAAAACACAGGCGGGTGGGAGGTGGTCATCTCTCAGCGTTCACTCTACTGCGTGTGTGTGTGTGTCTGTGCGTGCGTTGTGTCTGTGGCCAGCTGACTGGCTTACTGGCCTCCTCTTTATCCAGACACCATCTCCAGCACCACACAACAGGGAAAATCCATTTTGTAAGATCTACAGGACCTCCAGTGTCCCTATATCCCATGAGGGCAATAGGAGCTTCCCAACCGCCATTACACAATTGCAGTAGCTCTCCGATTGGTGGACAGGGAAAAGAAAGATGCAGCTTGGCTGAGTGAGTGATTGGAAACGATGATAGTTAGCTGGAGCTGTGATTTTAAGTACTTGGCTATGGTCCCCATGACGAGACGAGAAGAACCATAACAAACCAAATGACTGCTTCAGGATCTGTAATTGCAGAGCCGCTGTTGTGAATTGGATTAGCGTAATTGGAGCATAGAGTTTAATCCTCTTCAGGTAATCACTGGGTTGGTTCATATTTTGTCCACACAAATGTGATATTTGGGCAGCCGTGGCCTACTGGTTAGCACTTCAGACCTGTAGCCGGAGGGTTGCAGGTTCGTACCCCAACCAGTAGGCACGGCTGAAGTGCCCTTGAGCAAGACGCCTAACATCTAAATGCAGAGACCAAATTTCCCTCACGGGATCAAAAGAGTATATATACTTATATTTGTGGGGTTATATTATTTTTTTTTATCATCAGGCAATCTTGAGGTTAATTTTCATGTTACAGTACGTGCTCCCCACAGACACACGGTTTTACACACACACATGCAGGCAGACACACTCTGACACACTCTGCTCAGTCACGACAAGGAGCCCCGTTGTGTCCACCAGTGTGTGTGATGCAGAAACACACTGAATAGGACACTAGTTAAACTCACCTGTAGGCATACGCAAACAATAGAAAGACCTGTACATGTAATGCACCACCACACGTTACACACACACACACACACACACACACACACACACACACACACACACACACACACGTACACGTACACACTCACCATGCACACAAATACGTAACTATATTGATTTTTTTGTTTTTTGAGAACCATGGAGATGCTTATTCTTTATACACACATATACATGACACGTACACATGCACACTCACTTCATCTGATTGTATAGGCTAATTAGTCAAATTCCTGACAGTACTAATTTTTTATGCTCTTCGAGGCTGCATTATGAACTCTCTCTGTCTGCTCTCTCTTACACACACACACACACACACACACACACACACACACACACACACACACACTGCCTGGAGTCCTGGTGTTTTCCTACTGTGTGGAAGGTACCTGCTGGACTTGATAATGCCAGAGCAAGGACAGAAGTAGGCCACCATTGCATGCATTGTGAAAGAATGTGTGATGTTTAGGCCAGCATTGTGTGTACGTGCTAGTGTGTGAGTGACAGAGGAAGGGGTGTGTTGTTTTGACCAGCATTGTCTGCCTGTGTGTGTGTGTCTGTGTGTGTGTGTGTATGTGTGTGTGTGTGTGTGTGTGTGTGGGAGAGTGTTATGAAAAGGGGGTAGAACTTCGACCTCCTTGGTTGCGGTTTCCTCACAGATGTATTTGCAGTGGAGGCTGTTGGGATCGGGGGTTTGTGATGCTGGTGGTTGACCTGAATAGCTGGGCTCCAGAGGACAGTGATGCAGCCTTTGTCATTGTGGCAGCCATTTGAATAGAGTGTACACGGCTTGACTTAAAACTCCTGTCTGTTATTTCAAAGCCACAAAAAAATGTGTGAAACCCTGACACGTTGTTGTTGGACTGTAGGCACTAGTGTGTGTGTGTGTGTGTGTGTGTGTGTGTGTGTGTGTGTGTTGGAGTGGGGGTAGGGTCACTATGTTTCTGGTGAGTGAAGATGGCAGCGGCCACGGCAGTCGCGGAGCGGCTGGCATGAATGCCAACTGGAGCGAGGTGGGCAGAGAGGGCAGAGTTCACAAAACCAGGTCAGAGGCCCACATGCCTGTGTGTGTGTGTTTACGCTCAGCTGTGATAGATTTAGATTAGTTTTTTCCTTTTCTTTTTTCCCCTTTTCTTTTTATTTCAATGTTATTCAAATATATTAATTTTATGTATTAAAGTTTTTGCATACGGTAGTACTTTTAAATTGAAAGTTTTGGCATATCTGCAAAGTGTGTTTGTAAGCTTATGCTGTGTGTGTGTGTGTGTGTGTGTGTGTGTGTGTGTGTGTGTTTGTTTGTTTCCTCTTTCCGTCTGGCTTACTGGGACCTATCTCCAGTGCTTTAAGCATGTGTTTAAGGCTGACTCGGCTACAGCAAGGTATTAGCGGCCGACCAGTTTCCCTGGCTGGGGCACCTGCACCGTACGCTGGCTTTAAATAATATCATAAAATGTTGAAGAATGGGGCATAACATCTAGGCCTAATTCTGACAATGTCCCTGGCGATGCCCATCCCTTGTTTTTAACTGTTTCATCCATTTTTTTGTGCTAGGAGTGCTTTTTTTGAGGTCAGACAGAGTTGACGGGTTGTGTGTGTTTGAGTTTGAGAGAGAGAGAGAGAGAGAATGCATGCATCGTTAGTGATGGGATGTGTTGCTCCTGCTTCACACTTCTGCTTTTGCTGCAGGAGCTGTGGCACTGAAGGTGCCTCAGGATGATGGAGGAGATGAAGGGATAGAGAGTGTGAAAGAGAGAGAGAGAGAATATAATAAATGAAAGGGAAATGGTGGAAGTGAGAGACAAAGAAAAAGGGAACAGGTAGGCAAGGTGTGTGTACGTGTGTGTATGTCCTTCTCAGTCCATGCAGTGGGTTATATGTCAGATCAAGGTTCACCGGAACATTTCCTTGCATCAGTTTATTTCTGCTTCCATTGGCCAAGCCCCTCTCCATCCCATAATAGCGCCTACTACTGTACATACAGGCCTTGCTTCTTGAAGCAGGATTGTGGAGTAGAACATACAGTACTGTTCTCTGACTCCCGCCATTCTCCAGCAGCACCGACTCTCAGGCCCGCTCAGGCCTTATGTTGCCTCAACAGAGCCCATGTCCACTCTAATCCCCCACTCACCTTAGGATACACACAGTAAAAAACACACACATACATTTGCCATATAAAATAGATTCTGTGTGTATCAAAGTTGGGATTAGCTCATGGAAATGAAGAAAAGGCTTTTTGTGTGTGTGTGTGTGGGTGGGTGAGTGAGAGTTACACATCGAGCGAGTGCCGGTGAGATTATCTCGTAATAGTGATGTTGTCTCATGGCCAACCCACGCACTGCTACAAGAATAGGCCTATCCGTGTGAATATTCATCAAGGCCATTCATACGCCAGTCACCTTGAGCTTTTTGTGTGTGTGCGTGTGTATGTGTGCGTGCACGCGTGTGTGTGTGTGTCTCCGTGTGTCTCCATTGTGTAGTGACGGCATGGTGGCCTGTGGCCGGCCGTTCCTTTCGTCACCGTAATTTAGTGTATGAAAAACAAAGCAATCCCACATGTCGCGCTAACAGAAAAACCCTGTGCTAATCCCCAAACCCAAAGCAGTGAATGTATACCCTGGAAATCCAATGGAATTGTCTCTGCGAGACACTGGCAATGAGCAATGATGCATGTTACTTTTACCCCAACATTCCGGGTAACCAGCTAAACTGATGAAGACAGCGCTGCAACGTTGGAGGACAGTACACATTGGTCGTAGTGTTATCCGATTGCGTGCAGTGAGATTTTTAAATGCATGCTTGTTGCCGCCCCTCGAGTTGGGCCATTACATTGTTCTTGGCCAGACCCTTAATCTTTCTAGATTATCAGGGTCTGGATTTTCCAGGCTAGTGAATGTACAGTATGTGGGGCAATTGTGCAAGGCTTAAAAGCCTGCTCTCCTTGGGAAAGGCAAAAGACCGGCTTGCTTGGTTCTTGTGGTTTTGCGAGGTCTAGCTCTGCAAAAGTCGGCCTAAATCTATTTAGAACTCTCCGTTGAGGGGTTATTTAGAACTTTATACAGTACTACTGTAATTTGAGGCCCTGAGGAACCATTTCTAGTTCTGAAAAACACTACCTGCCAAGAAAAGCATTCCTTGGCGTAGTCAAAGCCTTAACATGGGAACTAAACCTACTAAAAAAAGAACCTAATGAAGAACCATCTCTCTTTGCTGGTCTTGTGCCAAGATGGTGGGCGCTCGCTCGCTAATCCAAGGATATGTGCGTCCGGAGTGGTGAGATGTTTTGTTTGAGGCACGCACACACGCACGTGGCTGAAACTCGGGGCTCGCTTGGTACGCGCTACTGCCCACTCATCATCTGCGTGAGCACCAGCCCGTTTTTCAGGAATTGGCCCGAGGCGACGAGCTGTACGGTCACTGCTGTCATCAGACGTCTGAGAGCTGTCAGTCTCCGCCGTCTCTCAGGCAACGTCGTGGGAGCCCTTTTTGGTCCGGTCCGACTGCTTGGCCCTCGGCTCTCTTCCTGTGGAAATCACCTTCTGCTGAGATGTTAAATTGCATCCATGTGTTGTCTTGTTTGTGATTTAACTTTTTAATACAACTTTACGAAGACGAGTGAACAAGGTGAGATCACAAAGATACCGACATTGGTATAAACACGTATGACAATGTCTATTACGGTTGATTTCTAAGGAGATACTAAATGTCCAAACAATAATAAAAAAACAAATCCCAGGCAGCCACTGATTTGACCCTTGCCCTTTTAACCCTGGCCAAAGTCTGCAAAGGTCTGAGGCATGTGTGACGATGGGATGCTTTCAAAATGATATGCATAATTTTACAGCATAGTTTTGTAGAGCAGGCAGAATAACTAATGCATGAGAATACTAAGGCGCAATAAAATAAATAAATGTTAAAGAAAAATGCCTAAATCTTTTGCACAGAACTGTGCATGCTCTTGCACTATTGACCCTCTTTCTCACTCTGGTTTGCTTTTTCACACATTCTCACTAACTCTCTATCACTTGCAAACACACATACACAGACTACACTCCTCAGTCAGACGAGACACCCAACGCCTAAGCTGCGGTTTCTCCGGTCAGCCACTTGCCCACATGCTCGGCCTCAGTCTCCCCTCCCCCCTCTCTCACCTCAGCCGTATAGAGGAGCTCTCTGCCGTCTGTAGCATACATCATCCACTACCATGTACTGTGAGCTGATGGAAAAACCTGTTCCTAGAACAGCGCTGGCGCACTGAGAATATTCATGCATGTATAATGTATGCTGTATAATGCATAATGTAGTCCATATGGTGTGTGCATTATGTAGATGCAAGTGTATAATGTATAGGCTATATGTTCTTCTGCTTGGAGGCTGCAGGTAATCTTGTGAGTCTTATTGTGAATGTGAGTGTGAGAGTCTGTGTGTCCCAGCTGTGGCCCTTGTCTGTGTCTATATTTAGCCACCCGGCCCCTGTGAATGACCGCTAGCTCTGTCAGCACTGATGATGTTAGCGGCTGAGGCTTGCTAATCTGTTATGTTCGGAGTTTTCTTTAAAACGCAGTCGCGCTGCCAGTTCCTCATTGTGTTCACGTGTAATTGCGCGCACACACACACACACACACACACACACACAATTTATTTGTAATCCCTTATGGTAGACTTAAATGAGTTTCTTGTGTATGTGTGGTTTGCCTCATCAGTAGATCAGCTTTTAAGTGGTGGTGTGTGTGTGTGTGTGCCTAGTAGATGTTCTGGAGACTGGAGAATTCATTAGTGCCAGCCTTCCTCCCGATGAGATCATCTCCCCACTCTGGTGTGTGTTTGTAGAGGGGTGAACAAGACAGTGAGACTGTGTGTGTGTGTGTGTGTGTGTGTGTGTGTGTGTGTGTGTGTGTGTGTGTGTGTGTGTGTGTGTGTGTGTGTGTGTGTGTGTGTGTGTGTGTGTGTGTGTGTCTGTATTTGTGTCACCGTTTACTGTCTCCATCCGCCTCTTGATCATACTCTCTCTCTCCATCATCTCTACTACATCCTCCTTTTTCCTCCCCTCCGATTTTGCCATTGCATTCTTTTCCTCTGTGCTCTTTTGTTCCACATTCTTTTATATTTTCTTTTTCATTATCTCACCTTCCCAGGTGTCTCTCTCTCCCTCCCTCCCTCCTTGTCTATGACAGTCATGCTGCAGGTATTTGTGTAAAGTTCATTTGGACACAGTGCCTCTGGTCAGGCCGGTGTAGAAAATGACTGCAGCTCCTTGACAGTGAGCAACATTCCATTCTCACAACACCTTTCCCCAAACCTGCCTATTGAAATGCCAGACGATCGCAGATTCTTCTTCTGCTGCCTTCTACTGTTTCAAACTGGTTTTCCTACACTGGGGTTGTTCTTTGAAATGAGTTTGTCCTGCACGGTTGGTTAGAATAACTGCTCATCAAAGCTGGTCTGTAAGCAGCTTTGAACAAGTGTTAACCGCGCCTCAGAACAACAGCAATGAATGAAGATGACAAGAGTAGGACTCTCTTAAGGAAAAAGACAAATTGCGTATCGTATAATCCCATGCTTTGCTTGTGGTAATGCACTGCTAGAACAAGGCTAAATGCGATTGGGATAAATCTGACTGAAAAGAAACAAGAGACACCCCTTCAGTTCTGTCATTTCCCCACTACATTTCTGTTTTGTTGTCGTGTCTCTCTCTGCTTGCACTTTGTACTTCTCCAGTCGGATTTACACTGTCATGGGCTGTCCCTCTCTGCACTTCTGCTCTTCTTTACCCCTGCCCTCCATGGGCTCTTCCCTCTCTGCACTTCTGCTCTTCTTTACCCCTGCCCTCCATGGGCTCTTCCTTGGCTCTACCAGGGCTAAGGGGATTGATGTCAAGTTTACCTTAGTGCTGCTGCTGAGTATGTACATGGAGATCAGCTTATGCGGTGGCCAAGCTTAATCACCAGGTTATCACCGTGTTGCTGGAGTAGTGGCTAGTTGTCATGGGAGGCATAAGTCTCCTGGCGTCAAGGTTAGTGAAACTAGGCCTATAGATATTAAAGTAATGCATGCTTAGGTGCCCTGTATTACACAGAAACCAGGAAGGAGACTAATGCCTTCCTGTGAGAATGCCACACAGTCACAGTCCTGGTATGCACATTTCGACTCCTGCTTCTTCATTTCTTCAGACAGAAGCCCATTTTTCACACGCGGAACTAGCTAATGTATCAGGTGAGAACTACGGATAAAAAATGGATGCATGCATGGATGGATGTTAAATTGCATCACAAAGACATGAGACGCTCCTATGGGAGATCATGGGAGATGAAAAGGCTTAAGGTGATGATACATGATGAACTTTTGGAGCAATGTTGCTGGGCAACCACACAACCTGTTCCATATGTTCTGATGATCATGAAACTTTGCCTGCTGATGGTTCTTTAGAAAACAAATTGTTGGTGAAAATCAGTAGGAATGTGCCAGAACCACAACCATTCCCCTGCAAGATTGCTCAAAAACGTTGCTGTGTTTATCATCAGATTTGCTCTGATATCAATGCGGTGAATGTAGGGGGAGAGGTCCCCCGTCTCCTTTGTCCTTCTCTAACACATTAATCCAATGCTTATTAATGCCCACTGCAGCTGGTGTAGTGAAAATTGTTCAGGTGAAAGATGAACAGTTCAACTGTAGCAAGATGAACAGTTCAACTGTAGCATTTTGCTCCCATACCCAAACAATGCCATACAGTTAGAATATACATCAGTAGCCTGAATGAGAAGGTTCTCAGTGGGACTGAGGTATTACGGTGTTGCAGTCCTAATGTGCCCTTACTCAAGAGTCTGAGCTGCATTACCTGCACCCACATTAACCTCAATCTCTCAAGAGGCTCAGAAGAAGACCTTTACTGTTTGCTTGTTTGTGTTTGGGCATATATGCATACATGCAGGCGTTTGTGTGTGTGCGTGTGCGTGTGCGTGCATGTATGTGTGTGTGCGCCTGCCTGCGCGTGCACGCATGCATATTCAGGCATGAGTGTTTTTGTTTATCTTTCTGTGTGTGTGTGTGTGTCTGTTTGTGTGTGTGTGTGTCTGTGTGTGTGTGTGTGTGTGTGTCAGGTGCTTGCGATGACTCATGCTTTCAGTATGAGGTGAGAGCCCCTTACTAACATGTCTGAGCTGGAGCTCTTGGGCTCCACAAATAAGTTATGTGACACTATGTGCACTGTAATGCATGATGGCGTATCTGTTACTGCCCCTAAGTGTGTGTTTAAGCGGTCAAGGCTGACCCTGTGTGTGTACAGTATGTGTGTCTGTACATGAATAATGCACCCAGATTCTTGCCTAAGACAACAGCCTCTCTCTCTCTCTCTCTCTCTCTCTCTCTCTCTCTCTCTCTCTCTCTCTCTCTCTCTCTCTCTCTCTCTCTCTCTCTCTCTCTCTCTCTCTCTCTCTCTCTCTCTCTCTCGGTGCCAACTCTGCATGCCAGTTTCCACTCGTCCTCCCAGTCTGACCCACCAGGGTGCCAGACCTGAGCCAGGGCTCTGACAGCCAGTCCACTCCAGTCCAGCTTGTGCAGGTCCCCCTCGCCTCCCCTCGCCTCCCTGATTCCAGCCTCCCTTATCCCTTGTAAATCTCTCATATGCTGTTAAATGGGATATTGCTGATGCCTCCTGACCTTACCGCTCAGAGGCGGGAGTGAGAGAGAGAGATTTCGGTCCAATCAAAGCCAAGGTCAAAGGGTGACTTCGCCCGAGTGCGCGTTTTGCGTGTATTAACAGACGTGGGTGGTATTCTAAGTGAATTGGATGAGGGACCGTTCCCTTGGCGATTAAATGTGACCCCTCTCGGGCCGCGATGCCGTGGCAGCGAGTTACTGCCGTAACCGCAGTAACAGGAACTGAAGAGAGATGCAGACGCAAACCGCCGGCGGAGTCACTTACGCACTCGTGAGGAAGTGAGAAACGAGAAGCCAGAGAACGTCCATCAGAAGTAAAAAGGCCGTGTCTGATGGGGCTATGAAACTGAGAAGTGACTATTTGGGTCGCTGCGAAACTGCAATGTTTTTTTTCTTAAGATTTGCATATTTAGGAGTGAGGCGATGCTGCCTTGCTATTTACTCCACTTGGTCGTTTCGGTCTCTCTCTCTTTTTGTGATGTTCACATCAATTTTCCTTTTCCTCCGCTCGTTTGCCTCTCCTTTCCTCGGGTTAGCTCACTCATTCTGCCGTGCTAGTCGACATCTCTCAGGCTTGTTGGAATATATCACTTTGTCTCTGTCCATCAACTTCTGCGGTGTAATGGTGCCGAGCCTTCTGTAAAGACTAGTGTGTGTGTGTGTGTGTGTGTGTGTGTGTGTGTGTGTGTGTGTGTGTGTGTGTGTGTGTGTGTGTGTGTGTGTGTGTGTGTGTGTGTGTGTGTGTGTGTGTGTGTGTGTGTGTGTGTGTGTGTGTGTGTGTGTGTGTGTGTGTGTGTGTGTGTGTGTGTGTGTGTGTGTGTGTGTGTGTGCCTAAGTGTCTGTAAGATTGTGTGTGGGTGAGAGAGAGAGAAAGCGAGTGAGCAAGAGATTGAAAAGGAGTGAGATAAATAAGTTCCAAAAGGGAACAGAATGAGTGATGGTGTCGGGGATAAAATGGTGGAATGAAAGGGACGGGGGCCATAAGGGCCATAAAGAGCGAAAGAAGAAAAGAGCAGGTGAGGTGAGCGAGGGAGAGAGATGGGGAGAGGATGGCAGAGAGAAAGAGAATGAGGGATGGAGACTATTGGATGGGAGTCTGAGAGTGATGCTGGCGGAACGTTCTGGAAGTGTTGGATGTAGGTGAGTGAGTTGGATATCTGGCAGCCATCCTGTGACAAAATCTCAGGTGACTGTCTCCCGCTGTAACACTAAGCCCAGAGGCCTGTTAGAAGTGCAGACACACATTCAGTCTGACACACACACACACACACACACACACAGAGATGCACACAACCTAGTCTTCACACTCACGTTTAACAAACCTGCACAGAATCTTGCCCTCAACTACACACACACACACACACACACACACACACACACACACACACACACACACACACACACACATACACACACACACACACTTGTCTATTGGTCTTACACAGGCACTGTTCAGCACACACAAGGACTGGCGCATTCTCTTCCTACTGCCATCCTTCATTAAGCCAAATGGGTCAGCACAAAACCAGGACACACCCAGAGACCACAAGAGGGGAGAGGAGGAGGAAGAGCAGGAGGAGGAAGAGCAGGAAGAGAGCCCACAACAGTGGGCAGCCGTGGCCCACTGGTTAGCACTCCGGACCTGTAACCGGAGGGCTGCCGGTTCGAGCCCCGACCAGTGGGAACGGCTGAAGTGCCTTTGAGCAAGGCACCTAACCCCTCACTGCTCCCCGAGCGCCGCTGTTGTTGCAGGCAGCTCACTGCGCCGGGATTAGTGTGTGCTTCACTTCACTGTGTGCTGAGTGTTTCTTCACTAATTCACGGATTGGGTAAAATGCAGAGACCAAATTTCCCTCACGGGATTAAAAGAGTATATATACTTATATACTTATACTTATACTTAACAGGAGACATCCGGAGAGGGAGGGAAACCAGTGAGGGGGAAAGAGAGAAAGATAGAAAAAGAAAGAAGACTAGAAGAAGGAAGGAAAGAAGGGAGAAAGATTAAGACAATAATAATTATAATGGTCTTTATTTATAGGCAATAATAATTATAATGGTCTTTATTTATAGAGCACTTTTCTAAAATCAAGTTATCAAGTGCTTTACAAAGGCAGAATAATAAAAAAAAAAAATTAGATTTCAAAAGAAAACAAACAAAAGCAATTAGTTATAAAATAAAAACAATTAAATTAAGCGGACCATACAAGCATCAAAGAAAAACAAAAACACTTTTAGATGTAAAAACAATACAATCATCTATAAGAAGGTCCCTTTAATAGCCTTTAATAAAAATGAACCCTAGACAGATCAAAATAAATTTAAACTCAAACAAAGTCAGGAAAGGCGATAAAAGTGGGTTTAAGGAGAGACTTAAAGGATGATATTGATTCTTCAGGCAACTCCTTCCAGAGCCTTGGGGCCATGACGGCAAATGATCTGTCCCCTTAAGTTTTTAGCTGGGCTTCTGAAAGTTAAATGTTAAAAATCCTCCACCCAAAGATCTCAAAGTAAGTGCTATGTTCACCTGCACAAACAGGTCAGATCTATAACTGGGAGAGAGGCCATAAAGAGCCTTAAAGGAGAAATTCGGCTGATTTTGACATGGATCTTGATCGCTACACGTCGCCGAGTACTGTCGATAGGAAAGATGCCCCCAGACCTAGCATTGTAGCTCAATGGGAGTACTGGCCATTAGCTGCAGCTACTCCAGTTCGGTAGCACCGATTTTGGCCATTATATTTCCTATTGACAGTATTCGGCGACATCTTGCGATCAAGATCCATGTAAAAATCGGCCGGATTTCTCCTTTAAAAGTAATCCGTAAACGTTTAAAACAATTCTAAAACATATTGAGAGCCAGTGTAGACAGCGTAGTTAGCAAGAAAGCGAGGGAAAGAGAAGAAATGATGGAAAGAAGGAAAGCCTGAGAGTGTTTGAAGGGACCCGGTCATCCAGTGTGGCATTGAGGGCCACTGAAGCCTGACTGGCCCCACTTAGAGGGCCACAGCGGGAGCCGATAGCGTCGGCCGACTGTTCCCAGGAGCGCTCTCCGCTTGAGGGGTCACTCAGACGGCCAGCAAACAAACACACGGACCAGCTCCTCGGCCTGCTCGCTCACGCTCTCCCTTCCTGAGGTTGGGCCAGGCGTTAGAGACAGAGAGAGAATAAAATAAAGGAAATCTGAGCAGTTAAGCGGCATTGTTTCTGCCTTGGGGTGAACTAGGCCAGGCGGTAACTCCATCTCGGGGACTCCATTACGGATCTCTGTGCTTCACAGAAACTCAACAACAGGGGACTCCATTTTGGCTCTGTGCCCTGCAGTTGCCATCTGAGGGACTCTTGTTATTGTTCTGTGCCTGTTCAGGAAACGCTGCTTTGGCTCTGCACTATAACAAAACTCCAGCCAAGGGACCCCTGCGTTGGCTCTTCGCCGTAGTGTTAACTTCATGGGGATTATTGTACAGTTATGAAAAGCCATTTTCAGGGGAAAATACCTTTAACCCAAAGGGGATTCAGCTGTGTTTCCTCTTGCTTATTTCGGGAATGCATGATGGGCTTGTCTGTGTGAGAGACCCTGCAGTCCACTGAAACAATGTCTGAGGAGACGCCATGTTGGCTCTACACCCCACAGCAACTGTGTCTGAGATCAGCCATTATGGCTCAAAACCCCCACTCACCCACCAGAAGGCACGGAGCTTCACGGCACACCTCTGTGTGTTTCATCGTCAGATCAAAGCTCGCTCTCTCTCTCTCTCTCTTTCTCTCTCTCTTTCTCCCACATGCTCTCTCTCTCACGCCATGACTTGCTGTCTCTGTGGTGTTCCACCTCTCTCTCTCTTTCTCTCTCTCTCTCTCTCTCTCTCTCTCTCTCTCTCTCTCTCTCTCTCTCTCTAGTTCCTCGCTGTTACCCTAACTGGGGGTCTTCTCTAACCCCTGTGGTGCAGCTGTGTTTGTTTGTGTGCTACTTGTATTTACATGTGTGGCTGCCTGTGCACTCTGTGTGTGTGTGTGTGTGTGTGTGTGTGTGTGTGTCAGTGTGTGTGTGTGTGTGTGTCTGTGTCAGTGTGTGTGTCAGTCCCACTCTTTACTGCACTGATGTGTCTCCTTTGGGCTGAGGGTGTTCCACAGGGGAGGAGGTACAGAGAAAGAGAGAGCGAGAAAGATGGGAGGGAGGGAGGGAGATGGGGAAAGAGAGATAGAAAGAGGGATGGATGGAGAGAAAGGAGCAGCTGCTCAATCTTCTAAGCAGATTGCAGATTCAGAGCGTAAACAGGGCAGAACAAAGTGGCGGCTGCATTTTAAAGGACCCAGGTAATCACACACACACATACACACACACACACACACACACACACACACCTGGGAAGGGGGGGGCATAGTGAGATGAGCACAGCAGAGTCGTCTCGTCATGCTTGTCATTTACGTCTTATAACTCACTACAGGTTTTATAAACTTCCCCCATTCCCTCGTATGAGTGTCTGTCTGTTGAGATGGCTGTCTGCGTGCCTGCCTGTCTGAGAGGACTCTTTCTGGAACTCTCTGTGGAGTTGTGGGCAGCCTATGGGTGTAGGACAGCAGCGAAGAGGCAAAGTCTCCCCAGGCGCACGCTAATGTGAATAGAGGAGAGAGTGGCTCGCCCTGGTTGAGTCTCAGGAGATGTGTGTGTGTGTGTGTGTGTGTGTGTGTGTGTGTGTGTGTGGACCGAGAGAGAGACTGAGAGAATGAGATTGTATTTCAGGTTAGTTCTCTGGGGGTATTTTGTATTGTGTGTGTGTGTGTGTGTGTGTGTGTGTGCATGTTTGTGGGCCAACATCAGATCATCAGATCCTTATTTTGCGACCCCATTTATTTCAGCCTCTTCACATTTAAATCAGCTCTGCTGGTCACTGTGCCTCTCCACCACAACGCCACTGTGATCCAGCGGCCCAGCGGGCGGACACATCATTTGCCCGCTGCACCTCATGCACTGCACTGTCCACTGGAACTGCACTGCACACAGAAATTTTACTTGATAATGCAGCAGCATAATCGCCATCGTCATCGCCACAAGAACAAAAGGGAGGGTGTGTGTGTGTGTGTGTGTGTGTGTGTGTGTGTGTGTGTGTGTGTGTGTGTGTGTGTGTGTGTGTGTGTGTGTGTGTGTGTGTGTGTGTGTGTGTGTGTGTGTCAGTCTAGGCCCAGATATTAGAGCGTAAGGGAGTCTCTGTTATCACATCTCCTGTCAGTTGCTAATAGGTCTGGCAGTGCAGAAAACCTCCAGCTAGCCCAAGATGATAAAAGGGGGCGGGGGGGGGGGGGGGGGTTTTTTCTATCCTCCCTTTTTTTCTCTCTCATTCAATTCCTTTCCTCTTTTGTTCTCTCCATCTTCTCTCTATCTCTTCCCTCTCACTGTCACTTCACCCTCTCAAAGTCTCTCTTTCCCTCTGTCTCTCTCCCTTCCTCCCTCTCCCTCTTTCTGCCTCCCGATCTCCTCTCTTTCTCCCTCTGTGTCTTTCTGCCTCCCTCTCTCTCTCTCTCTTTCTCTCTCTCTTTCTCTCTCTCTCTTCATCTCTTTAGGGTAAGCTTCAGAATGAGACGAGAGAAACCGCAAAACAAAAGCTCAATGCGCTGCTGTGTAAAGGGTCTTGTGAAGGGCCTCTTGTGAGAGATTTGAGTGTGTGTGTGTGTGTGTGTGTGTGTGTGTGTGTTGTCATGTCATGGATCTGCTTGTTGTCAGTGACCATGCTGTATAAGGCTTTGTGTGTGTTTGATGTGTGTTTGTGTTGTGTGTTGGGCATGCTGTATAAGGCTTTGTGTGTGTAATGTGTGTATTTGGGGTTCGCTCTAGTGTAGGGCTGTCACTTTTGTGAAAAAATCCTGTTCGATTTTTGAGACGTAAGTGTTCATTGAATCGATTGTAAAATCGATTTTTTATGTCTAAAGACGCTTCCATTTTCAACGCGAAATATAGGCCAATCCACAAACAACTAACAGGCATTAGGACGAACGTAAAGAGGGCGCTTGAAGACGCAAGCCAGCAATATTTCTGATGATTTATTGGCGTGAAGTTTCGTGCACAATGACAAACAGAAGTGCAACATTCTCGAAAACCAGTAAGCCGAGTGGACTGCCATTACATCAGTGACATGGCTGCAGGCTTCAACGTAGCTGTGTCTGTGTTTACGATTAGAAATGTCAAACAAATTTCGCCTACGTAGAACTCGATTGCACAGTTTGCGTAGCCTACCGCTTTGTTCTTCTCCATAGTTTGATATACCAAAAATCCGAAGTACTTCCACATCTCCTCAAGTTATTAGGGCCTATCACTCGTCTCTACATGTCGCACAGGTTGATCGCGTTGTCCTCCATTTTTTGGCAAAACACGAGCAGCACAGCAGCTGATTGAAACAGCTGTTCCCGGTGCGTAAAATTGGTGGGAATTTTCTTTTTAGCTTTCGCAATGCTTACTGCACTTCGGAATTCTTTTATATTCTTATATTCTTGTTTGTGAATTTTGTTACATCTATCTTTTTTATTTGTTTATTTAGTTTAAAATTAATAGTGTAAATATTTGGTTAAAATCGATTCCCCATTTTAGTTTTCGAAACTTGTGTTGTTTGGTCCAATCGATTGTGCAATCGATTTTCGAACGTAAAGTGACAGCCCTACTCTAGTGTGTGTGTGTGTGTGTGTGTGTGTGTGCGTGTGTGTGTGTGTGTGCGTGTGTGTGTGTGTGTGTGTGTGTGTGTGTTTGTGTTGTAGGTCTCTATATGTAGCTGTCAGTTCGGTCAGCTCTGAGGAGACTCATTGTGCGGCTGTGTGTTCAGCTTTGTTGGCCTGTGTGTGTGTGTGTGTGTGTGTGTGTTCAGTTTTGTTGGCCTGTGTGTGTGTGTGTGTGTGTTCAGAAAGAGAAAGGAGTGGGGGGACTGACTGTGTGTTTGTATGTGGGTGAGAGGGTGGGTGGGGGTGTGTGTGTGTGTGTGCGTGCGTGCGTGCGTGCGTGCGTGTGCGTGCATGCACTGTGAGGGACTGCAGGGCTGATCTGTCCAGCTTGTCAGAGATGCTGACTTCTCTGGCCCCTAAAACTGCTTTGTGACATTTGATCCCAGTAGAAACTGCTCTTGTTAATTGTAAGGTTTCAAATCACCCCAAAGCTCCGTGTGTGTGTGTGGGGGGGGGGGTCTTGCAGGCATGTTTATGTGTAAAGGGTCAAGGTAATGAGTCTGTGGTCTCTCTCTCTCTCTCTTTCTGCACAGCACTCCTGTCGGGTGAGCTTCACTGTCTGTCACACAAGGAAGATGACGTGAATTTAAGAATCATAGATGTGACAAGATTAACCATTGGACAGAGTTGTGTGCTGCACTATTAATCACAGCCTTTGTCATTAGCTAACAGCTAAATTTAGATTAAAACGAATGAATTGTGCAGCCCTACTATAGAGCCATGCGTATACATCTTCCTCTCTTTATGTGTGAAGAAGGGAAGAGAAGGGGCCACTTCCATTGTCTGAATAAGCCTCAGACAATGCCTCCCACATCTCTCTTTCTCTTTCTCTTGTTCTCTGATTCTTCCTCCCACCTCTTTTCCTTCTTTCTCTCTATCTTGTGACTCTCCATCCATATATCGCTCTCTCATATTGCGTTGCCATGGCTAAAAGACGTTTCTTGGCTACGCCATTGTTGCCATGGCAGGCTCGCTCCATCCTCCATGTTGCCGCCGTGTGTGTGTTTAGTGTGTATGTGGGATAGAGAGAGTGTGTGTGTGTGTGTGTGTTTGCACCTGCCTGGTGTCTGTCAGAACAGGCTCAGAGTGCAGCATCAGAGCCCACACTTCACAAGACAACAGGAACAAGGGTGTGTGGAGCTGCACCCTGCTCTTTTATCCCACTGAGCATTAGGAAGACTAGAGCACACATGAACACTGGGATGTATAGAACTTCTTATGTTGCTAGGGAACCTCTATATAGAACACTGTATAGAATATCTGATGTTGCTAGGGACCTTTATTATCCTATCCATTATGAAAGCTTGTAACATTATGTCTGTCACGTATTTCATGGTTTACTTTTTAATTAAACATATTAATTGAAAATAGAATGAAAAGAAATAATGTCATGATCATGATAGAATAATATCAATCAAAACTGTGTGTGTGGGGGCTAGAGGGAGGGGGTACATGTAATGTGCTGTGTCAATCCTGTGGATGTCTATGTGTAATGGAATGAATGTGTCTACTATGTGTCTACCATAGATATATATACAATCATCTATGTATATATATCTATGGTGTCTACTCTACTGTATGTTTCCTATGTGCTTTCTACTACTCTTACCAGTGAGACCAAAGACACTTTTCATGCAGGCATGACAATAAAGTATATTCTATTCTATTCTATTCTATTCTATTTACGTGTTCCTACTCCTTATGGGACACCGAAGATAGGGTTTCTAGGAATAGAGATGTCAATTGTACGCTCCCCTGAACTCATCATCTCACCTCTGTCTGTTGCCCTAGCATGCAGCTAGCAGGAGTGAGGCTGATGGTGTCTTGGTTGGAGAATGGCTATTTGTAGCTGAGGCAGGGGGGGGGGGGCCGCCGTGCAGATGCTGCCGATGTGGCGCTTTGCCGGTTGATTGGTCGTGTCTGGCCGCGTCTCGGCGAGGCTAATTGAGTCGGGCAGATGTTGACATGCTCCTAATAGCGTGTTTGACATTATGAGCCGCGCTTGAAATCACTGTGACGACACCACGGCGAATGGCTCAGCAAATGGTTTGAGAGAGAGAGCGAGAGAGAGATAGACTTAGAAAACTGAATGAGGAAGAGGGAGGGAAAGAGAGAGAGAGCCAGGGAGATTGAGTGACGACAGGAGAAAAAAGGGAGAATGATGCTGAGCGAATGATGCAGAGAACATGTAAAAAAGAGAGAGAGAGAGGAGTGATGGATGGAGAGAGGGAGGGTGAGAAGTGCTAAGGGTGGCAGATTTGTAGGTGAATCCATTAGCAACGACGAGAGTGCTTGCATACACATTAGACCGCAGCACATCAGGCGATTGTAATGTGCTATGGGATTATTGGTGTTTACAGTCATCTGTGTGGCCTTTTGGACCTGCATGACATCCATTAGAAAACACACACACACACACACACAGATGCACGTACAAACACACACACACATACAGTACGGATGCACACACACACACACACACACATACGGATGTACACACACACAGATGCACGTACACACACACACACACACACACACGGATGCACACACACACACACACACAGATGCACGTATGCACACGCACACACTCAAACAACTGAAAGCAACACATTTGCACTGTCCTCATACCTAAAATTGTGTCCATATTCATACACTTGTATGCAGATAAAGTATGTACTGTACACACACACCCATACAGACACACACACACACACACACACACACACACACACACACACACACACACAGTCTCTCTCAGTGCTCTCACACACCTACTCTTTCCACCACTCATATATATTCGCAACACACACTGCCTTTGGGCATTTATGGATCGTGTGTTTAACCTCCCCCTCACCACTGACCAAATGGAAAACACACTTTGTAATAGAGCCTGGCCAGATCAGGGCCACCGGATGTCCAGCCAGCATCCCATCAAGCAGACTCGCTGCGTGCAGATGACCACATCCACATGGGTCTGAAACACCTGCTGAGGAGTGTGTATGAGCGAGTGAGTGTGTGTGTGTGTGTGTGTGTGTGTGTGCTTGAACCTGTGTGTGTGTGTGTGTGTGTGTGTGCGCATGTGTGTGTTGAAAGAGATTCAGGCCTGAGATCGATGCTCGTTAGTGTCTCGGAGTGTGTACCCCTCTCCCCCGCAGTTATGCTAATGGTTGAAGCCCAGGCCAACGCAAACACATTTTCTGTCAATTAACTTCACTAGACACGTCTCCGTATAAATATTTATGACTGTTATGAGTCTGATGTTGCATAACACGTTGTACTTTTTTTATTTTTAAATTCTGAGAGTTGATGTTGATGTTTCCATCCTGCATTTGGCTGGTGCTTAAGTGCCGGCATGATTTATAAAATCATGATTTACAGAGCGCCGTGGAAACGGTTCCTCTGACTACTGGGCTCAGTGGGAAGATGTTACACAATAGGCCAATTTTTTTTTGTTGCTGTTGATGAGTGGCCTTGTTTGTGTGGTTGGTTGTTTGCTTTCATTTCTTCTGTTTTTATCCCACAACCTCCATCCATAGCCTTGCATGTCGGGGGGGGGGGGGTGCGCGTGTTGAGTGTCGAACCTCCCTGCTGTGTCCTCTTTCCCTGGGCCAAGGGCCCACTGCTAGCCTGAGGCTTCTGGAGGGAGGAGGCCGAAGCAGCCAGTGGCCAGTCTGAACAAAGATGCTGACGTGGCCGTCTATACCACTGACCTCCTTTTCATAGCAGAGCCTACAACATCTTTGTGTACCAAAGAACCTGTTTTTAATACTGTTTTGACCTCTTTTAAAGAAGCGTGTGTGTGTATTTGTAAGAGAGTATTTCTTATGTAGTAGTAGGTTTAAAATCACACACACACACACACACACACTCTCACACACACACACACACACACACACACACACATTTATAGCCATTTATGAGGTGAGTGAACATTATAGGGGGTAGGGCTGTCACTTTTGTGAAAAAATCCTGTTTCGATTTTTGAGACATAAGTGTTCATTGAATCGATTGTAAAATCGATTTTTTATGTCTAAAGACGCTTCCATTTTCAACGCAAAATATAGGCCAATCCACAAACAACTAACAGGCATTAGGACGAACGTACAGAGGGCGCTTGAAGACGCAAGCCAGCAATATTTCTGATGATTTATTGGCGTGAAGTTTCGTGCACAATGACAAACAGAAGTGCAACATTCTCGAAAACCAGTAAGCCGAGTGGACTGCCATTACATCAGTGACATGACTGCAGGCTTCAACGTAGCTGTGTCTGTGTTTACGATTAGAAATGTCAAACAAATTTCGCCTACGTAGAACTCGATTGCACAGTTTGCGTAGCCTACCGCTTTGTTCTTCTCCATAGTTTGATATACCAAAAATCCGAAGTACTTCCACATCTCCTCAAGTTATTAGGGCCTATCACTCGTCTCTCTACATGTCGCACAGGTTGATCGCGTTGTCCTCCATTTTTTGGCAAAACACGAGCAGCACAGCAGCTGATTGAAACAGCTGTTCCCGGTGCGTAAAATTGGTGGGAATTTTCTTTTTAGCTTTCGCAATGCTTACTGCACTTCGGAATTCTTTTATATTCTTATATTCTTGTTTGTGAATTTTGTTACATCTATCTTTTTTATTTGTTTATTTCGTTTAAAATTAATAGTGTAAATATTTGGTTAAAATCGATTCCCCATTTTAGTTTTCGAAACTTGTGTTGTTTGGTCCAATCGATTGTACAATCGATTTTCGAACGTAAAGTGACAGCCCTAATAGGGGGGTGTGTGTGTGTGTGTGTGTGTGTGAGAGAGATGCATAGGGTCAATGCATTGTGTGTGTCATATGCATCGTGTGTGTGTGTGTGTGTGTGTGTGTGATGCATGCATGATATGCTCCTGAGGGGCCGGGCTGTGGTGATGACTCACTGTATGATCGTGTGGCATGTTGCATGCATGCATCTCAGCAGGAGGAGCAGCAGCTGGAGCCTCCCCATCAACTGGAGCATAGCAGCTGAGCACACACACACACACACTGTACAGTATCACACACAGACTGTATACAGACACACAGGAGAAAACACATGGACACACACACCCAGTCTTGCACACAAATCCATAGGCACTAAGCAGTGGGCTAGTCAAGTCACGTATATCTCAGGGTTTAGCTCAGTGTTCATTCCCAACTGCACAAAGGGGCTGTTTTCCCCCCTAAACTTCACCTCATGTAATGCAGTACAGTGTGTGTGTGTGTGTGTGTGTGTGTGTGTGTGTGTGTGTGTGTGTGTGTGTGTGTGTGTGTGTGTGTGTGTGTGTGTGTGTGTGTGTGTGTGTGTGTGTGTGTGTGTGTGTTATATAACACACAGAAAGCTTCATTAGCCCAGTGACCTTATCAGATGGATTGCTAGGCTAGCTCACTTCCTCTTCCTGTGGCCAGCTGCCCGTTATTGTCTGTGGTGGTCAGGAGGTTCAGCCCAACACAAAGCCCTCACTCACACTGTTAGCAGTGCTGCCAAGGCCCACAGTAGGGGTGGGCGATATGGACAAAAAATAATATCTCGATATGTTTTGTGATTTTGACGATAACGATAATTAGTCGATATCCTTTAAAAAAATTGTAGAAGTCTGAATTACTTTACAGCTCATTATTTATGAATAGCATCAATACAATAATAACCAATAACCTATCCTGTGACTTTTTAACCAAATCAACCAATGCATTGTCACTCTATGACACATTTCCAATTTTGCCCACTTGTGTGTGTGTGGCAATGACATGGTCTAGCCAGCTACATTAAAGATGACTAGGCCTAACAGTTTCCCAACAGTCTGAAGCTGAAGTTCCTTTCAAAAACCTTTACTTAGGATTCACTGTAAAACTAAGCAGACCAACAGAGTACATCTAGTTATTTCCTTCGATGTTATGTTTAAAGCTGATGATACATGGGGCAACTTTTTGAGCAATGTTGCTGGGCAATGTTCCTCATTATTGTGGTTCTGGCATTTTGTCATTGATATTGGGCAACAGTTTCTTTTCTGGAGAACTTTAATCATCAGTAGGCAAGTTGTCATGATTATCCAATCAGAATAAATGGAACTGGTTATGTGGTTGCCCAGCAACATTGCTCAAGAAGTTGCCCCATGTATCATCACCTTAAGAGAAATCATGTAGGCTAGCATTCCAAGTTACAGAATAGAAACTAATGCGTTAGCTTATGGCTAATGTATATGAGAAATCCCATAGAGATGCTAACGGTTAGCATAATCGATACATGTAGATATTTAGAGCAAACTTCAGTCCATTTACAAAAGGGTTACATGAGAAGAGTTCTTTGTTTACAACTGACTATTAAAATACTCAAAGGCAAATGTTTTCTCTCCATATAATACCATGTAGGAAAAAATGTTACTCTCATTAATGCTACGTGAACAGAAGTAGCTGCACAAAATCCCAAGTAGGCTTCGTCTGGATCTCGCTACACAAAATAAACATTAAGCCTGCGTGTGACAACGTGGACCCACTATCGATCATGTGACACTTGCTCTGCTGCAACGGGGCTTCTCTTGCATACACCTCCTGGATTTAGTGAATGTATGGGGTTTCAATGTGTGATTTTGAGTGTTTTTTCCCCATAAGTAATTTAAATACTTGATAATGTAAATTTGCACATCGTTAAAACAACAATCACGATATTATCGCAGACGATATATATCGCCCACCCCTAGCCCACAGTACACTGGATTATAGGCTACATGTGTGTCTATTGTCTACAGTTTTGGTGGTGATGGTGGTCTAGTGATTACGGATCTGGGCTTCTAAATGGAACATCTGAAGGATTTGAATTTGATCCAGGGCTGCCGTCATTGTGCCTGTGGTTATGCAACTGACAATTGAAATTGAATCTGAAGCGAGACTTTTTTCCAAATGATTCAAACGAAACCTTCTAAAGGAAAATATAGCGAGGTTGTGTGTTAAGTGATGGAATGTCTGTAGTCATGTAGAATGACTTCAGATGTATGTTTTATTTATTTATTTATTTGTGTTTATCTGCTGTGGTGCATGTGTGGGAGCAAGCACAACTGACGTGTGTGTGTGTGTGTGTGTGTGTGTGTGTGTGTGTGTGTGTGTGTGTGTGTGTGTGTGTGTGTGTGTGTGTGTGTGTGTGTGTGTGTGTGTGTGTGTGTGTGTGTGTGTGTGTGTGTGTGTGTGTGTGTGTGTGTGTGTGTGTGTGTGTGTGTGTGTGTGTGTGTGTGTGTGTGTGTGTGTGTGTATATGAGGAAGGGGTAGAGTTGAAGAGTGACTCAGACTGTCTGCTCTTGAGACTTGAGCCGAATGACTTCATATGTGAACGATAAGCATTTGTTTGTTCATCCGTTTGTTTGTTTGTGGGGGGGGGGGCAAGCTGGAGAAGAATAGTGATTCAGAATATCTACTCAGACACTTGAGCTGTCTACTGAATGACTTCATATGTGAACTTCAAACGTTTTGCTTATCTGTTTTATTTATTTATTTATTTGTTTGTTTGTTTATTCACATGTATGTCTGTTTGTGGGTGGGTGATGTGGGGGCAGGCTTGACGAGTAAAGTGATTCAGAATATCTACTCAACATGAGATGTCTACCGAATGACTTCATATGTGAACTTTGTTTGTGTGTTTTTTTTATTGACATATTTGCTTGTTTGTTTGTTTTGTGCTGGAGCAGGCAGGAGGAAGAGAGCCTGCGCGACAAGATCCGTGCGGACCACGAGCGAGCGCTGCAGGAGGCCAAGGAGAAGCTGCGCAAGTCCAAGGAGGAGCTCCACGCCGAGATCCAGACGGAGAAGAGCAAGCTGGCCGAGGACCTGAAGCGCCGGGATGGGGGGCCCAAGCCGCTGCCGCCAGTGCCCCTGCCCAAGCTGCTGGGCATCAACGACGGAGACCCCGCTGACCCGGACGTCAAGGAGAAGAGGGACAAGATCCGAGAGGTGAGGGGATGCAGGGGCTGGGAAGGTGTGTGTGTGTGTGTGTGTGTGTGTTTGATTGCTGTGTGTGTGTGTGTGTGTGTGGTCTGAATTTGATGTAGCCTTGTTTGATTGCTGAGTGTGTGTGTGTGTGTGTGTGTGTGTGTGTGTGTGAGAGGGGATGGTCTACACTTGGTGTAGCGTTGTTTAATTGCCGATGAAGTAGAGGTACAGGTGTGTTCTTACTTTATTTGCGCTCTGTTGAATGAGAGATTTTTATCTTAAAAATATGCAAAAAAAATATGCTATGCTATAATATGAGAGATTTTTATCTTAAAAACATGCAAAAAAAATATGCTTTTTTGCATGTTTGTTTATGCAGGTGTGTGTGTGGTGTTTGTGTGTAGGGTTGGGCACCGAAACACGGTTCTAATATGGCACCGGTGCCGACACAAACGGTAGTAACTGCATCGAATAACAACGTGGATTTCGGTTCCTCATTTCGGTGCTTAAATAGCGTTTTTTTTTATTTTATTTTTTTATACGAGGCATCACTGCATGTCATGCGCCATCTCTAACGTCTTGCTCTGATAGCAACACATCCAGATACAGTTAGCTAACATATGATAAACACTGGATGTATAAACCAGAGGGGTGCACCACATAGGCGAGTGGACAGTGTTTGACAGCTTGAGTGAGCCCAAGTAGCTTACTTTAAAGCGACATGCGAGCTCCTGTCAAAATCTAGCAGTGGGCCTAACTACACACAAGCAAAAGGCTATGAAACAACATCAACAGTATACACAATATCCTCGCTAATGCGCTAACTGGCATTTATTTGAAATGTTATCAGCAAAGTTGTAAGGTGAAAACTTTATTTCACGGTGTGTTAAACAACATAATGGCATGATATTAATCTTTCATGTGCATGAGGCCAATATAGCATCACAATGAATATGAAGATCATGTTAAAAGTTAGCTGGCAAAAACATGTAGGTTACATACCTGATGTCACTGAGCTGTCAAAGAGGCTACGAAACCATCTCCGTACGTTATCGCTAATTAAACTCAGCTGACTGGTGTTAGCGAAAAGCCATAGTTGCTGTTAAAATACTAGGCTAGCGCTGGGAATCTAAACACTTCAACACCGACATGTAGCCTAACATGTTCAAAACTACTGCATGTTATGGGTTAAGACAAGACATTTCTTGAAGCATTTGGGAACACACTGAATTAACTGGAAAATAGAGTCCCTGTTAGATTAGCTTGTTTGCAAATGCCGTTGTCCATGACCTGGCAGTTTTATGGCAAGCGGTTTTAACATACATTATGGCCAACCGCCTACACTGGGTAAACTTAAAAGCAGAGCTCACCATTGTGTGTGCATGCATGGCAAGCTGTTTTAACATTTAAATGTATTATTCGTAGGAGCAATGAGATATTGATAGTAAATTGAATATAACAGTTCAATTTCATGTTCAAATTTGTCTTATCAATAAAAAAAAAAGCAATTCATGCTTTAGACCATTTTAATTTAAAACATTTTAAAAACAAAGTACCGGTTCAGGCACCGTTTCGGCACCGGCACCGTTTTAAAAGTATTGATTTAGCACCGGTATCGGATAAAACCCAAACGATACCCAACCCTATTTGTGTGTGAGACATGGGACCCATCGTCTCCCTTCGGCCCCGCTCATTCTTGCATGGGCCTTCCCTGTGCTTCTGTGATTACTCTGAAAGCTTGTGGTGAATCTTCCTCTCCAGCATGTCTGCGAACCTCCGCCAGTCCCCCCGCCCTCTCCTCTCCTCTCCTCTCCTCCTCTCCTCTCCTCCTCTCCTCCCTCGCTCACTTAATTACCTCCTATCTCTCTTGTCGCCGTTGTCTGTTCAGAAACGCTGTCGCGTTCCCCGAAAAACAGTTACAGCCCATTTAATCTAAAAGCGCCTTTTGTCTCGTGCTGGCCGACGATGGCTCTCCTCGGATGTTATAATCTGTGCGTTAGTCTCTCTCTCTCTCTCTCTCTCTCTCTCTCTCTCTCTCTCTCTCTCTCTCTCTCTCTCTCTCTCTCTCTCTCTCTCTCTCTCTCTCTCTCTCTCTCTCTCTCTCTCTCTGTACGGAGAATAACAGCCAGCGATGCGATCGTTGGCGAGACGCCATCTGAATGAGAGACATAGATCCCCTTCAGGGAGAAAAGGGAGAGAGTAACGAAGGATTAATGGACAGAGAGCCCAGAGAATGATAAGTTCCTCTCCTGGCTCTCGAGTCGTGCCGGAGAGCTCGTCCGCTTTTTCACCGCTGCTATGGCCGTCCCTCCCTGCGTGTCAGTGCTGCGGTCATCTTGGGTCATTTCCCTGTCCTCTTAGTAGCGGTCAGTTCTGACAGACAGACAAAAGTATCCCGTTGAGCAGTCTGCTGAGAAGGGCTGTAAATTGAAGCAGTGTGCTAGTCAAAGGTCTCTGTTGAGAGTGGGTCTTGGATTAAAAGTTACTTGTGAGTCAGTTCAGTTTTATGATTACTGCCAACGTGTAATCAACCCTGGTAGTTAGTCTCCAGGGATAGTGCGGTCGAGGCTACTCATGGCTGTGCGCTGCAGTCGTGTAATTTTATAATTACCAGGGTCTGGCCAGGCCTAGGAAAAAAAAGTTTGGATATCCTTTTCCAGATCTGGAAAATCTCTGAGAAGGGGTCCAGTATTTATAGTTCTGAAGGTGATGGGAAGAGAGATTGCAGTTTTTCTTTCTGAAATGTTGCCGGTCTTCTTATGGGATGGTCAGAAAGGTCTGTGCCTTAGCTTAGACCAATTCTGCACGGGTTACTGTAAACAAATGGTTTTCTATCTCCTCACCCACTCTGCTCGTTATTCACAAACGGCACTAGGAACGATAATGTGAGACTGGCAAGGTCACAGATGCTGTTTGTCCTTGACCAGCAGAGACGTTGTAAAAACCGACTGACAGCCGTCCATATCCAGCGCTATGGTGATGTTTCAGCCCCTAGTTACAGAGGTGGCCCAAGGCGAGACATCCGACACAGACGCCAGTTGATACACACACGCACACACACACACTACAGCTGCAGTAGGGCTGGTGATTACTGCACCCCTGGCGGCCACAGAATCCGTTACCTGGGGTTTCATCATCAGCTGCAGACATGGCGAGAGATCAGGGCACGCCTAATGGTGCCACTTCTGGCCCTGGTGTCAGACGAGACGACTATGGCGGGTTTATGGTGAAATCCTTACCACGCCATTGGTTGCTTTTGTAATGGTGATGGCAGCGGCATGTGGCTTTCAGTTGTTTGTATTGTGTCCCGTTGACATGACGATGTGTTAAAGCCCGTTCTTAATTTCTCATTCATTTAATATTTTTGTTTATATTATTATTACGGTTTTATTATTGCTTTAGTACTATTCAGTTGCGTTGGCAATATTGTAACCTGAACCGCCATGCCAATGAAGCACATTAAATTGAAAATTTAATTGAGAGAAAGAGAGAGAGGGGGGGAGAGGTGTGTGTGTGTGTGTGTGCGCTATCCTGCAGGTGACATTGGATAAGAGCCTCGACCTGATAATTAAATGTTTTAAGTGTAACGGAATGGCCAGTGGCCACTGCAGCAGCAGGACCCAGTGATTGGTCATTTGAAGTGCTCGATGCCATGTCTTTATCATTAGGCCTGTTCAGAGGCCCCAGACTCCTCCTCCTGTGGCAGGGACTCCGGGTTCATTTTGTCAGCTGTTCGTCTGGTGAAAATGGTAGGGTTGGCGCTGCCAGGCCGGTGTCTGGCCAGCCGAGTTTCTGCTGCTCTGTGGAAAGACTGGGCACCATGGCGAAGCCAGCTGGGTATGATGTGGGCATTTAGTGGTACACGGCGTCCGTGCCCTTGGATGGAGCCGACTGATAATGGGTGGGCAGGAGAAGTGGGATTTGAGTTGTGTGGTGTGGTCTTTTGACTCTCTCTCTCTCTCTCTCCCTCTCTCTCTCTCTCGCTCTCTCGCTCTCTCTCTCTCTCTCTCTGTGTGTGTGTGTGGCCTCTTACATGTAACAAAGCTTTCGGGATGGGAAGAAGAGATGTGTGTGTGTCAGTGTGTATGCCTGCCCACACAAGCGTGTATGGGAGAGAAAGTGTGTGTGTGTGTGTGGACCATGAGTCAGCACAGTTGGACTGGAATATTAAATAACTCTGTTGCTGTTGGTTTCCACTGATCACTTACCGCTAATAATTGTTTTCTGTGAAAATAGTTCCTTAGTGCTGGTTTATGTGCCTTCATCTCTACATGAAATTATTATGCGTGCGAGTGTGTGCGTGTTCCTCTGTGTGCGCCCATGTGGTCTGGGTGAGTTTATGGGAGAAGCAGGCTTGTTAAGTGCGATTTTTGGAGCACTTTTTCACACAATGTATATACTGTACACGCCCACGCACGCACACACACGACAAACACTTCACATACACAAATGTATCCATTTGCAAGTGATGAACACACACACAGACACACACTCTTCTCTGTGCTTGTCGTGTCATCAGGGCGTGTTTCTCCAGGGCACTCAGATCTCCTCCTGCTCGGCAGATGTCACACAGTTCCACAGGACATGGAAACTTACACACACACAAAGCAACAGCATTGGAAAATACACTCACAACCTGTGTGTGTGTGTGTGTGTAGGGGTTAGTTTAGGGTCCAGCTCCCATGCAGTGAGACCCCAGAGCTGGGCCATCTGCTGCTCACCACTGGGGCTCCTTAACCCTCTCCATCACATCACACACTGCCTCACTGCGCACACACACACACACACACACACACACACACACACACACACACACACACACGCGCACACCTCACTCCACACTCAACAGACGTGCGCACACACACACACATTCACACACCTGAGATGTGTCAGTACATTTGTGTGTGTGTGTGTGTGTGTGTGTGTGTGTGTGTGTGTGTGTGTTTTCTAAGCTCTGTGCAGCCAGGCTGTGTAGTGGTATAGTATTGATCTCTGAGGCTGTAGCAGGGCTGTGGATGAGACCACATAGTAGCTTCTCAACAAATTCAATTCCACTCCAGCCAGCCCAGCTCCGTCTAGCTCAACAGGCCTTGCTTGCAGTGAGTGCACGCGGCGCTTTCAAAGCCGTAGGTCACACTGCTAATGAAATATTGATGAGCTAAGTGAAAGTTAGCGAAAGTTGTAATGTGTGCTACGCATCTCTGTTGTATTACCCAGTCACGACCTGCTAGTCCTGCTTTATTCAGTCCGCTGGGTGAAGTTGGGTGAAGTGTTGCTCTGTACAGAATGTCTTATTTCTCGCTCTCTTAGTGTCCTCTACCTGAGACTCAGGGCCAGATGTACTAACGCTTTTGCGCCCACTTCAGGCGTATTTGTTTCGCAACGTGCGTGTAAAATCATTGCGAGGTATGTACAAACAGGCCGCAATGATGTAAAAGCGCAAACTGCCTGTCGCGGGAGCTGAAAGTGGCAGATTGCGATTGTCATGTCATGCATATGCATTCATGGGAGGATCCAGGGGAAAGTGGGAGTTTAGCGTAAAAAGATGGGAGGGGAAGAGTAAAGAGCGCCTAATTATGTATTCCGCGGTATGTACAAAGACTGCTCCTGAAAGCGCACGTCTATTCTGCGCCTAAATACTTGCGCCTTGTAAAAGCAGGTGTTAATCCAAATTGAAGTTCAATGCTTCAATAAGAGAACCTTTCAAAGACAACAGAATCGCTATTTAGAGCACCAGTTTTGCAAGTCTTTGTAGGCTACTATCAAAAGCAACATTAACTTTCGTTGGCCTTTCGAATGTCTTACTTTCACTTTCACGTCATTCACTTAAACTTTCCTACTTGCTAGATTTGACCAATTTTCCATAGCCTACGTTAGGGCTGCACGATATTAGGAAAACATGCGATATGCGATAACATTATTGAGTACTGCGATAACGATATAACTTGCGATATTTAAATATGTAATGTTTTTCTCCATTCTACTTGCTGCTAACATAGACTGAAGGGTGGGGGGGGGGGGGGTAAATGTATAATTACAGAAATAAATGTATAATTTTCTACATAAACAACATAAAATATACTGCTCAAAAATTAAGGGGACACTTCAATCATACACTGGATTGGTGCTGACACTGTTTGATTCTGAGCAGAAGAAAAACTTTTAAGGCGAGTGTTTTATTTTGCAAGAACTGTCAGACATTCTGTGAATGTAGTTTGAGAATGGAAAGAAGGGTGGAAGGTTTCAAAAAATTGGTTTGAACAATTGTGGAAAACTGTAAGTGTTCCTTTAATTTTTTGAGCAGTATATTATGTAGCCTAGGTGGACAGCTAAGATACCCACTGACTAGGCTATCGAAGTTGTGTGGAAGATGTGCTCCAAGAAAATCCTCGTAAAAGACGGATAGACAGCCAATCTGAATACTTGCGCACCAACCAGCGGAATATTCCACATTGCCAGCCTTCGCTGGGCCTAGCAAAAAAGCTACTGTACTTAAGCTATATCGCGGCGGTCACTCATCTAAAATCTTAAGTATCCCAGTCTGTAACCTCATACGCTGCGCATCCCACGTTATTAGGCTACCGGCATGCCGACTACGGGGGCAGCGGAAAGTGAAAGTAACTGGCTGCGATCACACAGTCCAGGCTAACAAAGTAGGCTAAACGACAGTGAAAGACAGATAGGCTATCTTCTGATCCTATAACAACAACGAAAGAAATTGTTTATTTGAACACGGTGGAGAAGGACGCATTTGGCGCTGTGTTTGTAAGTCGGCCTTCATAAAACCAAAATATTTCCCTATAACAGACGTGTTTTTCCTTTTAGTCACCAATTCCTCTTCACCTAAGTGTAGCCTACCTCGCTTGACTCACTATCTTCAGCCATCACGACTTAGCTCCTGCCTCAACACCTAAAACACCACACACCTAAACTGGTGGGGGACGGGCTTCTAGGGCTGCATGACAGCATCGGTTTGGTAAAATATGTTGACATTCAGAATGTGAATACACCATAGACTGTATGGAATGCGTGCGGCACAGAAAATGTATCGAAAATTAAGTAATCTTTGCGGTATGTCCATCGCAAGCGTTGATATCGCGATAACGATAAATTTTAGATATATCGTGCAGCCCTAGCCTACGTTCACAAGTAGTTTGAGTAGAACTACTGATCTTCATTATCTCCCTGCTCGTTGACATCTTATCATCTATGGTAGGCTATTATTTCATGATAGCTAAACGTTTGATTCTTTTTAATGTTGTCATCAGTTAACTTAATTCGCTTGTAGGCTCTGCCATTCAGTTGTGGACGTTCGTAAATTGCGTTTATGGGCGGAGAGAGGCAGAGAAAGGCACAGTTTACACCAAGGATTGAACGATTGATAAATACGACGGAAACTTGGGTCTGTCAGCGTTCGCAGTCTGCGGTTTGTCCATGGCGCTGATAACGTTACGTTCGCAAATGTATGTACATCTGGCCCTCATTCTCTTAAGACTCTTAAGTTTTCTCTCTCTCTCTCTCTCTTTTTCTTTCTCTCTCCCTCTCCTCTACCTCACCCTCTCTTGCTTTTTCTCCCATACCCTTTTTTCTCTTTCTCTCCCTCCCCATCCCCCTCTTACACTCCTGCCTGTTGCTATCTCACTCTCACTCACTCACTCACTCACTCACTCACACTCTCTCTCTCTCTCTCTCTCTCTCTGTAACTCATTCCCCCTTTAGCCCCCTCTCTTCTCTTCTCTTCTCTTTTCTCTTTTCTTCTCCTCTTATCTTCACTCCTTCCCCTCTTCCTCTTCCTTGCCTTTTCTCTATTCTCTCTCTTCTCTTCTCTTTCTTTTAATTATGTTATTATGAGATGCCTTATCTGGAGAATAATATGGTTTATGACAACAGCCTCTCTTATCTTCTCTGATGGCCCAGAGAGAGTGCCCTCGTGATTGGAGAGTGGTAGAGGTGTAGGCGACTGAAATTTGATTGGAGAGGCTGAAAGAGCGGGCGGGAGTTCGACTGGAGAGGGGGGGTGAGATGGGTGATTGGAGAGGTTGGACTGGGGGCGGGAGTGCTTTTGATTGGAGAGGCATCAAGACAGTATGGTCTTTGATTTGATGTGTGTGTGTGTGTGTGTGCTGTTTGCTGACTGAGTGTTTAGAATGCAAGCACCTATTCTCTTGTCTGATTGTTAGAGCTGGTGTGTGATTGTAGTGGCCACTCCGGCGTCTTGATCGGTGGTGCTAGAACCTGAAACTGTGGTAATTGGCCAAAGCTTGGTGTGGGATGGCACCTGATTGGAGTGGATGTAGCAATGCTAGTCTATGATTGGATGAAGTTGTCAGTAAGCCTGTGTGTGATTGGAGAGGCTTTAGAGAGGTGTGTGTGTGTGTGTGTGTTTAGAGACTTGACCACTGAGTGTGTGATAAGACGTGAGGAGGCGGGAGCAGCAAAGTGTGTGATTGACACACAAATCTATCATGCATAAGCAATCACGCACCTATGCATTATGGATGCTGCCTGTAGGGGTGTGTCTGTGTGTGTGTGTGTGTGTGTGTGTTAGTGTGTGTTGGGGATGGGGGATGTATGTGTGTAAAACTAGCCATCAGCTAGTGATGTTTACTGCAGACTGAATTTGAACATTGTGATGTGTGGAGGTCCAAACACACACCAGGTTGTAAACTCAATGCAGAGTATATTTGAAGCCTCTGAAGTCCTGAGCCCAAACCCCAACCAAGCTCAATGCTGAATTTCCTTTGAGATGTCGTGTCCCCTTTACTCCGAAGACCATCAGTTCCTCGACCTCTACTCTCTTGCCACTTTACTCATCGATATGTTTCAATCTGGGTCTTATGGGGCAGCCGTGGCCTACTGGTTAGCGCTTCGGACTTGTAACCGGAGGGTTGCCGGTTCGAACCCCGACCAGTAGGCACGGCTGAAGTGCCCTTGAGCAAGGCACCTAACCCCTCACTGCTCCCCGAGCGCCGCTGTTGTTGCAGGCAGCTCACTGCACCGGGATTAGTGTGTGTTCACTGTGTGCTGACTGAGTGTGTTTCAATAATTCACGGATTGGGATAAATGCAGAGACCAAATTTCCCTCACGGGATCAAAAGAGTATATATACTTATACTTATACTTAAACAGGAGGCTATCTGTCCTGGCCTAAACCTTCAGAGGCTGCCTTGGACATGTCAGGTAATCTCTTTGAAGTCTTTGAAGTGCTCAGCCCAAATCCAAGCAAGCTCACTACCGAAGTCCTTGGTTTGCTTTTCATTCTGCATATCATGTCTCTTCTATTCAAACGAGTGGTGGTTCCTCGACCTCTCTTGACATGCTCTATGCCTTTGGACATGAGACGTACTGACAGACAGGTCCTGAGGCTAACGTACTACTCAACGCTGAGGCTAACGTACTACTCAACGCTGAAGCTAACGTACTACTCAACGCTGAGGCTATTTCTCTTACAACATGCTCTGACTGTAGCCCTCGTCGTCACAAATGACAAGAGTCGGCCTTATCCTGCTCAAGGCAAACCCCACTACATGACACCCCTCATCAAAAAGGTGGATTTTGCAGCAGAGCTTTTATTTTGATATTACATTTCACATGGATAATTGGTATCACTCTGAATGGCTGACAACCGTAAGCATCTTTCAGGTGTATTGCTAGATTGCTAGAGTCATCGTGAGGTAGTTGAAGCACTTGTCTACCTCGTATATGCTCTATGGCCAGGAGGGGATGGCAAGGCAGGGAAGGGAACAGTGAAAACTGAAAAGCCTGCTACGTCCCCTAGTCACAACGACTTATTTCATAGCCAACCGGAGAAAATGGTTTCCTTCGGCATGACCTCTTAGAACACATTCATTCTTAGAACACATTCATTCTTAGAACACATTCATTCCCAGCCCGTCTGTGTCTCTCACTCTGTCAGGGCATTAAGAGTGAGGGAGTGCAGAGGAGGATTGGAGGAGACGGTGTTGTTTTGGGCAGACGGTGCAAGATTTGTGGAGGGTGGAGGAGGAGTGAGTGAGTGTGTCTGTCTGTGTGCAAGCCTGGTGTTGGACAAACACAAGTGTTTGTGTTTTGGGCTGTTGAGCATTTGCAAATGGATGCAGAGAGTTTTGTAGGTCACAGGTGTTTGTTTTTTCTGTGTGTGAGGGAGGGAGCTTGATGTGAGACTGCCTGTGTATTTTTGCGATGTGTGTGGCCATGGCAAGGTGTGTGTGTGTGTGTGGTAGTTTGTGATTGTGTGTGCTTGAGTGATGCCTCTCTCTGTGTGCATGTGTTTATGTCTGTCTGTCTGTCTGTCTGTCTGTCTGTCTGTCTGTTTATCTGTCTCTGTGTGTGTGTCTTTGTGCACATGTTGTCATGTCGTGTACAGCATGCATGCTTGACTCACAACATTCATATTTCCTGTTGGCATATCCATAAAGCACATGGCTGTGTGTGTGTGTGTGTGTGTGTGTGTGTGTGTGTGTATGTGTGTCTTTGAGTGAGTGTGTATTGGTTTGTGTGTGTGTGTGTGTGTGTGAGATTGTGTTTGTGTGAGTGTGCTGCGCTAAGAGAGTTGGGAGCAGGGCCAGACTGTAGTTAACGCCACGCTAACTCCGATTAGCTGCTAGCCCACAGAGCCGCTGTGACCGAGGATACGACACAACACCACCCTCCCTCAGACACTCT
>NW_027468718.1:18096693-18117608 GCF_046254945.1 Alosa pseudoharengus | reverse complement strand
TACCTCCCTCTTCTTACTCCCCTGCTCAATTTATTCCCAGCAGGGCCCATATCATTCGCTCTTGTTTGCTCTCCTGATTGCCATGCTTGGCTACAGGCTCCGCCCCCCCCCTGTCTCCTCTTTCTTTTCTTCTCCTCTTTTCTCTTCTCCTCTTTTCTCTTCTCCTCTTTTCTCTTCTCCTCTTTTCTCTTCTCCTCTTTTCTCTTCTCCTCTTTTCTCTTCTCCTCTTTCTTTTCTTCTCCTCTTTTCTCTTCTCCTCTTTTCTCTTCTCCTCTTTTCTCTTCTCCTCTTTTCTCTTCTCCTCTTTTCTCTTCTCCTCTTTTCTCTTCTCCTCTTTTCTCTTCTCCTCTTTCTTTTCTTCTCCTCTTTTCTCTTCTCCTCTTTTCTCTTCTCCTCTTTTCTCTTCTCCTCTTTTCTCTTCTCCTCTTTTCTCTTCTCCTCTTTTCTCTTCTCCTCTTTTCTCTTCTCCTCTTTCTTTTCTTCTCCTCTTTTCTCTTCTCCTCTTTTCTCTTCTCCTCTTTTCTCTTCTCCTCTTTTCTCTTCTCCTCTCAGGCACAGTTTCTTTTCTGTCCGTCCGTCACCGTCACCGTCACGTGTCTGTGTCTGTGTTTATCTCTCCTTTCTTCTCTCTCTCTCTCTCTCCCTCTCTCTCTCTCTCTCTCTTTGTGTCCATCTCTCTTTCTCTCTGCTTCTCTTTCATCCCCCTCTCATTCTCTTGCCCTTTATCTCTGTTGCTGTAGCGCTGGCCTTGCTTATGCTCTAGGCTGCAGTCCAAGCCAAGTGATTTACTCTAAAAGGATCGACACACACACACACACACTTTCTCCCTTTCCTAGCATGCTGTGGAAAAACTATCAGGGCCTTGTGTAGTGTGTTTCATGCTGAGGACCCCCCCCCCCCCCCCCCAGTGACGTCTGGCGGAGCGCTTCAGAGAGCCCGCAGCACAGTCCTGCTCAGATCCTCTGTGAGAGCCCATGAGGCCAGCCCTGGCTCCTATGAGGAGGAGTTGTACCGCTCTGTACCTGATAGCCCTCTCGTCTCACTGGGCTCTCTGTGGACAGTGGGGAAGGATCCACATGGGGACAGAAGCTGTTTAATTTGACTCACACACACACACTCACACACACACACACACACACACACACACACACACACACACACACACACACACACACTGTTGAGACTGAGGGAGTAATGGTGGGTGGTTGGAGTAATGCAATTTGGAGAGTCATCAGACTCGATTAAACGATGCCGGTGTTCCCTGGGAGTGGGGCTGATTGACAGGCAGGTTCCAGTCAACCTCTTGAATACATCAGCTCACTCCCTTATAATAGTGGTCTTCATGGAGGATGGGTCTCTCCTGATCGAAAGTCATCAGTCTGTGACCGTCTCTGTGTGTGTGTGTGTGTGTGTGTGTGTGTGTGTGTGTGTGTGTGTGTGATGAAAGGGCTTTTCCTTATATGAGAATATAAATTGCTTAGGAGGCAATCTGTTTGGTGCAGAGTTCTAGTGTGTGTGAGAGTCTGTTTGTGCACATTCTAGGCATACTTTACCTTCCCCATCTACTCTGTGTGGGTGTTTCTTTGTGTTTGTATGCCGTGTGTGTGTGTGTGTGTGTGTGTGTGTGTGTGTGTGTGTTTCTTTGTGCTTGCATGCCGTGTGTGTGTGTTCCTGTCCTCCTTTTGGCTGGCGGTCCCAGCGGAGGTGAGTCTGCCATGTCTTTGCTGACTCAGACAGAAGTATGTCTGACTCCTTAGCCCATAAACCACAAGCCAATACTCACACACACACACACACACACACACACACACACACACACACACACAAAGAGAGACCTTCACGACCTTACACACCTTCACTCTCTCTCTTCTCTTCATCTTTCTCTCTTTCCCTCTCTATACTGCTTCAGCTTTCACTCTCTCCTTCTACCCGGGGGGTCACACAAAGGAGAGGCACACACTCAGACAACCAGTTAAATAAGTAGCTTAGTTACACATTAGGGCTGGGCGATATGGCTGAAAACTGTATCACGATATAAGTAATTCATATCAGTCGATATCGATAATTATTGATTTTTTTTTTATTGAATTAAAATCAGAGGAAGGTTAAGTTTAAAATCATGAAAAACACTCAAATAAATAAATGCACATAAGTCTGAATGAAAAGCAGCACTGGTTGAGGCCTGGAAATATTACAAACAAAGTAGCTTAATTTGCTAGTTTATCATAGTCTACTGGTTAGACTGTTCAGTTTCCCCACGTGTGTTTAAGTTTCAAATGAATACCTTTTCTTCTTGGGACAGGCCCGTTTGAGTCTTGGAAAGTACTTTTCCATTTGCATTGGGATTGAGATGATTAGAACTTAGCAGTCAATTTGAATGCAACAGTTTTGAACAAATTCGTGCAGCTTGCTAATGATGCTAACCGGATTTAATAGAAATTTAGCCAGTCGTTTTGCACGATTGTGAATGTTTGGATTATGTGCATGCTAGAGAGAGAGAGAGAGAGGGAGAGAGAGAGAACACGAACTCATTGAGAGTCTGTGTTGAGGTAGGCCTACTTCTATCGCCTACTCTGGTAGGGTTGCACATAGCTATGCAAGATATATTTAGCCTATTTATTTATGGACAAGGTAAGGAGGTGTGTGTTGCTTTTAATTATCGAATGTTCTATCGAACATATTTTTTTTATTGATATCAATTACATGTCTATTGCGATACTATATCGCTATCGTTTTATCGCTCTGCCCTACTACCCATGCTCACACACTCTCTCATATAGGCTACAGTGGATATTCTTAGTCTTTTTGGACAGAAAAGCATTTACACACACACTTATACACACTAGTGTTGTCACAATACCAAAATGATGATACCAATACTAAAATGATTCCATGGCAGAGACCAGTAATCACTGATTCCAGTAATGGTGTAGGCCTAGGACATTAACATTCTTTCTTTTTCTTTGTAGCTGCTGAAAAACATCCATCTTTTATTAAAACCTGATTAAAGCAGCACATGCTTTAATGCACATACACACACACACACACACACACACACACACACACACACACACAAACACAAACATACATCTCAAATTACATAATTACAGCATAAGAAGAATGAGAAGCGTTCTGCTTAGAGTAGAGAGATTAGTTTCCATGGTAACCTGGCACTGGACGCTTTGCTCAGTGAGCAGTAGTCGGGCAAAGTGTGTGTGTGTGTGTGTGTGTGTGTGTGTGTGTGTGTGTGTGTGTACGTTGAACTGCTTTTAAGCGATAGCTCGGCTGTAATATTTCTCCTGGTCATCAGTCAAGACTCCCCTCCGGTTGTCGGCCCAAATGAGGTCTATTAGATGCCATTGTAGAGCGCACACACAGCCCATCAAAGCAGGCCAATCTGTTGTGTGGCCTCAGTGGACAGTTCCTTAAAGAAAGAGAGCGAGAGAGAGAAAGAGAGAGAGAGAGAGAGAGAGAGAGCGACCGAGCGCGAGAGAAAGAGAGAGGGAGATCTGGGATTGTGTTTAGGATGAATGCCCAAAACAACAGTGGCTGGGCACTATACGGGCCCAGCCCAGCCCAGCCCTGGGTCTCTCCAGCAGAACACCCGGGATGCCTGAGGTCCTGCTGTGGGAGGCCTCCACTGTGTGCCCAGAGTGTGGATTCTACTGGACACACGCACGCACACACACACACACACACACACACACACACACACGCAGACACACTCACACACACACACACTCACACACGCACTCAGAGAGGAGGGATGGGACTGTGCTCTTCTCATGGAACATGGATCAAAATAAGACCAACAGACACATACACAGACACACACAAAGGAGGGATCTTGATCTTCTCATGGAGCATGGATCACATGCACAAACCCACACATCCATGTGGACAGACATTTGTGCCAGCACAAACACAGCCTGTGTGTGTGTGTGTGTGTGTGTGTGTGTGTGTGTGTGTGTGTGTGTGTGTGTGTGTGTGTGTGTGTGTGTGTGTGTGTGTGTGTGTGTGTGTGTGTGTGTGTGTGTGTGTGTGTGTGTGTGTGTGTGTGTGTGTGTGTGTGTGTGTGTGTGTGTGTGTGTGTGTGTGTGTGTGTGTGTGTGTGTGTGTGTGTGTGTGTGTGTGTGTGCGCGCTGAAGAGCTGGTTCTTTTTATGTTTAGGCATGCAGTTGTGTGTGAATGTTTTATGAGGGATGAGTAAGTCAAGTGGGAAAAGTGTAAATAACCACAGGGCCTAAGACAGAGAGCAGAAAGAGTTGGAGAAAAGACACACACACACACACAAAAATGTGTTTGATATTCATTAAGTATTAAATGATCCTCTTTCACTTTCTTGCTGTCGGTACACTCTCACACACCCGCCGTGTTTGCTCGTCACTGCTGACCACTGTGGTCAGGCACCTGCTAGCAGTCGCTCCTCTCAGGGATTGAGGTCGTGGCCAGGCCCCAGAACAAAGCATGCTGGGTAAAGGCCATCTCCGGCCACAGCCTCTCTCCCACCTGCCTCACATCAAAGCCCCTCTTCCTCCGCCTCCTCCTCCTCCTTTTCTCTCTCATCTCTTTCTCTCTCTCTCTCTCTCTCTTGTTCTCTCTCTCTTCTATCATGTTGCCATGATCTCCGCTCTCTTCTCTGGGGTTCTGGCGTTGTCTCAGAAAGCAGCTGTGCTCACCCCACACTGGGCCGCAGTGACCCGTTCCCCTCTCCACACACACACACACACACACACACACACACACACACACACACACAATCTCCACACACACTCATTCTCTCTCCCTCTTTCTCTGTCTCTCTTTCTTTCCAACAGTCTCGCCTCACAAAGCCGAGCTGTTGGGATTTGTTTCTCATCCCTCTTTTTATCCCTCACTCTCTCTCTCTCTCTCTCTCTGCTTTGTTTGTGTTGCTGGGCCAGTGGGTCTGAAGCGTTCTCTGGCGTCTGTGAAGTGAGCTGATGGTTTTGATGTGATGCAGGCAGTATGAGAGGAGAGCTTTTCACAAGAACCAACATCTCTGGGCTGCAGCCCAGCCTGATTATTGACTTTTATTTCAATCATGAAGTGAGTCAGACAACCTGAGAGTCGTGCTGAGTGTGTATATGAGTGTGTGTGTGTGTGTGTGTGTGTGTGTGTGTGTGTGTGTGTGTGTCTGTGTGTGCACACGCTTTCCCAGAAGTAAAAAAGCCTGGTACCTTTTATCTTAGCGATGCTTTACACAGAATCAAGGCCCTTGGCTTATTAAAACTGTTTACAATGTTGAGATTGCCTGCGAGAGAGCCTCACTTCTAATGGGTTCACTGAGAATTGTGTTCCTTACTCCCGTTTGGTGGTTGAAGGCTGATGCGTGAGTGGGGAATGAATGCACCTGCAAGCCTTTAGTACACCCATGCTTTGATGTTTATGTTTATGTGGCTGCTCCATGTGTCCTGTGTCTCAATAAGTTGGTGTACAGTATATACCCTTCTGAAGCAATGCCCATATACTTAACACCTTTTGAAGTCTGTCTGTCTGGTGGTGGAGTGATGCTGACCTATTTCTGTGTGTGTGTGTGTGTGTGTGTGTGTGTGTGTGTGTGTGTGTGTGTGTGTGTGTGTGTGTGTGTGTGTGTGTGTGTGTGTGTGTGTGTGTGTGTGTGTGTGTGTGTGTGTGTGTGTGTGTGTGTGTGTGTGTGTGTGTGTGTGTGTGTGTGTGTGTGTGTGTGTGTGTGTTTCCAGATGATGAAGCATGCGTGGGATAGCTACCGCCAGTACGGCTGGGGCCACAACGAGCTGAAGCCGCTGGCCAAGAAAGGACATTCCACCAACATCTTCGGTGAGCCACTTTCACCTATTGGACAGCTACACACACACACACGCACATGCACACACTCTGGCTGGCTGTACAACAATCTAAATGCAAACATTTACACACATGCATATCTCATACACAGTATATACAACGTGATAAAAACGTTCCAATATGGCTTAGTATATTTATCTAGCAGACACACTCAGTCACTGCCACTTCATACTGGCTGTATGAATACATGGAAACGTAAAAGCAAGCACACAATTAATTTGCATTTGTATGCTTGCACACGTGCATAAATAAACTGGATACAGGATGATGTTAAATGTATAGCTGTGTGATCTAGCATGGTATATTTGCAGAGCGTTGTTCCAGTCAAACAAACAAATGAAATAAATACATGGACATGAACAATACACACACACAGTTGCAATCATGATCATGCATGAATGCAGCAACAAATTAGCTTGTGGTTTGTTCTATCCACACACGCTGAATGTTACCTTCACGGCATTGTGGCTACTACCACACACACACACACACACACACACACACACACACACAGCCTGGTTTCCTCTGATCTTTGGTGTTGTTCTGCTGTGCAGCTGTTTTCTGAGATAAATATGACCAGACAATGTGGATTGAATCTCAATAGTTGTGTATAGATTGTGTGTGTGAGTGTGGCAAGACTGTGTGTGTCTTGGTTCATCTGTGTCTGTTTGTGTTTGCTTAGTGTGTTTGTTAGCATGTGATTGGTGCGGGAGATCGAGGCAGTCAGCTAATTGAGCAGAAAGTGTGTGTTTCTGCGAGTGTGTGTGTGTGTGTGTGTGTGTGTGTGTGTGTGTGTGTGTGTGTGTGTAAACTTGTGTCTGTGGACAGGCCTGTATTGATCACCATTGTGTGTGTGTGTGTAAGCAAGTATGAGGGAATGTTGTGTGTGTGTGTGTCTGTGTGTGCGTGAGAGGGAGTGAAAGAGAACACCATGTTGGAACAGTGATGACTTCAGATAGGCTCTACTCAGTCTGAGGAGCCCCTTGTGGATACTACTCTCAGTAAACACACCCACACACACTCTCCCTGTAACACACACACACACACACACACACACACACACATTCTCTCTTTCTCCCCGTCACTCTGTCTCTCTCTCACACACACACACACACACACACACACACACACACACACATTCTCTCTTTCTCCCCGTCACTCTATCTCTCCCACCACACACACACACACACATTCTCTCTTTCTCCCCGTCACTCTGTCTCTCTCTCACACACACACACACACACACACATTCTCTCTTTCTCCCCGTCACTCTATCTCTCCCACCACACACACACACACACACACACACACACACACACAGAGCTCCCCTTCTGCCCTGTCCCTTGTCTGTAACAAGCCCATCTGATGTCTGTGATTTTCCCCCATCCTGTGGATGTGGGTGGAAATGGGGCCAGCGCTAAGACTCTGTGTTTGCCGACTCCCGCCGCTAATCTGGGCCCATGTTAACATTGCCTCCACTCCTCGGCACCTCTGATCTCCGCCGCTAATCTGGGCCCATGTTAACATTGCCTCCACTCCTCAGCACCTCTGATCTCCATATCATGGGAATCTGCCCGGCCTCAAAGGCATCTTTATCTGCGGGTTGGCTCAGCCGCTCCAGTGGAGATAGGAGTACTGTAACACAGCTGGCTTGTGGTCATTTAGCATGGAGGGCTTATAGGCCCGATCATCAGAATGATTACTGGAGCGCTGTGTCTTGTGTGGCCGTGCCAGTGCAAACAAGTGTTTTCATTCATTTTATTCAAGCATTCGTTTGCTCATTCAGTTTTCCATTTCATTCATGCATCCGTCTTCCCCAACACAAGCAGACTTAAAACCTAATGAAGTGGCCAACAGCAGTAGCATGGTTGCCATGGTGTTGCCATGGTTTCTGGTTGGCAGTGTCTTTTGCCTCGACCCTTTGTGTCAGTGTCATTTCGTCCCGGCCCTTGCTGGGACCCTGTGGATCACTGTGTGGATGTGTGGACCGGAGCATCCTGGATTTCAGGCAGCGTGCTGTGGTGTGTGAGTTGACCTTTCGACCCCAGCCGGCGGTCAGAGCAATCGGAGTAAACAGATCGGGTGTCGGCTCGGCTCGTCTGATTGCAGTCCTGTGGTTGGTGGGTTAGGGCTCGTATGTGTGTTTTGACCACTTCCTCTGTGATAGAAGCCAAGACCATCACTTCGACTGCCAATGCTTTTATCAGACGTGGTGTGAAAATGTAAACATAGTCGGACATTTAGAGAAAGAGATAGCGAGAGCAAGACAGAAAGAGAGAGAGAGAGAACAAGCGAGAGAAGATGAGGGTTAGAGCCGCTAGGCTGTGAATATTATTGCAATAAAACTTGTAATCATTTTTCAAAATGCACCTCCAATTTCACATTGCTCTAAATAGACATCATAAAGTCCATCATTATTCTGGCAGAAAAAAGGCTTTTCACTCCTACCACACACACACACACACACACACACACACACACACACACACACACACACACCTTTTTAACACTCTTATTAACATGCCTCATTTCCCTCTTCTGCAGCCCTTTTGTTGATGGTTATTTTGTTCCTTGTTAATTGCTTGTCGTTGCAGACCTCAGTGTGTTGATGTATGCGTGCATATGTCATGCCAATAATTATGTGTAGATTGGAAGAGATACGTGAGTGTGTGAGTAGAATAAGAGATGAGGCCCCAGATTGATAACATAAACGTCTTGCAACAGAAAAGAGAGCGCAGGAGAGAAGGTGTGTGTGTGTGTGTGTGTGTGTGTGTGTGTGTGTGTGTGTGTGTGTGTGTGTGTGTGTGTGTGTGTGTGTGTGTGTGTGTGTGTGTGTGTGTGTGTGTGTGTGTGTGTGTGTGTGTGTGTGTGTGTGTGTGTGTGTGTGTGTGTGTGTGTGTGTGTCCTGAGCCGTAAGCGGGCCTCCAGATCACTGTCACTGGAAGAGCCTACTTTACTTGCACACAGGACATCAGCTCAGATTGCATAGATAGACATATATGTGCACAAACGTATACACACACAGAGAGAGACCCTCATGAAGGAAACTCTACACCCAGGTCTCACCCTTGCGCCATCGGGTAAGTGCTTTACCGACTGCTTTTCACTGTCAGTCCCACCCGTGTATATATACACACACACACATTTGGGAGTATATTACACTGCCTTGCACGCCATCCAGTGTTGTGTGTTGTACAGTAACGTAACTACTTTTTCGAGTAAAAAGTAGTGTAACACGCTGCTACTGAAAATTTGGTAACGTAACATAGTTCCTTTTTCATATCGGCGCAACGATACTTTTCCCAGGCAGGGACAGATTTGACAGCGACGCTGCTTACGTGACAGAGGCTGGTAGCATGAAGTGCAATCATAGCTCCACGGTACGTGACAGGGGCTGGTGGCAATAAAGAGCAATCATAGCAAGCAAGACGCAGCCAACGCTAACTCCTGAGGGGTTGAAACTAAGGGGAGGAATGTGAGTGTTAGTTGTAGCCTACACTGTGCCCTGATTTTGTCCACTGCCGTTAACTCAACTGCCAGCCTATTGATACGATTTGCACTAGCTTTGCACCAAATTTTGGAGGAGCGCCTGTTTAATGAAAGAGCATAAGTCTATAAAATAAGCCCTTATATATTTTGTGTTCACCTATATGCCCAAGATGTATCGAGGCTATGTTATTTGATATTGTTTCATAGGGCTTTAGTGGTAGTGTTGAACCCAATGTATATATAAGCCCAATGTTTTCTGTTTGTGCTCTGTTTGTGGCATTTTTTTTATAATAAAGAGCACAAAAGAAATACCTGTTATGTCCTCCATAGTAGAACTTTATGTAGGCCTACACATTTAGGAACAGATATTGGGTTCTGCCCAAAGTCGAGCAACATAAAAGTAACGAGTAACATAAAAAGTTACTTTCCATAGAGGGTAATTAAGTAAAGTAACGGGTTACTTTTTTGAGAAGTAACGAGTAACGAGCAAACACTACTTTTTAAAAGTAACTTCCCCAACACTGATGCCATCACACACCACATTTTCTCTCCCCTAGTCTGCCCCCTGTGGTGAGAGCCAGTAATACGTTAGTGTTTCCTTTGAACTTCAACAAATAAAGCCAAAATCGGTTGGCCATATTAGCAACATTGGAGCCGGAGTCTGCCCAGTAAGTACTATTTGTTGGAGCTAGAGCATCAGTCCAGCCCAGCCCAGAATTGACCACATATTGTATAAGTATCCGCCATGTTTTGTTTTGCTTCCTATTGGTGACTGCTCATATGTTCCGTACTACTCATATGTTCTGTACAGTCACTGTCTCCACAAACCTCTACATACACATGTAGATAACATTTAGAAAAAACGCCTCTCTGATCATCTCTGCTGTCAGCAAATGGCAGCTCTGCCTGTGTGAGTCCGTCTAATAGAATCAGCATGCGCTAGCTCAGCTCAGTGAGTGTCGTGGAGTATCAGGTTGCCGGGGGGGGGGGGGGGGGATATACCGCTCTCTACGCTGAGGTAACTTGTGTCATGCACAGCACCTCAGCCAATCCCCTCACAGCAGGAGACTAGTCCTGAGTCAGCAGCAGTTAAAAAGACCTCCCGTGACCCAGATCCGGGGTTAATGTCGGATAAGGATTCCATAAGATGACCGGTAATGAAGGCTGGGGGGGAGACGAGTTGAGGGTCATGGCCCTTCACATCATACAGATGTATGGATCGTACTGGAACATTCTATTGTTCCGACGAAGAACCTGACATCTGGAGTTTTCTCTAGAGAACCTTGGGGAGTCACTTGAAACCATGATTAAAAACTGTAAAGAGGTTCTAGTTGGAAGTGCTCCAAGTTTTTTAGTCTAGGACCAGGTAAGCCGATTCCTAGTCTCAACACTCTGAGACTGGGAGACTGATGGACTGTCAGTGACCAAGTGACCGACAGGAGGGACTCACTGAAAGGCCAAAGGGCTATGGTCCGTGGCCGTAGCGGTTGCCATAGTGATTACTGTGGCCAGACAGGCTTAGTAGTGTATATGCATTCCTCCCTATTGAGAGTGGAAGCCTGTCAGATTAGAGCAACAAAAACTAATCCCACACACAAATAATTACATATTAAGTGAAGACACACACACTTCAGTACTCAGTATGCATGTATGGTCATGTACGTAGAAAGTGTGTTACACACACACACACACACACACACTCAAATGCACCCAAGACAGGTGTGCATTCAGTGTTCCAAAAGGACTACTTCTCATCCTCTCTTGGAGTTATGATCTTGGAGCTGCTCTGATACTGACGTGTGTGTCTGTGTCTGGTTGTGTGTTTTACAGTGATGTGTCTCTGTGTAAGTATACTGTATGCATTCCATATGGGTGTATCCCTGCATTGTGTGTGTGTGTGTGTGTGTGTGTGATTGGCATCTAGGTCAGTGCTCATTGTTGCATCGTCCCACATGACTTCCCATAGAACCCAGACAGGACTAGAGCGTGCTGGGAAGAGGAAGACACTGTTGGCATGGAAACGCCCTTCCTTAGCAAAGACAAACTTGTGTATGTTTATGTGTGTGTGTGTGTTTCTGACTAATGTAAACAAGGGCTGTCTGCGCTGGGAAGCACCAAACACTCTGCATTCGCATCATCAAGATGGCTACTCAGGAGTGTGTGTAATCTCGTCAGGGGAACATGGAGAAGAGAGAAGATGAGGGAAAGGGGGGGGAGAGCGAGAGAGCGAGCCTTGGGGGAGACACAGAGAGCCCAATACATTTGGGGTGGGGGTGTTGTTGAAAGCCTGGTTGGAAAGCGATGAGCAGTTATGGATCTCTGTCCCTTCCTTCCCACTCCCACCACCAACACCCCACCCCGAGGGCACATCTCCTCCTTCATGTGGCGTAGTCATGTGCTCATTTGAATAATTCCCAGCATGCCACGTGTGTCCCACGGGCCTTGATGAAATCTCCAATTACAGACGTGTCTGCGGCGAGCGCTGAAATTGTCTTCCCTGGGTGGCCAGTATTGCCCTAATGATGCGTGTGATTCTCTTGTTCATTTAATGGGACTCGTGAGAACACGCGGAAATGACTGTGTGGTGAAGAACAGCAGTAGCGATGTCTCGCTGTCACTGTGTGTGTGTGTGTGTGTGTGTGTGTGTGTGAGAGAGTGTAGTTGTGTGTGTGTGTGCATTTGTATGTGGTGTTCGCTTATTCAGTGTGTTTGTGTGGTAGTAATTATGTTAGACTTTGAGGAAGTTTGTAAGTTATTTTTGTATTAGTGTTATCTGTGCTCATCACTGCTGCCAGTGCAAAGCCTGGTATCTCACATTTGATTGGGTTTCGAGTGCTAATAATTGCATACATTCATAAAACGACATGCTCTCATTTTAAGTGTGATGAGAGGTGAAGGCTTGCTACCAAGCAAGAGTAGTGAGAGTTGTTCTTATGTGAATCCATAAGTGATTGTGTGTGTTTGTGTTTGTGTCGGTTGGTCGGTTAGTCAGATGGCGTGACAGATTTCCCTTCATGCATCTGTGCTGTACCCGGTTTTCTCAAGACTGTGGTAGAGACATGGGGGGAGAAAACAGCCAAACGGGCACAGACCCTGATGTGTTTTTTGGGCTCGCTGCTGTATTTGGACATGTGATGCATAGCCTCTGTAATTGACTTAATTTCAGGTTATTCAGGCCTTGGACCCTTTCTGCCTTCTGTTTTTATTTAATGTCTCCTGCTGAAGCTCTCTGGCAGGCACAGGCGAGGTTTGTCCTGGCTGGTGTTGCCATAATGTTGATCTTGGGGATCCTGTCCTTCGTATTGGTGAAGTGCCTAAAGGCATCGAGCCTCATTAATGGAACGGTATGAATAAATGAATTTATAAAAGATGAATTATTTACATGGCTGACTTTGAATCATACACCATGGACAAGTTGTTCTTCCAGTGTGGACCTGTGAGTAGAGTACATGCGCTGACATTGATTCTGGAAATCACATGGGTTTTGTTTTGGTGGGTTGAGAGTGGGTGTGGTGATATAGTATACGTAAAATCAGGTAGATACAGTAATGATGCTTGTAGTCTCTCACACACACACACACACACACACTTCTCCTGATCAGTCATCCTGTATTGCTGTTGATGCTGCTGAAGTGGCATATGGAGGCTTTGAGGCTTTAGTGAGTGAGTTGTCAAAGTGATCCCAAACTTTCTCTCAAACTGCACTGCAGCACAAGGCTCTCACAGAGCAGCTCTAAGCTGTACTTCCCCTTGGCTCTCTTTTCTGTGTGTGTGTGTGTGTGTGTGTGTGTGTGTGTGTGTGTGTGTGTGTGTGTGTCTTTTAAGTGCACAAGTTCTGTTCTCTTCTGGGATGGGTTGTTGGCACCACTGTAGAGCACCACAGACGAAGGCAAAGAAGAAAATGGAAAAGCAAGTCTTGAGAAGAATACAAGAGACATAAAAAGTAACACGACTGAGCACTGGACTTCCCAGCAGGGATTCCACACTTTCATCACTCTCTCTGTCTTTCTGTCTCTCTCTATCTCTCTCTCTCTCTCTCTCTCTCTCTCCCTCCCTTCTGTCCTCTTTTCCCACTCTTTTCTCTTCTTTCCTCTTCTCCTCTCCTCCCCAGCTGAAGGCTAATCCAGTCAGGATGGAGAATTGAGAGCTGATGCCAAGGCTAGACAGACACACACACACACACACACACACACACACAACTCTGCTCCCTGCAGCACCACCAACACCAGCTCAGCCCATAGGGAATGCACATAATCTGCTGAGAGATGAAGGGAAGAGGAAGTGTAGCTGGAGAGAGAGGGAGAGTGTGTGTGTGTGTGTGTGTGTGCGTTTATGTGTGTGCGTTTATGTGTGTGCGTTTATGTGTGTGTCTGTGTATGTGTGTTTGTGTATGTGTTTGTGTGTGTATGTGTTTATGTGTATGTGTGTGTGTGTGTGTATGTGTGTTTGTGTATGTGTGTTTGTGTATGTGTTTGTGTGTGTTTGTGTATGTGTATGTGTTTGTGTGTGTATGTGTTTATGTGTATGTGTGTGTGTCTGTGTATGTGTGTCTGTGTATGTGTGTGTGTATATGTGTGTCTGTGTATGTGTGTGTATATGTGCTTGTGTGTGTGCTTGTGCGCGCGTGTTTGTGTGCGTATTGTGAATGAGAGAGTAGTTTGAGGTAACACTGGGGTGAGGGAAAGAAAAGTGGAGGAAAGAAAGACTAACGGAGAATGGAAGAGAATGAGAATGGAAGAGAATGAGAATGGAAGAGAATGAGAATGGAAGAGAATGGAGAATGGAAGAGAATGGAGAATGGAAGAGAATGAGAATGGAAGAGAATGAGAATGGAAGAGAATGGAGAGACATGAATGAGACAGAGGGTCTGAGTGGGAGAGAAGGAGCGAGGGATGGTGATGAAAGAGGAAGAGAGGCCAAGATGGAGGCAAAGAGAGGGAGAGAGAAAGGAAGGCAATCGAGTAGAAGGGGTTAGGACCAGGGTAGGAATTTTAACGGCGGCCACGACGGCCATGGCCGTCGTTGACCCTTGCGTTGGCCGTGATGCCCCTTTGAAAATCAGAGGTTTACAGGCCACTGTGGCCTTGGTGCCCCCTTCTTTCAATATTCTGGTTTGCGTCCGACTAATAGCGTATTTTATTAGCCTATGGCCTGTCAAAATAATCTTAGCATTCACAGCGCAAATTAATTTAGTCTTTTACGCAGTGAGTGACGGCGCACGGCAAGAAAAAAAGTGTGTCCAAATTCACCCATTCTTCTCAGTTGAACTACTCACGAAGTAGCCTAGGCCTACTCATCATACAGACATCACATGAGATGTCTGTATCACATCACATGAGAGAGCTTTCATTCATCTCGGTGGAATACTTCACGAACCCTTCGTTCAACACATAACAAACCATATATCAAAATAAACAGCAGACCTTACCGAACACAAAGGTATAAAGTAGTCCCCTGTACAGTTAGCCGTTCCAGAGTAATCCGGTTTGAATTTGCAGCAAATTTCGACATGCATGTCTCCAAATTTGGGCTTTAAGTTTCACAATGTGTTTACATTTTTCTACATGATTTCATAACAGGCCAAATTCAAAATAAATGTTACAAATATCGCCTAGATATCGGTTAATATTAAAATCAGAGGATATACAGCTGACTAAGAGTTTGTGAAAGAAGCCTTAGGCCTAATGATCACAAAACGCTAAGCATGCATCTAGGCTACTTGAGTTTCTTAAAGCTGAGCTGTTCTTAAATTGTTCAATACATGATTTCATAACAGGCCAAATATAAAATAAATGTTAAATATAGCCTAGATATCTGTAAATATCAGATAATCAGATGATTTACAGTTCTATGTAATATGTCATGTTTCATGTTTTTGTAATGTTTCATACAGTGATGCAGGTCTACTGCTGTGAATAGGCCAAATACAACTTTGATCATTTTTATAGCCTACTACTGTATAGTTAACTTTGGCCTTGGTGCCCTGACATGTGGCCTTTGTGCCCCCCACCAAATATGCCCAACTGAAGGCCAAGTGGCCTTGCCCCTAAAATGGTGAAATTCCAAGCCTAGTTGGGACCCAACACTTCTGAATGAGTGACTGTGTGAGGACACGCAAAGCTTGTTCAGGTCCCAGAAAGCGAGAAGGAGAATGTGAAGGGAAGGAGAGAGGTTAAAACAAATCTGGTCCAGCATCTGATGGCTTAGCCCTGACTGACCGGTCATGCTGTGGTCCATCTCTTCAGCTGGTGTGGGCTGCAGGGCTCTAAAGGTCAGCGTAGGTCACCCAGGGTGGGTGGAGGTTCAGCCCCGTAGTCCTGGTAGATCGCTCTCATCTCAGAGGACCAGCTCTGTGTTTTTTTTCCGTTTTTTTTACTTTTTAGTGAAGTCTGTCTTTTGTCAATCACTGTTGTTTATCCTCTTTGTGTCTCTCTGTGTCCTTCTGTCCTCTCTCAGTGAAATGTCTCCATGGCTTTCTTTCTTTTCTCTTTCTTTCTTTCTTTACTTCGTGTCTGTCTTTCTTTCTTTCTTTCTACCCTTCCCTTATAGTTGTGGTGTGGTTCTCTCCATCGTCTCTCTCTTCCTTTCTCTGGCTCACATGATCTCTGCTCCTGCAATTCATCAAAAGCTTGTAGCTCAGTAAAAATTCATCAGCCACTTAGAGTGACTGGCATGGGCTCCTGTATGGCACACAGGAGAGAGGGATGGAGGGAGAGAGGGGTCGAGGGAGGGAGGGAGGGAGAGGGATGGAGGGAGGGAGGGAGGGAGAGAGAAGGGGGTTGCAGCAAAGGAGAAGTATATGAGTTGCATGCTGGTATATGCAGCATCTGCTGCTGGGAAAAAGAGGAATGGAGCATTTAAGGGAATGAAGGAGAAATGAAAGTGTGGAGGGTAGAGGAATCTGCCTGTTTTTGAAGCTTGGATTTGTAGGCAGTTATGTGATCTATAGTGATAAGGAGAAGGACTCATTACAAGGCATGGCAGGAGCATAACTGTCAGGTTGACTCCAAGCAGAGGTGTGTGTGTGCGTGTTAGTGTGTTTCTGTGTTTGTGCATGGCCCCCTTCTCTGGTGTTGATGTAGTTATTAGGGCTGTCACTTTTGTGAAAAAAATCCTGTTTGATTTTTGAGACATAAGTGTTAATCGAATCGATTGTAAAGTCGATTTTCCATGTCTAAAGACGTTTCCATTTTCAACGCCAAATATAGGCCAATCCACGGACAGTCTAACAGGTTATTGACCAACGTAAAGAGGGCGCTTGAGACACACAAGTCAGCAATATTTCTGATGATTTATTGGCGTGAAGTTTCGTGCACAAGTCCAACATTCTCGAAAAACAATAAGCAGAGTAGACTGCCATAACATCAATGAAAAACATTACTGCAAGCTTCAACATGGCTGTGTTTATGTCAAACAAATTTCCCTACGTAGCAACTTATGATCGCACAGTTTGCATACCACTTTGTCCTTCTCCATAGTTTGATCTACATGTACAGTCCAAAACTCGAAGTGCTTCCATATCGAACTCCTCAAGTTATTAGGGGTTATCTCTCCTCTCTCTCATGTCGCACAGGTTGATCGGCGTTGTCGTCCATTTTTTGGCAAAACACCAACAGCAGCCGATTGAAACTGCTGGAACCGGCTGTTTCCGGTGCGTAAAATTGGTGGGAATTTTCTATTTAGCTTTCGCAACGCCTACTGCACTTTCAGAATTCTTTATTTTCTTTTTCTGCTTGTTTGTGAGTTTTGTTCAGTCTATGGTTTTGCTACATCTATCTTTTTTATTTGTTTAATTTATTTAAAAATAATAGTGTACATATTTGGTTAAAATTGATTCCCTATTTTAGTTTTCGAAACAAAATGTTCACTCACACGCCCACAGACTCACTTATAAACGCATGCACACAAGCACACACATACACACACACACATATAAATGCTCACTCATACGCCCACAGACACACGCACAACTCACACACGCAGCTGTTGGAATTCAGAAGTTCAGCCCACACACTCCACTAAGTTCACAATAAGCCTCTCCAACAGAGATGAGTTATGAGCTCATGGAAGCCATGGAAAGGTGGAAATAAATAAATAAGTACAAATAAGCAAATAATAAATAAATAACAGTGTTTCCCACAGAATTGAATTCTATTTGTGGTGGTAGGATTGCAGAATTAACGTGAATGCAACAGTTTTTCGCAAATTAGCGCAGGGTGGTTATGATGGTAACCAGATTTAAGCACAATTTAGTACAACCTGGAAAATCATTGTGTGGTGGTCAATGTTGTTATTGTGGTGGGCCGCCACAAATAAGTCAATGTATGGGAAACACTGAATAAATAGAATAGAATGAGTAGTCGGTGTGTGTGTGTGTGTGTGTGTGTGTGTGTCCTCCTCCTTTTCCTATCCACCCGTTTGAAAAGCCCTGCTGTCCAGTGCTGGCGATGGTATTGTGTGGAGTTAACTAGACTCCTGCACAAAGTCCTATACCACAAGATCAGGCCGTCCAGTGTAATCAGTTTTGACAATGCCACTTTGCCTGCGGAATTGGCTCGGGGCTCAGAGCTTGTCGGACTAATTTCGAGCACTTCCCGACTCCTCAAATAACTTTCTCTCTCACACACACACACACGCACATGCACACACACATTTAAAGATGTAGTGGCCTGTGACCTGCACACGTTAAATATCTGGGGATGCTGGTCGAGATGTTGGCGACGGGGCTTGAAATTATCATCAAGGTGGAGCTGACCTACATGTCCCATGCACTCACTTAGCCTGGGTGTTCCCATGCTGCCTTGCGCGCGATTTGATTCACGCTGCTAAGGCAGCCTGGAGACCATGGAGCAAATTTTCGCCTGAGATAGGGGAACAATCACAGAACAAGGGGGAAAGCAAGACTATGATGAGCTATGCGCAGACGCATTTATAGACATCCGTGGCACCCAATAAACGGATCTGGGCATTTTTTTCAAATACGAGAAAATTAACGTTTGGTTCCCAGACCACGTCTCATTGAGAAGTGGTGGCGCTAGCCAGGCTAGAACCAAACGTTAATTTAATGCCCAGATCCGTTTATTGGGTGCCACGGATGTCTATAAATGTGTCTGTGCATAGCTCATCATCGTCTTGCTTTCCCCCTTGTTCTGTGATTGTTCCCCTATCTCAGCCGAAAATTTGCTCCATGGTCTCCAGGCTGCCTTAGCAGCGTGAATCAAATCGCGCGCAAGGCAGCATGGGAACACCCAGTCTAGCACTCACTCACTCTGAAGCGCATTGGCAGATTTTGCATATTAATTTGCGTATAGAAAGTCTTTAAATTGTACTCCCATTTCTCCCAATGAATGAACAATCATTCATTCCAACAACCAGATGCTTGTTTCTTGAAGCCTCTTCTTCTTCTCCTTCTTCTTCTGTTTCTTCTTCTTCTTCTTCTTTTTTTTGGATTTAATTGCAGATTAAACACCATGTGGCGCATTACTGCTAACAGGTTTGATGATGAACATGAAACGGCATGGTACGCTCTGAGGTAGTTCTGAAGAAATCACATGGTTTATCTGAGTAGCCTGGAAAGTCTCTTGAGTAGCAGCTTCTCCAACGTGGAGCAACTCCAACTTTCTTTTTTCGGCTTCTCTATCTCCCGCCCCTCCAAGACTGTGGCCATCTGTAGAGCTAATTTGTTTGAAGAGATGAGATCCTAATCAGTGAGAGAGCAAGCACACCCTCCCAGAAAAAAAAAAAAGAAACGGAAAAAAAAACCGAATTGACAAATTGGGCTTGGTGAGGACTTCACCCCAGGAAGAGGTTTGGTGAAAAAAGGAAACTAAGAAGGTAAATATAGCTGCAAGCAGCAATGAGGGGGCCAAGCAGGCAGTTCAGCAGGCCAGATTTGCCATGTAAGTCAATGCCGTTGCATCAGACATATAGTCTTAAGCAGTCACAGCATGTTCCATGCCATACAACCCAAGATTGGCTGAGTTACAAGGTCAAGTTTCACATCAAAACATAACTGATTTTATGGGGCTGAACCAGGGCTGAGTGTCGTCGCCCCTCACCCAGCCAACCCACCGCCGCAATCACCCCTGCCCGTCCCACCCTGCCCCACCCTTGCACCCACGCATTAGAATGAACTGGATGGAACTTGCTGTCATCAGTTTCACATCAAAAATAAAAGATCGACTGAGATATGATCACTCTTGCTGTGATTTAAACATAGAGGTCAAAAATTGACGTCATAGGGTGTGTTGAACTCTGCTTGGCCCAAGGATTCCAATGATGCCTCATTTTGACATTTGGGTCAACAGGTCAAAAGTTACGTCCGTGAACACACGCCAACTTTGGCCTGTTGGTGGCGCTAGAGTGCTTGAGGTGCCATCATGAAACTTGGTGAAATAAATTATTGGACTGTCCCCAAACAGTGTGCAAAATTGTATAACTTTTTACCAGACTGTTCTATGGGCTGCCATTGACTTCCATTGTAGAATAATGCACATCAGGAACTACTGGCCAAAATGCATTTTTGCCAATTACAGAGCCCCCTGGAGGTCAAAGGTCACCAAATTTCTTGAGCGTCCTCCCGATGGGGTCTGAGGTACATGTACTAAGTTTGTTTTTGATACATGAAAACGTTGCTGAGATATAAGCTCACTTCCTGTTTGGCGGCTTCGCCGCGAATTTCGATAGGCTGTTACAGACCAATGCTTTTGTCAATTGTTCCAGAAAGCAATGCACTCATCAGGCATGGTCTGAAGATGGTCTCTGACAATTTTGGTGAGGATACGCTGAAATTTGTGACCTGCGAAAACTTGTACGTGTTTTTGATTAAATCCAATATGGCGGCCGAATCAATTACGATTACATCACAAATTGGCTTGGGTCGGCCTAAGAACCTCCAACAGTACTACCAGACACCATTAGTGTGCTTTAATTCTAAACACAACAGCAGTTACAGGCCAAAAGGCATGTTTCTAAATTACAGCGCCCCCTAGAGGTCAAAGGTCACCAGATTTCTTGACCGTCCCGCTGATTGGGTCCTGAGTCCTTGTACAAAGTATGGTTATGATAGATCAATGGGTTGCTGAGATATGAGCTCACTTCCTGTTTGGCGGCTTCGCCGCAAATTTCGATTGGCTGTTACGCGCAAACGGTTATATTTCCGAAGACAAAAAGCAATGCATTAATGAGGCATGGTCTGTAGATGATATCTGTGAAGTTTGGTGTCGATCGGACAAAATTTGTGACCTCTGATACGTTTTAAGTGATTTTGATGAAATCCAAAATGGCGGAAAATCCATCATGGCGGAAAATGACGTCATAGGGTGCGTTGAACTCGGCTTAGTCCAAGGATTCCAAGAATAACTTATTTTTCAAAATCGAGCCAACGGGTCAGAAGTTACGTGCGTGAATGCATGTCCAACTTTGGCCTGTTGGTGGCGCTAGAGCGCTCGGGGTGCGGACATGAAACTTGGTGAAATTAATCATGGGGCACTGCCTAATTAGTGTGCCAAATTTCACAACTTTTCACCAGACGGTTCTATGGGCTGCCATAGACTTCAATGGCAGAGGAAAGAGTGTGTAAT